>NC_139968.1:3980846-4258374 GCF_963993115.1 Abramis brama | reverse complement strand
ATGTGGAAGATGGTAGTTTGTAGGTAGGTGTGGGTGTGTGTGTGTGTCCGTGCCACGCGTCTAGTAGCACGTGGTAGTGTGTTTGGGTCGAAACACGTGGGTGAGTGTATGTGTGGAAGAGAGTGTAAGTGTGAGTTTAGAGAAAAGGCAGAAACAGTTTAGTCATTAACAACGAAACCCCAACAGCTCTAGTAATTCTTAGGCAACCTTAAACAGCGTTTCTTTCAGATTGCAAATTTAAAGGCTACGTTACTCTGAGTTGAAGATCGGCCCTCTTGTGTGTTTTTCGTCTGTGTTGGACAAAGGCACTGAAGTCACGTGGGCCCAGCGTCTGGTTGCTATAGCGACCGAAGCGAGCGAAACTCAGCAAAGATGATCTTTAGCTTTAAGTTGGTTTCGTGGGTTGGTTGAAGAAGACTAGCAACTGAAGTAGAGTAGTTTTAAGAAAATAAAACTTGGAAAATAAAACGAAATAAAAGCGAGCGAGGCTTCCTTGAAGGAAGGAGGCGTGTCTTCTTTCTCTCTCTGGCGGACTGCAATGAGAGGAGGGAAACACGACATTTTGAAGGGGCCAATCTCACGCCCCCTCACGCCTGTAGGCCAATCGTCTTTAACAACGTATTGGCCCAACCTTCTGACGCTTTGAGTGTATACGCCCTTCATACTAGATATTGGAATTATAATTCCGTTCTTATCAACAATACTGCTGGTATTTAGTCGAATAACACATTTTCTGATATTTTGTGTTAAAGATTCAAAACCGTTGGGATTTCTGGAACAAAACGATACCACGGATCGTGATTATATCAGTTAATAACAAACAGTTACATGGTTCTTGATAATAATAAGCATTTCACTTTTGATTATATCATAAAACTTAGTTATAATGGTCTTCCATATAAGGACCATGACATACCACACGAATACATTTCAAAAATATATATAGAAAAGAGTGATTTTGATCACAATGTCCAGGGATGTGAGTTTCTCTGTGTTTTGTGTGTGACCAGTCTTGAAAGTTCATGCCTGCGCGTTGAACTTTTGTCCTTGAGCCGCGGGGTGAGAAGCTATGTGTGTGCGTCTTACTGGTTTTGATGAGATTATCAGCCAGCGCATCTGGTCAAACAGAGTCTTGTTGTTTTCTGAGTGTAAATTAGTGTCTAAATGCAAATCAATGTCTCAGAGAAACCCTGGGGGGGTTCTCTGGGATTGCTTTTATTGTTCAGCGGATGTTCGCCGAGCCATAAACAAAAGGTTCTTGTTGATTCAGCAGTAAGAGATCTGTGTGTTCAGATAGGCAGTCAATGATTTACGCCATTTGTCGGCGCCGTTTGGTCTGCACGTCCTGCAAGGAAGAATCTTGAGACAATAGAGGTGTTTGTGGATAAGGATGTCAGCGAGTTGATTAGGTCTCAGACTAGAGGGGGTTTGGATCACGGGGTAATTTCAGTAATTTAATCCATATAGAGAGCTGACAATCTGATCATCTTCTTTGCGTTACAGAGTTCACAGTCTGGTTCAGCATAACACTATGCGTGTTAAGGATGGTGACGGTACCTCTCAGTGTCTTGCCGATGGTGGTCAGGGATGCGCTTTGTGTGGTGAGTTGATCTTTCAGCTGTGGAAGTTCCGTCTGGATTTCTGCTACGTGTCGTCGTACCGTGGCGATGTTCACGGCGTTGACACTGGACATACCGATGTTGAACAGTGTGCCTACAGCAGCAGCGGCTCCGAGCAGTGCTCCTAGGAACCTTTTGGAACGTCTGTTGTGTCCACTCAGTTCGGCCTGGGTGAGAGTCATCTTTTCAAGTTGGTTTAACATGTGCTCGACGTCAGCTTCGGCATGGTCGAGGGCGGTTTCCGTCCATCTGGCACCTGCCCAACTGTACTGGGCGACGGCTCTCGGGTAGTGTGCACGGTAGACATTTCGAGGGTCAAGTCGCACGTACACCTTCAGTGTGTGGGTTCGACAGTTTGTGATAAGCAGTCCAGGCTGCTCTCTTAACACAATTCCCGAGGCCGGCCCTGGGGAGATGACGTCGGGTGGTGGCTGGCCTCTGATCGTCTGAAAGCACATGATGGCAATACACAGCAGCATCCTGTTACAGGCGAGAGAGAGAGAGGTAGGGAGGAGAAGGGAAAAGAGAGAAGGCACAGGTCAGAGAGGGTTGTCCCGGTGGATGGGACAGTCTTCTTTTCCTGCAATGACGGCGGTTGAGGTTAGCTTGCATTGGGCCCTTCTTGTCTGTCCCTGCTAGTGGCCACATGTCTCTTAATCTGGTTGCGGTGGACCCATTTGAGAACTGGTTCTTTTGGTCCCCGTTTTAGCTGGATTTGGTACGCTACGGGGGAGAGTTTGTTCACAATTTCATGAGGGCCAGTCCAGTGAGGCAGAAACTTTTTTGACAGTTGCTTGGGTGGCAAGGCGAAACTGTAGTACAGGACTCTGTCACCCACGCTGAGTTCTTGGTGTGATGCCTTTCGGTCGTAATATGCTTTCTGGCCTTCAGCGCTGGTTTTCAGGTGTTGCTGGGCAAAAGCGAAAGTTGTTTTCAAGTGTTTATGGAGCTCGTCCAGATATTGGGATGTGGTATAGGCGGTGACGAGGTTGTGGTCTCCTGGTTGGTACAGCAGGTGTAATGGCAGGGTCATCTGCCGCCCAGTCATGAGTTCAAACGGAGGTACTCTTGTTGATTCCTGCGGGGTGGCTCGGATGGCCATCAGCACCAGGGGGAGTTTCACATCCCAGTCTTTCTGATTAGCTGACACATACTTCCTCAACATGGAGACCACCGTCCGGTTAGATCTTTCTACCTGTCCGGATGAGATCGGATGGTGACTGATGTGAAGTTTAGCTTGTACCCCTAGCATTCTCCAGATCTTTTGCATGATCTCTGCGGTGAAGTGAGTACCTCGATCTGAGTTGACTCTGAGCAGTAACCCGAATCGGGAGAAGATGTGGTTCATCAGGAGATACGCCGTGGTTTGGGCAGTGTCGTTAGGTGCTGGCAAACACTCTACCCACTTGGTAAATTGGCACACCACCGTGAGAAAGTACCGATTCCCTCTTGTGGATCGGGGCAATGGTCCGACCCAGTCAATTTGAAGGTCTGACCAGGGGAACGTGATTCCTCTGCGTTGCAATGGGGCTCTGTGATTCATGTTTGTTGGTTGGAACTGACAGCAGACCAGGCATTCTCTCACATACTCTGCCACATCCTGTTGCATACATGGCCAGTATGCCACCTGTCTAAGTGTCTCATACGTGGCTCTGGTACCGTGGTGTCCAGCATATGGTGCGTTGTGGGCGTGGTTTATCATTTCCCCCCTTTGGCATCGGGGCACAACGAGCTTGGGCGAAGTGGTGTCATCGGTGACAAACCATAGAATGTCGTCCCGCACACGCAGCATGTGTCTGGAGTTATGTAGATGTCTGAGATCTGAGTCATCAGTGATGTTCGAAGGTGTGATCGGGTAGGTGGTGGGGTCGTGGAGGTGCGTTTTGATTGTTTTTATGGCAGTGTCTGATGCTTGCATATCCGCAATGTCGTTGTTTGAAATTTGCGGAGTTAGCGATAGCAGTTGTGAAGCTGGTGCCATAGCAGGTAAAGGTCTCTTGCTGAGGGTTAGCACTGCAACATCGGGGGTGGGTGAGGGTTTTGGGGAAGACCACGGTTCACCGTGTAGGGCGCCCGCTTTTGCGAGGGCGTCAGTGTGGTCATTAAAGTCTTTGTCTTGTCCTGGCAGTTTGGAGTGTCCTTTCACCTTCTTCCAGTACACAGTGATGTCGTGTGTTGTTGTGATGTTGTCACATTCTTGGAACAGGTGTCGATGTTTGACAGGCTTGTTGTTAGCAGTTGTGAACCCATTTTGTTTCCAGGTTGGGAGATGGCACACAAAACTGAGTCTGGCATAGTTAGAGTCTGTGCAGATGAGTAGTTCTTTGATGTTATGGGATGCTGCGATTTGCAGAGTTATGAGAATTGCTGCTATTTCTGCATATTGTGATGACTGGGGGCCCAGCTTGAAGTGTTGTGGTGGGCATGGGTGGTCGTTCACCCATAGTACCCCAGCGCCTGCCTTTAGGATGCCCTCGCTGTTGTAGGAGCATCCGTCGACGTAAGCTGTGGGCATGCCTTCGCACGCATTCTTTTCGAAGTACCTGTGGCAGGTCAGTTGTGGCTGTTGGGGCTCAGGTGTATTCAGCGTCACAGCAGGAGAGTTGTCAGAGCAGTTTTGACATGCCGCCAAGCCGTTACCCAGAGCAGATTTGTGATTTTGTGCATATCGGGCCTCGACGTTTCGTCCTTGGAGAGCCATTAGCCATGTAGCTATGCGTGAATTGGTGACCACGCCGTCCCTTATCCGTTGGCTGTTAAGGAACATTACGGGCTGGTGGCAAGTTTCTATGATGACTTTCTGTGCTCCAATGTAGTTGGAGAAGCGCTGAATGGCCCACACTGTGCAGAGCAAAGCCTTTTCGCAGTCTGAGAATTTACACTCTGGAGGGAGAAGTGTCTTGCTGGCATATGCGACCACCTTTTTGTCTTGGTCATGCCGTTGGTATAGGCCAGCACTGAGACATTGGTCTGAAAACCCAGCTTCTAGGTGGAATTCTTTTTGCGGATCAGGGTAAGCAAGGCATGGGGCTGTGCATAAATGTCTTTTAAGTTCTGCCATGGCGTGTTCTTGAGCGTCTGACCAGACGAAAGGGCAGTCCTTCTTCAACAGAGCTGTCAGAGGCCTGGCGATGTCTGAATAGTTTTCGATGAACTGTCGAGAGTAATTGCATACTCCTAGAAAACTTTGTAGTTCAGAGACGTTAGTGGGAGGCTTGATGTTTTGAATGGCATGAATACGGTTGGATTGTGGTTCAATGCCATGGGGTCCAATGAGCAGGCCCACGTAATTGACCTTGTTGCGACACCACTGCCCCTTGTGGAGGGCTATTTTGGCGCCGGCAGCAGATAACTGGCTCAAAACATAGTCAATTTCTTTTAGGTGGTCGGCCACCGTCGTGCTTTTCATGAGCACATCGTCGACGTAAATCAGGTTACCTCTCATCCGGGCATCTGGGCAGGCTTTGTTCAGGAAGATGTTGAACTCAGCTGGTGAGTTGGCATACCCAAACGGGCACCTGTTGAAGGTGTACTGGCGGTTGCCGAAGGTGAATGCCAACTTGTGTTGGTCGTCTGGGTGTACTGGAATAGTCCAGAATCCCGAGGCCACATCGAGTGTAGAAAAGATGGTGGCACCTCTGATTCGAGGTATCTCTTGTTCTAGTTGAGTCATAGGCCACCGTGACAACGGCACCTGTTGATTTAGTTTGCGATAGTCAATGGTGGGCCTCCATTTTCCATTAGGCTTGAGAACAGGCCATATTGGAGCAGAGTAGGTGCTATTGCAAGTTCGGATCACACCTTTCTCAAGCATGGATTCGATGATTTCCTGCACTGGTTCGTGTGAGGCGATGGGAATCTTGTATTGCTTGACGAAAGTGGGAGGAGCCTCGGGGTGCGTGGGAATGCGCACTGTGTGGAGGTTGGTGAGACCACAGTCTAAAGAATCTTTAGCAAAGTCTTCTTTGAATTTATACAGGACATGTCGTAGCCTTTGGCGGTCTGCGTCGTCCTGAAGTGCATCAGCATCTTGTAGAATTTGTTGCACTTGAGATTCAAAACCCGGATACGGTTCTTCAGTTGGCTTGTCATCAGTCGGGTTGGTTTTAATAGGCATGGCAGGTGCATCAGTCTCAGCAACAGGTTGGTGGGAGACTGTGTACACTGCAAGGTGTTGGTCCTCTGTCAGCTCCGTTCTGCACACATGGTCTTTGGCCACCGACATGACAGATGTGATGGCAATGAATTGGAAGGGTGCTGTGAACAGTGTGGAATGGGCCCTATGACAGGTAATATCAGGTCAAAGTCATGAAAGTCGTGGCTGACTAGCCATCCCAGTCGGTAGGCTTTGGGGATGCTGATGTCAGTTGCTGTGCAATTGTTGAACAGAATATGGACTACCCGAGATGACACTTCAGTGAGGGGTGTGGCTTCGAGGGTGAGTCCGAGTTCCCCACATTCAGGTGAAGGTTGGAAGAAAGCCAGTGTGTGGTTTAGGGTCTGGCCACGTCGCAGGTTGAGCCGCACAGCGACTCCTTTAGTGTAAGCAGGTACCAACGTTCCCTGCTCGTTGATGAGAGTGCAGACTTCTGGGATGGTCTGCCCTGACAGTAGATTGTCATGACTGACGGGAACAGGTGGCTGTGAAGTCAATGGAGCCCATACAACCTCATTAAACATGTCCACATGAGCCTTGAGGCGAATCAGGATGTCTGCTCCAATGTAGACGTCGTGGGCTGGATCCTCCAGGATCAGGAAGTAATGGGTCAAGTATCGGTTATTCCATGTCAAGTTCAAGGCACAGATCCCTTTGGCAGATGTCATTGAGGATGGATCTGGGTTCAAAGGGAAACGGGTGCGTTTACAGGTGTAGGGCAGGTCAGGAGTCTTTTCAACGATTGCGTTGAATAGTGAGAGGCTTATGGCTGAGTTGTCTGCCCATAGTGCCAGAGTGATGTCTGTTGTGGTCACATCCTGCAGCTGCAGGGTAGTGTTTACTTTGGGGCAGTAATTATCAGAGTCTTGGGTTGTTCTGAACGTGCAGAGTAGCGAACTCGAACCCTGATCAGCTGTGGGGACTTTGTCCTCGTGTCTGGCTGAAGGAATTTCCGTGAATCCTGTGGCTTGACAGTCTGGTTCACTGGATTTGTGCGGCTGGAGGGGGAGGGGTTCGCGCACTTGCGCCCAAACCTGTAGGTGCTTGAAGTCTAACAAGGGTTCAAAGCGGTCTAGCAGGTCCTTGCCTATGAGAAATTGATAAGTGTTCATAGGAGAAATATAGACAGGGTGGACTATGCTCATAGGACCGATTGCCAGGTGAATGGGAGCTACGTTCTTTAGCTGGATGTCATTTTGGCTGTATGACTGCACGTTCAGCTCACAAGTGTGGAATTTGAGAGTTCGGTTTTGTCTTTGAGCTTCAAACTTGAGTTTTTCAAATAGTTGAGCAGAAATTAGCGTTAAGTCGGAGCCTGTGTCCACTAGGGCTTCGAGCTGCATTTCCTTTTCCAAGGTAATGGTTAAGTAAAGTTTTCGTGCCACTCCTCTCTCAATTAGGTTACCCAGAAGTTGTGGTGTAGGATCTTGTGTGTTGATTGACAAGCAGTGAGGGTAAGTCTTGGGTGGCTCGTTGTGGGTGCAGATCAACAAGACCGCACTGTTTGGTACCTTATCGTGAGAGCTGCTGCAGTCCTGTTCAGGAAGTGGTGTTGTCAGCTGGATGGAGCGAGTGACACTGTCATTTGGTGATGCAACAGCAAGTTCAACAGTCTGTGGTCTGTCAGCAGTGTTCTGTGGGGCTGTCAGCTGGTTGGAGTGAGTGGAGCTGTCATTTAGTGATGCAACAGCAAGTTTAGCAGGCTGTGGTCTGACAGCGGTGTTCTGTGGGGCTGTCAGCTGGAGGAAGTGAGTGGAGCTGTCATTCGGTGATGTGGCAGCAAGGTCCACAGGTTGCGGTTTAATAACAGTGTCAGGTGGGCTGTCAGCGTGAGGAGCGTTGGGAGTGGCGTTGGTTCCAGGCATGTGGGTTAGTCATGCAGTGTCTGGTTTATCTTTGTCTTCCTTGTGAGGTTTCTTTTGGAGAAACTCTCTCAGTACGCCCAGAAGTTCGGCCGCTTCGGACGTGACTGCACTGTTTCTGTTGGATGTGGTCTCTGCCTTGAGCTTACCGGTGTCATGTCGAGAGGGGTCCCTTGGCCGTTTATCTGGGCTTGTGGTTCGGGGAGATCGGGGTCGGCCCCTTCGGGGGTGTCGGTCGGCATCCCAGCTGCCTCCACCCTTTTGGTTGTGGGAGAAGCGATGCCGGTCCCAGGATCCCCCGAAACGGTCATTTTGCGGTCTTGGGCGGGCACCCCCCCGACCGCGCTGCCCCCTGTTGGCTTGGAACGGTCGTGACTGTTTGTTGCCGGGTTCGTAATTGGTAGGCTGTGCACCTTCCAGGGTAAGTTCTGGACCGGGCGCAGAGACAGGGCAAACTGTGGGGTATTTTACAGGTTTTTCAGACACAGTCTTTTGTTTTACGTACGCTTTGTGAGCCAGGTCACGTAATTGTTGAATTGACATGGTCCGTGGACAGACAAGAACGCCCAGGTGCGCACTTTGGCTTGGATGGAGATTCCGCAGGAAGAGCGTTTTGAAATTGATATCCTCTTCCATGTTTGCCTCATTCCGTGGTCCGAAGTAGGCGTGCCGCAGCCGTCCGTAGTAAGCCTGCGGTGTTTCCAGTCGAGCTTGTTTGAGGTCCATTGCCGCGATGATGCCTTGGTCTGACTCGGGATCAGCGAATTCACGAATCAGGGCTTGTCGTAATTGTGGATAATTCATTTTGACAGTTTCTGGTTGCCTATCTAGAAAACTTCTCACATCGCGGCCAGACGTAATCCGAAGAAGATATAACTTGTCCCACGTAGTGATGTTGGCCACTGTTTGCAAGTGAAAATCAATGTCTGTTAAATATGCGTGAATGTCGCTCCCCCCTGCTGGATTTGGGTTGAACGTAGGGATGTTTCTTGCCAGCTTGTCCAGTTCTTTAGATGCTGTGCTGTGACTGGTGGCTCGCCCCTCCGGGACGGGTCCAGCAAGATGAGATAGGGTCACGACGTGGGCTTTCCTCTTCTTCTTTAGTTTTACAGGTTTGGCTGTGGAGTGCAGGCTCGCTGGTGAGGGGAGACGGAGTGATGTGTGTCCCCCCCCCCAGTCCACCTTGCAGTCCGTACGCATGTTTGAGTTCACGGTGGACAATGTCCAGTTCGTCTTTAAGATCTTGTCTCTGTTGGATGAGCTCGTTAATTTCAGCTCGGGCTTTCTGCAAAAATGTTTCACAAGCTTTGACTCTAGCGTCTCTGTCTTTTAATTCCGTGTGTGCTCGTGCTAGCAGAGCCTCTCCACGTATTAGATCGTCATTGAGGGCTGCCGTGGTCTGTTTCTCCGCCTGCACTGTCCTGTCCGTGTCCAGACGCAGGTCCTCTAGGGCCTTTTGCAGTCTTTCCACTTCCTGTTGTAGTTCCGGGCGTGTTTCCTCCTCAGTTCCAGCTTCCAGTAGGAGCTCCTCCAGACGTTGGTGTGCTTGGTCCTTTTGTTTGCAGGCCTCCTCCAGTTGAGTCTTTAGTCCAGCGGTTTCCTTTTCCAGCTTGGCGTTATCCTCCTCCAGCAGACGTGCCTGGGACACCAGGTAGTGAGAGAGACTCCCGATGATGCGACTCCATTCTTTTGAACTGTAGGCCTGCGTGGGGTCCTGGGACATGATCTGGTCCACGTTGGAGTCCAGTTCCTGTCGGGTCAGGAGTTTTGGGTCGCCGAAGTCTTTAGGTAGACAGCCGGAGGTCATGGCGCTTAACCACGCCTCCAGATCATTCCAGTGAGCCGCAGGACTGGATGAGCGCGACATGTTGACTCACTGTAGGCGAGAGAAACACAACACACACACAAGAAGGGCCAATGCAAGTGTCGTGAAGCTAATAAACTATAGGACGGTGTGCCGTCTATAGAACTTTGGGCTAACTGACTTTAGACAGTTAGGCGGGTCAGTATGGGACCCAAAATAGAGACTGTTCAGTTGTCCCTCTATTACTTAGCCTTTTGGGGTCTCGTTGGTGCACTGAAAAACAAGTTACAACCGAACATGCAAGGCACGAGTAGGCGAGGATTGAAAAGGAAGGAAGAAACAAATTAAACAAAAAGTGTCAGTGATTTGATCTGTGCTGCAATTTGGACCCTAATAGCACACAGGATGTGCCTTGGGGGGAATATTTAAGATTATGTGGTTTGTAAGAGAGACAATGTTTGTTTTTTTCTTTTGATTATCAAAGTTCAGTTTACCTGAGATAGACTGAGGTCGACCCAGCCGGCCCCCGCTGAGCGCGGTCAACCTTCCTGGCGCCCCAAACACCTGGCCGCCGTGACCTTGGACTCTCCGTTACTCTGCTCACGGCCACGCCCACTCAAACAGAGTGACCGTAAACACAACCCTAGTAGTCCCGGAGGTGCCAACCAACCGAACGCAATGTAAAGGTGGGTGCTGCCGAGAACCCACCAGGGTAACCTGGAGTGGCAGAAGCTGCCGATCGTTTGTGCAGCGGTCCCAACAATTAACTTTTGCGTCGGCGTGAAGGCTGACACTCCGAAGCACTAGATTGCTGATGTCACTACTGCGTGCCGCCGCCAGTGGCAGAGATAAGAGAAACTCAAGAGTCACTGCACGGTCAGTGTTGGTAACGTCAGTCGGCCAACTCGCCCACAGAGGTCCAACCGGGGCTCCCACAGTCCACTGCAGGTGCTGAGAGTCTTGCCTATATGACACACAAAATGGAATGAACAAAGGAGCTTAAAGTGAATTAAGATTTCTTGCTTACACCAAATTGCGTTATGTGGAAAATAGGACAAAAGTCACGGTGAACCTGCGAAAGGCAAATGAGAACAATGATAAAAAAAAAACTTTGAAGAGAAAAAGAAAATTAACTAACCTGGAAGGGAGAAACCAAATTAAGAGGTGGACGGCTTTTGCCAACTAATGTTATAACAGAAAGAAGTTTAGATAGGATGAGAGTTATTGGAAAATAACCTAACCCGATCGGAAGTTTAGCAGTAACCCCAATGCAGGTGGAACCCAGAAGAGGGGGTGGTAGGCTGCTGTAGTGGGTTACTGCGGCCTCAAGGGGGCGTCTCTCTGTGGTTCACCTTAATTGTTTGACACAATTTAAAATTTTAATTCAAAATTGGTTCAAGATCACATCCAAATAAGCCTGAGGAAGAGTCACAAGTGAATTAGAATGATTCCTTATAATAATCACAATAACTGAAGTTATTTTGTAATGATTATATATGCTTTCCTCAAGGAATAGTTTATGAAATCGAGTTACAGAGTAAATTTTGTAGCAGGCTGATAGCTGACTTGAGAAAGGAATGGCCACCAGAGGGCGGTGTCCTTCTCAGGGCTATGATGACTGGAATGTGATAATGGGAATAACCAAATTAATTTTTCAATTTCAATTAAATCTAAATACACTGGAAGAGAAAAAGTTTTTTTTTTTTTTAGAGAAATAGAAAGATTTCTAAAAAATAAAATAATCACTATAACATTGAAGTTGTTATTAAATGATTATTAAATGAAAATGAAACCAAACAGAATCATCAAGGCAGATTAGAAATGGAAACACAGCAGAGTAGAGTGAATTCTGAACAGGAGAAAAATAGTTGACCTGGAGGGGTGTGGCCACGAGGGGGCACTGTTCTCTCTCCGGGTGAACTATCAGTGTTTTTGGAGTGAGAAATTCTATAATTTCCTGTTCCCTTTCCGGGAATTTAAATTCACAATAGAATGTCTCAGTCCAAAATAAAAGGCTTGTTTCAACGACCTTAGCAAGTTGTAAATGCCAATATGTTTTTAAACAGCGTATTAGATACTCATCGCCGTAAATTTGAGACAACAAAAATCGAGGCGGAAGGAATGACCAACAGGTCTTACCTGTGGTTGACCACCCGGTGGCAGTGTTGCGCTTTAGCGGAACAGAGTCACGAGGTGGCGATTTGAGAACGTTTCAGCACTCACAATTTTCAAGCGTGCAGGCCTTCGCAAACACAAAAACCACACTGCAAATAAAATTAAAAAAAAAAGATCACGGCGGATCTTCCGTTCCTGGTCTGTGCAGCCACTGAAAACGGGGTTTTACTGGGTAGCTAAACCAGCTCTTTACAACCCGTATTTATCGTCGTTAACGATATAAAATAAAAGATCTTTTTTCTGAACCGGAGTACTTTGCTCTCGGGGTTCACAGAATACCGGTAACAATGCCTGAGGGAACTTTCCTAACACAGGTCTTAAGACAGGATTACATGTACGCAGTCAAGCAAAAAGAGATTTTCTTTTTTTTCTAACTTAGACTTGTAACAATACTGTAACAACTGCAGTTTGCTCCACAACCAGGAAAATACTGGCGGGTTACTGATGCGGCGTTTCGCCTTGCTCAGTTTGAGTCGACTTTATCAATACAAGATTCAAACGCGCGCACAAAACATTAAACTTCCCAAAATCACACATGAATATAAAATTGCATATTTTGTATCACAATGGAGTATGAGAGTGCCCGCATTCCAAAAACCAATAATAATATGTAACAACAATGACTCTATGTTAGGGAATTCATTAGCTCACATGAGAGGTATTATTCATAAGATATGAATATGCATATGCTGTTTACATAAATTAAATTATACCAAACAGGGAATAGGTCAAAACCTCAACTTGTATCAATAATTACACGATTTTTCGTAGTAATTACTGATATAGGTGGGTAGAATTATATTTTAATTAGGGGAAATTTAGGTAGAGGTTAATGTTCATTTATCATGCAAACTGTCCGTCCAGCGACCAGCATGCATAATTTCTGAACAGAAACCTATCGCCTTTAACACCGACAAATAACCCTTTTCTTGTGGCCACAAAAGAATGATTATTTTCGTATTTAGACAATTTTAGATATTTCAATAGTAAAATCAAGGTAGAGCTGAAAGGTTAAAATCGCACTCGTCAGGGACTCCAGTAATGAAACAAAAAGAACAATTTCAATTCAAAGAATTTATCAAAGTTTATTTAAACAAGCTAACGGTTACATATACTACTTTAATCACGCAGGAGTAAATATGCATAAACAAACAACAATATAGCGATCGCAATAAGAAATAAAAGAAAATAAAAGGTTAAGAGAGAGAGAGAGGAAAATTGGGAGAGAGAGAGATTAAGAGAGAGAGTAATAAGGGTGAGAATAAGAATGATTTTATGTGTGTGTACAATGATAGCGTTGTAAGAGAGGTGGGTGTGTGTCTCTGTCTAGGAACACGTGTGTGAGTGTATGTGTGTGTGTAGAAGGGTGAGAGCGTGTGTGTGAGAGAGTTTAGAGAAATGCAGAAAACAGCTTAAAACATTCATTCACCACGAAACCCCAACAATTACTAGTAATGTTTAGACAACTTAAACAGCATTTCTTTCAGATTGCAAATTTAAAGATCTACGTTACTCTGTTTGGAAGATCAGCCCCCTTGTGTATGCGTCTGTGGATAAAGGCAGCCTGGATCACGTGGTTAAAGCGTCTTTGGTTGCGATGGTGATTCAGAGCGCGAGCGAACTCAGCAAAAGATCTTAGCCTTAAGTTGGTTTCGTTGGTTTGTTGAAGAAGACTATCAAACTGAGGTAAAGTAGTTTCAAGAAAAAGACTTAGAATAAAAATGAAATAAAAAGCGAACGAAGGTTTCCTTGAAGGAAGGAGGCGGGTCTCTTTCTCTCTCTGGCGAACTGCGATGAGAGAAGAGAGGCGCGGTATTTTGAAGGAGCTAAAATCACGCCCCCTCACGTATGTGACCCAATCGTCTTTAACGACGTATCGTGGCCACCTCCTTGCGCTTCGCAGAGCTACACGCCTCTTTTGAATGTGTATTACAAGGATAAATTTGGTTATAACCCTCGATAGCCCGGGATTAAATGAAAGAAAGCATAATTTTATACATTGAGGTAAGAATTCAACACCGTTGGTTCTTCCTGAACCCAATGGTACCGCGAATGATGATTCTGTGATCTGATGATACATGGATACACGATTTCTCGTGATTACAGGCACAGCAAAATTGATTACACACAAATAAAGATATATATATATATATAGTAGTTGGGAAAAGGGATCATGCACACAACAAAAAAAATACATTTAAACATTTTACAAGATGATTTTGATCACACGTGGTCGGATCTGAGCGTGTTTCTGTGTGTGTGTGTGTGCTGACACAGGCTGAGAGTTCACGACCGCGTGCTGAACTTTTGCTCTCCAGCCGCGGGGTGATGGGCTATGTGTGTGCGTTTTACTTGAATTGATGAAATTATCAGCCAGCGCATTTGGTCGGACACTGTCTTGTTTGTTCTGAAGTGTAAATCAGTGCCTAATAGAACCTTAGGGGGTTTGCGAAATTGCAGACCTAGCGGCGCCTCGCTGCTCGTGACTCCTCGTGGAGCAGTAAAACAAAATGTTTTTTGTTGATTCAGGAACAAGAGAGGTGTCTTTAGATGGCAATCAATGAGTTACTTAGATGATAGGCGCCATCTGTTGTTTGTAGACAGTCCAGGAAGAACAGAGCCTGTTTGTTGATTGGAATGTCAAAATAGCTTTAATCAGCGCAAAACACTATGTGCTTTGCTCTTGCTATCCAGGAGGACAGGGGGTGTTTGTAGATTAGACTGCATTAATTTAATCACCATGCAGACCTGTGGATCTGCTTTCTGTTACAAGTCACAGCTTGTTTTTGTGTTATAGCTACTTAAATCTAGACTGTCAAACTATATTTCACACACTGGTTGGTCAAACATATAACATTATCTCTACTGAACACACACATCTGCCATAAAACACCCTCAGTCTTCAGTCCAGAAAATAGCGTTTCATATTTTATGGCGGTATCCAAATAACAAATAAAAAACAAAATGCTAATGTTCAATGCTTAACTTGGTTTGCAGGCTGCTAAGCTAGCTAGTGCAGTGTAGTTCGACTTTTAGCTGCTACTTAGTGCTAGATAAAGTTTTCCTACACATTCAGAGGGAACTACGATATAACTAAACATTACATTACCATACCTCTCAATCGGCAGATTCCAGCGTTTTTATCGTTGTTGTATTGTTGCTGTTTTAACTGTGACCGTCCTCCTGTTTCACAGACCAGCAGCAGGTGCAGCATGCTCATCTCAGGGGTCACCTGACCTGCATGGCCAAACGTCCGCTGAGCAGAAATCAGCTCTCACAGCCTCAGTAAGACCATTACTGTGTTAGTTAAAAATGTAAAACTGGCCTGTCAGCTGTCATCATTGATTGACAGCATTTCTCTTGTTTTTTGTGTTGACGAACTTGACCAACTACCTATCAGATCTGGGGTGGCCACAGGAGTGGCCAATGGCCCCAGAATCGCCATTGCTCCCCGCTCCGCTGTTCTCTCTTCATGTGACCCTTCCCTCTACTTCTCCAGCCGCTGCACCTTCCTCTTCTTTGATCTCCACCTCCTTGTCCACCTCATACAGATCCGACTCCCTCTCATCGCTGTTTTCCTCACCCATCTCCGTCGGTGTTTCACACACACATAATCCAGGTCGCATATTGCACATATTGCAGTTCGCCTCCTTGCACTCTCTCGCGTAATGGTGAATGTAATGTAATGTATGTAATCACATTTAAAGCATCTGAAGCTCGGTAGTCTCTTACAATGTGACCTGGCTGAATGCACAGCCGGCAGACTTTCACTTGCCTGTCATGTATTACTCTGAAGTGCTCCGTCCCTCCCAATGTCTCAAATTTTGTTGAATACGGCAGCGATTTTCCTGCATCATTGAATTTCACTTTAAAAATCTTGTCCCATCTGCAATATCAGTCCCCGGCCACATTCTCTTCTTCACTCTTGAGACCGTTTTAACTCCCTATACCGATAGCTTTCTCAGTATCTTCTCGTTCTGTATGTACATCGGCAGACGAAGGAACGAGAGCTCCATTTCCATGCAGTCCATATCTTTCGCCATCACTCGACAGTTTTTTATCCTTAATCCATCCAGTAACTTTCTCCGTTCCTTTTTCCTCTTCCATCGTAAGCTTGTATTCTTTCTGTGTTTTTGTATCTGCTGCCGATCACCACTCCGCACTCATCTCTCACTTTCTTCAGTATCTCCATCATCGTTATTCTATCTTCTCCTTCCATTTCCACAAGCACTGTGAGCCTCTTTTCATAATTCCTTCTTCTTTGATCCAGTTCTCCGTCCATTTCTCTCGCGTTCCTTTTCTCCAGGCCTCTTCCCTTCTCCATTTTGTCGCCCAGCGCTGTAGCCTTCTCAGCAAGGGCTGTTCAGCAAAACCCATAAATTTCTTCCATTCAGCTCTATTCTTGTCATCCATATATTTCCTAACCCCTTTTACCCTCATGCTTTTCATCTTTTGTTCCACATCAACTAAACCCATCCCTCCCTCTTCTGGTTTTCCTATCAGCATATAATATGCTATCCTTGTAGGCTTTTTTTCCCATAAATATTCTAAAATACTCTTTTTTTTATTCTCTTAAAAACCCAGTTTGGTAATGACATCACATGTAACTTGTAACACATCTTTGATAACATTAAAATGTTTACAGTTAAAATTTTCCCTTTCAAACTTAAAAACCTATTTCTCCAAAAAATCAGTCTTTCCATCAGTGTCTCTTTCCACATATTATCAACAGCTTCCTTCTCGTTCTTTGCTAAAATTGCTCCTAAAATTTTCATCTTTTGTACCTCTATGAACAACCCTCGTTAAAACCTCTGTCCTTCCAAACTTCATGTATACTGTTTTTCCTTCGTTTATTTTTGCACCTGAGCCGTCGCAATAGCATTTAATTTTTTTCCATCACTTCTTTAACACTTTCTGTATTTTCAACCACAATTGTCATATCGTCAGCGTATTGGAATATTTTAGTTAATTATTATTTTTCTTCAAATTGTATCCTTTTTCTCTGTTTATTAAAAGCCCTAAAGCCACCAAAGAATATAACTGTGCTGACAGTGGACACCCCTGTCTTATGGATCTTAAAACTTTAAAAGGCTGCATTAAAAAAACATTACATTTTACTTTTGTTAAAATATCACTGTATAAAACTGAGATCCATTTTATAAAATTCCCTCCAAAACCAAATTGTTTTAAAACTCCCAATAAAAACCCCTGTTCCACTCTGTCAAAAGCCTTCTCAAAATCCATGCTTATTACATATGCGCTCTTTCCTTTTTCTTTTATGTATCCCACTATATATCTTATGCTGCTGGTGATGTCTGCTATGTCCCTCCCCTTTACTCCGTAAGCCTGATTAGTTTCTATTATGTTTGGCATGACATTTTTTAGTCTGTTTGCTAAAACTTTGGCTAAAATTTTAAAATCTGTGTTTAACATTGTAATGGGCCTAAAATTCTTCAGTTCCGCTTTGTCTCCTTTTTTCTTATAGATTATTTTCATTAAGTCTAAGCCCATTCTTGGGTGTACTCTTTCTTTTTTGAAAACCTCTTCATAGATTTCTTATAAAATTGTGCTTATTTTTTCTTTAAAAACCTTGTCAAACTCACTTCCAATACCATCTATTCCGGGGCTTTTCTTCACTCCTAGCTGATTTATGGCCTGTATAATTTCTTCTGTTGTTATTTTCCTTTCACAATCCTTTTTATCCCTCTCACTGACTTTTCTTGTTATCTGTTGTAATAAAATATTTATTTTTTCCTCATCTCCTTCCAATTTAAAAAGTTCTTCATAAAACGTGCTTATTTCCTTTAAAATCGTTTGTCCTTCTTTATTCTTAAGTTCCTTAATTCTTTCCACCCTCCTTTCCACTTTGATTACTCTTTGCACGTTTACCTAATTTTTATTTAGCTCCTCTCTTAACGTTCTTCTTATTTCTTCCTCCTTTGTTCTTTTCACCTTTTGTAACAATTTACAGTAGTTCATTGAATATTTCTTTGTCATATTTTGTCTTTTGTCTTTGTTGTACATTGGGTCTTATTTTCTCTTTTTTAAAATTTCTTTCTTTAAAATTTCAGTGTTTAAAATCCATACCCCAGGTCCCTTGGCGTCTCTTTTAAAATCCATCCTCATTAAAACCATTTTGTGATTGCTTAGGGTTGTTTCTTTATAAAATATTCCATCAATAAAACATTCCAAATTTCTGGTACTTAAAAAATAGTCTATTCTAGTTTGGCACATAAAATTCCCAACCTTCCCAGTCTTCTTGTAAATTCTGTTGGAAAGTTTTCTTTCATTGACGCAAAACCAGGAGACGTTGGGATCACGTTCAAACAAAGTTATTCTTTATTGAGGACTTTGCGTTGACGTGGCTGCAGGAATCCAACATTATCTAACTAAGGGAACTTTACATGGTATCTTATAGGCATTTTAGGAGGAGGGACTTTTGAAGGTGGAGATAAATTCAAACAAAGCATGAAACAGGTTTAGGTAACACCCTAGACTGAGGGTCTGGCCAATACTAATTCAATCAGCATAAGGCTCCAAGAGCCATTTGCAGAACAAAAGGTGAGATTCTCAGTGAATCATTTGTTTGCTAATCCCATCAGTCTGAGTGAAACTGGGGCTTCAAGAGCCATTTAAGACAATAAGGAGAGAACAGGAATTGCAAAAGATCTTAACCTTAAAAGCTAAAATCAGTATTCTTCACCGTGATGTTATGTAAGGAAGCATATCTGAAATAGATTCTTAAATTTGTAACCCTTCAATACCATGTAAAGTTCCCTTAGTTAGTTTGATGATGATGAACTACAGACTACAGACTTGGAAGAATAAATCTCTTATACTTATAAGATCCATCTCAAGTCTCCTGGTCTTGCGTCGAAGAAAAAGAAAACTTTCCAACAATTCCTTCTTTTTCCCATTTCTTTCCCTCCACACAATAATCATATTTTTTTCTTCCATCAAGGACCTTAGTTCTTTTCTCCCCCCCAATCCGATTTAAAAACCATCCCGTTTGCCATATACCCTGGTAATCCAGAGTTCTCGCGAGAGCACAAGTTGAATTTGCTCCGCGAGTTACTCTGGTGTCGAGTAATGATGCTCATTAAATATGCACCTCATTCTGAGCTGCACCAATCACACTGAGTTATCTGATATAGGCGGGCCAGAGGCGAGATGACGACATCGCTGTGACATTGAAGTCATTAGTAAACATTGCAAGATGCTATGGATGATCACCATTTGTTTGAGACGGCTTTGGCCGCTACAATGAAAGATTTAGACTTGCCTTTTTCTATAAAACAGAAACAGAAGACTGCACTCAAATCGTTCCTTTACAAGAAGGACGTTTTAGCTGTTTTGCCGACCGGTTACGGCAAAAGTATGATCTACCAGTTAGCTCCGCTGGTAGCTAAGCGTATGGGGCTTAGTGAAAACCCACTGGTGGTTGTGGTCTCGCCGTTGATCGCGCTTATGGAGGACCAGGTGAAAGAGGTGAAGAAATTTGGTCTTTCGACCCTGCAACTTGGCGACCCCAAAGAGGTACAGATCCGAAGCGGGCAATGCCAGACAGTATTCGGCAGTCCTGAGTCCTTGCTGATAAAAAAGAAGTGGCAAAAGATCTGTGGGGAAAACCTCATAGGGATTGTCGTGGATGAGGTTCATCTAATTTATAAATGGTAAGAGTCATTTTGTAAACTTCCTCTAAAGAAAAAGTAAGCTATTCAATATTAATTACAGTAGCCTAATTTGAACAGGACGATATGTCTAGCTGCTAGCTGCAACCTGTTATGCCGTAAATGCTACGTGCTACACACTTTACTCTGGCTACTTCCCAAAATGAAATCACAGTATGCTGAAATTCAGATTGCTCTTTAATCAACTACATTCTGTTATCAGTGTTAACCCAAAGGTTATTTAAGCAATATAGGCTAGTGGTTAAGTAACTCTGATGTAGCCGTGAGAATTCTTACTTACGTTACTGTTGAATGAAATGCTATCGTCCAACCACATACTTTTTAATAGGGTGAATTTAATTAATAGTTTGATCAGATCGAATTGTTTTATCAGGTTTATTGTGACATGTAGTAATTATGTAGTTGTTTAAACTTGTAACGCAGGTTATGTTATAACATTCAAATCTACTCTTATATGTTCACCAGGGGAAAGACAGAAAAAGGGGATACAGCCTTCAAGGAGTGTTTTTCCAAGCTGGGTGATCTAAGATCTATTGTCAGACATGGTGAGTAAGAAAACTATGTGACCCATGTCCCTGAACATGGCCTTAGCCCTGTGTCAGGAGGAACAGAAAGGCCTTTGTGACTGGTATAATATTACTGTTGCAATACTAATATTCATTATTAGGATGCCTTTCCACCCCCTCAAAACACCATCCACCTTGCTATCACCCTCTATTGATCTACCCCATCACACTTATTGAGGTGTTTGCTCTCCCGTCCCCCAATTTGCTTTTATAGACTATTGATCACCCCCCATCACACCCGTCCCTCAATTTGCTTTTATAGACTATTGATCACCCCCCATCACACCTATTGAGATGTTTATGCATTTGCATCTGTTTTTCAGGTACGCCTGTTCTGGCCTTGAACGTCACAGCAGATTTGCATTCCAAAGCCATCGTTAAGGAGCAGCTGCATTTGGAGAATGCTATTCAAGTCACCGTCAGCCCGAACAGGACCAACATTAGGCTTGGACTGACTAGAGTGTCTGCTTGTAAAATGGACTGCCTGGATTGGATCGTCAGTGAAGTGGGAGAGAAGGGCCTTAATATGTCTCCGGCAATCATTTACTGCAGAACACTAAAGACATTTGGGAGAGTGTATTGCTATCTTAAAGCAGAACTAGTCAAGTCAAGTCAAGTCATCTTCATTTATATAGCGCTTTTAACAATGGAGATTGTTTCAAAGCAGCTTTACAGAGATAAGCATATAATTTAAGGTAACAGATTGTTTTGGCTTTATAGCGGTTCTTTAATAGTTATTTTCCAGCTAAAGTTAGTTTTGATTGATTTGCTTCCGTCGCAACGATTTGTTATTAAATTAGGGGCCGCTAAGACGACACCATTCTCTCTACACAGACTTTAAACGCGAACCTGTGAGAAATGCTGATGGCGTTCACATGCGCATTTAGAATTGGTTCTATAGTTATGTGCGTTTGAATATACGCAGGTTTGGAATTCCCTACAAACCAAGCCTAAACAAAGTACTTGTCTTTCCTTATAAATTTTGATAAAGAATTGTATTTTATTTTGTCGCTTCGGGGTAGGAACGTGAAACGAATTTTCGTGACAATGCCTTATCTGTAGAGTGGTAAAGGGATCCTCCATAGGGAGAGACTAGTTGGCACTTCAGCACTGCGTTGTCATCGGGTCCAGGCGAAGGTCCCTCGTCAGATCTGGATACGGCCTGGATCCGGCAGGCTGCGGGAAAACCTGGGGATAAACACAGACACTAAAATTAGCGTAGATGCCATTCTTCTCATGATGTAACGAGTACATCAGGATTTATGGGAAGTGTTCCCGGTTCCGGCTGACCTAATCTATGCAGCCTAACATTGAACTATAGAAGTCTATAATGTATTATGTGAATGCTAGTGTAGCAGAGCGGGCGTGGTTTGACTCAAATTGATGTAATTTCCGACTACGCCACCTGGGGAATTTCACCCCAAGAATTTAATATAACCTCTAAGCTAAGGCACGCACAGGTCCCAATCACCGTTGAGTCAGAGATATAAGTAATCGTACAAAAGTATTTTATTTAAGCAACATTCATAGTTAAAAGAGGCATTGACCAGCAATCACACTCATCTCAATTGTTTAATTCTATCGTTGGCAGCAGAGGAACCTGGGCTTACCCGCAGAGGCAGTCTCGAGATATCACCCTTATGAAAATTACTCTATACACAGTGCACACACACTAATACACACTCAACGACTCATGTCAGAGAAGACCACGACACACAGTGAGGACGTCACCACCTAAATGGTCACTCGTCTGCCCCCGGGTGCCCAGGCCCTGCCAACAAACAAAAGAAAAAGACATCAAACAGTGATATGCAAAAAGAACAAAATGATATAACCATAAATCACTAATACAATAATCAAACCAAAATAATATACAAATTCAAAAAGAAATCAATTAAAGAAATAAACAGGAAAAAGCAAATCAAAAGAAACTCAAAGCATATCACTGAAAACAAAATTCACAGAAAACAGTGCACTGGAACAGTTCGCTCGAGACGGTTCACTCGAAACACTCGGGTCAGTTCACTCGAGTCAGTTCACTCGAGTCGGTTCCCTCGAGTCGGTTCCCTCGAGACGGTTCCCTCGAGACGGTTCACTCGAGACAGAACACTCGGGTCAGTTCACTCGAGTCAGTTCACTCGAAACAGAACACTCGGAACAGAACACTCAAGACAGTTCACTCAGTCGAAACAGTTCACTCAAGACAGTTCACTTGAAAGTTCACTTAAAACAGAACACAAAACAGATAAAACAGAACAGCAGCCGATGAGGAGCAGAGCAAACAGCAGTTTATGATGAAGCAACGGGCAGATAATTCTCATGCAGGACGCCGCTACTGTCCTTATCTCGTGCCTAAAAACAAAACAAAGGTGTTACACCGCGATTCCCTCTCCCTTGGCTTCATGCTCGAGCACTATACTCACAAAACATGCTGTCCCGGGATTACTATCCCGAACTATGCGGTAGATGGAGTCAAATGTCTCCGACAAACTCGTTGGCAGAAAGCGCAGATAGATCCTACACTACGTTAAACATAGAGATTAGTCAGATTACCCGCTCAGCCAAAGCAAAACTTCATTTACAAGACACCGTCGCATACAAATGCCTCCCTTACCTGTCTCAAATGTCCATACTGAACTCTCCAGAAAGCACACAGACTGGCAAACAGCACTGACAGTGAATAAGCAGCTTCAGCGATCTTTTTATGAGCAACACCTGACACTGCACTCCAACAAAAAGCAGCAGGGCGCCTGGGTGACGTCACGGCCCCGGATAGTGACGCACACTAAGGAACCGGTAACCCATGCTCTTATACGCACCGGATGCCAGGCCATTGGCCAAACCATGACAAGTAGGAGGGGTCATAACCCTTCCTGCTACACTAGGTCAAAGAGATGTGTCTTTAGTCTGGCTTTGAACTGACAGAGTGTGTCTGCTTCCAGGACAATGGTAGGAAGACTGTTCCAGAGTTTTGGTGCTAAATAGGAGAAGGATCTACCGCCAGCAGTCGATTTTGACATTCTAGGTATTATTAACTGGCCGGAATTTTGAGATCGCAATAGACGTGAAGGACTATAATGCGTTAAGAGCTCGCTCAAGTACTGCGGAGCTAAACCATTTAGTGCTTTGCAAGTAATCAGCAATATTTTAAAATTTATGTGATGTTTAATCGGCAGCCAATGCAGTGTTGCAGAACACTAATGCAGAACACTAAAGACATTTGGGAGAGTTGTATTGCTATCTTAAAGCAGAACTAGGAAAATATTGTTGGGTGTACCAAGAACATAGGGCCGAAAATCTGCTCATTGGCATGTTTCATATTAAGACTGTTCCTCAGAACAAAAGCAAAGTACTGCCATCATTGGGTGGAGATGGTGCCTGCAGAGTGGTTGTGGCAACAACTGCACTTGGGATGGGGTTAAACTTTCCCAACATAACTCATGTTATCCTCTATGGGTTACCAGAAGATGTGGAAGCTATTATTCAGGAAGTTGGCAGGGCCGGAAGAGACGGGTCTCAGTCACACGCCATTGTCTACACCATCAAGCAGCAGCACACAAGATTAAATCAGGCTTTGAAAAGTATAATTGACACAAGCATCACTTCCTGCTTTCGGAAAGCCTTGTTCTCTCACTTTGAACACCACACAGAAAGTGTTGAACCAGGACATTTGTGCTGCACTCATTTCCATTCAGTCTGTTCTTGTAACCCCCGCATATGAACTGTTAAAACAAGAGGTTTCTACAACTGGTAAAATCAGAGAAGTCACACAGGAGGAAAGGGTTTTGATTAGGGATCTTTTGACAAAGTATAAGAATAGCCTAATCCAGGAAGACACCCATCTCTACACAAACACATCTGATTGCACAGGTTTTAGTGATGACATAATTGACTCTGTTCTGGAACACAGCAAAGAGATATTTGATGTCACCTACATAATTGATAATCTCCCCGTGTTCCATAGAAAACATGCACATGAAATTTTAAGAATTTTTTCAGAAGTTTTCTGTGACTTTGAAATTTTCTGATGTTGATCTGCCTCTGGAGGACTTCTTGGCACCAGACGCAGACTACACAGGGTACTTTGATGAGGAGAATGAAGAACAAATGGAAGCCTTATGCAGTAGTTCAGAATCAGGATTGTCTTTACTGAGGATCTCAGATTGACTGTTATGAGTTTAAGATGTAAACGGGATGATTGCGCAACACTTACGTGAGATACTGTTGCCATGTGTGCAAGTAGCAGAAACAACCAGGAATACCAGAGTTACGTTGAAAACGTTTCATTTGAAAAGGTATGAATGACGTTACAAACATGAAAAATGATAAAAATGTAAAAGAAAACGTAAAGTAAGAAAACAAGAGTGTCGCCAAATCAATGAAATAATCAAAACATAATTCTCATAACTATTTTACCCAAACCTCTAAAACTACCTACCAAAAGAAAAATGCAGAAACAAAACCCGAAATCTTCAGCGTAAACGCCGCCTTAAATAAACTACGCTGACTAAATAAAAAACAATAAATACGTGTGGCGATCACTCTCTGACTAAATAACAGAAAACAATTCTAACTACCGTGGTCTTTAAAGATGGAACACACACGCATAGGTCACACGCACTACGAACTTCTAGTGTTCTAACTCTAAACAGTGCATTCCATCGGCAGCAATACTAACAAACCCCCAAAGGAATGTTAATCTCTGAACCCTTGCGAAAGCAAAAGCAAAAACAAAAACATAATCATAAACAATCGTAAACATGATCATGATCATGGTTTCAACAAACAACTCAAGGCATGGGAAGTTGGCCGAGATCTGGCGCTGATCTTCCTCGCTCTTGGTCACTGGGCCTTTTAAACCAGCACAATGTCTGTGGATTGGTGGAACGTCAGTTCTGATTTTAACGTTGTGACATCACATCTCTTATGGGCAACCAATGATCACCACCTAGGAATAACGAATTGAAACACGAACACAAAAGAAAGAGACAAATACACAAACACACGTGGAACGCAACACTTTCCCCATAAAAAAAAAAAAAAAAAACTTTCCTTGCATATTAAAGGAGTAGTTCACTTTTAAAAAAACTTTTGCTGATAATTTACTCACCCCCATGTCATCCAAGATGTCCATGTCTTTCTTTCTACAGTCGAAAAGAAATTAAGGTTTTTGATGAAAACATTCTAGGATTTTCCCCCATATAATGGACTCCAATGGGACCCAAACGGTTCAAGGTCCAAATGACAGTTTCAGTTCAGCTTCAAAGGGCTTTAAACGATACCAGACGATGAATAAGGGTCTTATCTAGCGAAACGATCGGTCATTTCCAAAATAAATAAAAAAGTTTAAGTTTTATAAGCACAAATGCTCGCCTTGCTCTGTTCTGTGATGCGCGTTGGTGACGTCACGTAATACACAATTACGTTGAAAAGGTCAAGCTTGACGTAGGCGGAAGTACCGTGTCAGTGTTTACAAATGTGCGGAAGGAGGACCATATACACATATTCATATGTCTTTGTGTCTGTTTATCGTTTAAAATGCCCATTTCGTGTGCGTATCCTGGGTGTTTCAATATTAAAAAGCCTAAAAGTACATTTTCGTCAGGACAGACATTTTTGACTTTTCATAGATTTCCTACACACAATCCTGAGCGATTGAAACTGTGGTTGCTCGCGCTGCACTTGGATATCAACACACCCGAACATGCTCTAATATGTAAGAGAGTGTGCAGTGATCATTTTTTTGACGATGATTTCAAACCCTCCCAGCAAGGACATCGCCGTTATCTGAAAGCGTCGGCTGTGCCCAATACGTTTTTACAGCAAACAGAGGTATGTATGTTTTTTTTTACTATATTAGATGCATTGACTTTTTTTCTCGTCAATGTGTTTTATAACGTGTGAATGTCTATCACTAATATCTTCCTATTACTATAGACGTGTTAAAATGTTGTTTTTTTTACTCCTAAGTATCCGTCTCGTGGAAATTTAGAGTCTCCAGCAAAAGACAGTAGCGCTGAGCTGGAGGTCCAGGAAGCAGGAGAGTTTTTGGCTAATGTTCCACAGTCAACACCAGTAAAACAACAGGACTCTGATCCAGGAACTACCACGAGACAGTTTGCAGATGCTCCGTCTAAACTTCGTTTAATGCTCACAAGTCCTGAAAGTGTTAGAAACAGGAAAACACCCTCATCATCTGGAATATATTTTGCCCACCCTGCAATACACTCCCACCAGACTGTAAGTACCATAATTTGTTACCAGTTTACAAAGTGAAATTATGGTCAATTAATCCATTTAATTTCACAGCCCCCTGTGTATAATCAACCAGAACCGATGGAAGAGCAATTAGAAGAAAGTTTGGAGCTTGATGTTAGCCTGCTTTCCATAGAACCTCCATCGGACAAGAAAGATCTTAGTTTTCAGCCACTGAGTTCAACATCAACGTCTACCACAAACTCAGAAGAAGAGGAATGTGAAATTCATTGGAAACAGAAAAAATGGATTGTCAACGAGCCCAATGTCATGGAGCTGTTCAAAAGATGTCAAGAATGTGGATAAGTAATAACAAAGACCACAAAAGCAACTGTGGGAAGTGGGAAGAACAGAAAGCAGCAATTAATGACTTACATTTACAAACTGAACTCTGTAATCCAGTTAATTTGTCCGGAGATGGGAGGTCAGACAGGCAAGTAAATGTAGTAATTTTATTTTTTTGACAATTTTAGAAAATTTTAACACACTGAAATGTTTTGTACTTGTGGTTCTTTTAGCCCTGGATTTTCTGTCAAATACAACACGTACAGTTTCATGGGTGACACAACAGACAAGATTGTTCACTTTGAATTGGTGCAGGTCAGTTTACATGACATAATTCTACATTCCGTATGTTATTAATTTTAAGTAACCTTAGTGGGTGTTCAGTATTTTAAAGTCAAGTACAGTAACATTACTGGCAGTTTTTGCAATGTTATGATCAATATAAAATGGTTTTTACATGAAAAAAAAATATGTTGTTTGTTTTGAACATCATGAACATGAAAATACACACACTCCTTGTTTATCTAGCATGGTATTGCATTTCAGGTTACAGAAGCATCCAGTTCTGTGGCCATGGAGCCAGTAGGATTCAAGAGGGCTGTGAACACAATACAAGAACAAGGAATCAAAATAGACGTGCTGACCACAGACAGATCGCCATCTATTAGAAAGATTATGCATGTAGAATATCCCAACATTCACCACGAATTTGATATTTGGCATGTAGTCAAAGGTAACTGTCTCACAAGAGACTGAGAAAGAGATATTAATTATGAATTATCCAAAAAGCAACAGAGTCCAAAGCTTATTTATTCCTATGTAGGAATATACAATGTGTTGTTTGCATGCATCCAAAAATTGCTACAATAAACCGTGAAGTACTAGATTAACCTTGGTATGCACTATATTGTCAATCCTTTTTAATTATTTTATAATTAAAATGATTGTTTTTCAGGACTTTCCAAAAAGTTGTGCTCCATGTCAAGATACAAGGACAATCGAGAGCTGCAGCCATGGACACGAAGTATTTGCAACCATTTATGGTATTGCTCTGCAACTTGTGGAGGTGACCCTGACGTAAGTTCTGTAATGTTTTAATATTAAGTTTAATTTCTTTATACACACGCACACTTGTTATCTTTTTGGGGGGCGTTACATAGACATAGCCTTTATAGTGTACTGATGTTATATATATGAGTCCCTGAACCACAACAATACACACTCTGCATTTTTTGTTTTCTTTAAAAAAAACATAAAAAAATAAAAATAAAAAAAACATTATTTGTTCAAATTTAACTTTGTTCTTTAGAGAAAGCTAAACTGTGTTTTTGTAAGGTTTTAAATATTGTGGTTGCTGGACCATAAACATCTATTTTTCTATGTTTATAATTTATACATTTGTATAATTACTTTGAGTATTCATGTATTTATACAGGAACTGATCGAGAATTGGAAGTCCATACTTTATCACATTACAGGTGTGCACAGTTGGTTTGAAGAAGGAAAGCAGAAAAAATGTGGACACAATGATCTCAGTCCAGAACAGCAACGCAGAAAAAAATGGCTTGGAAAAGACTTGCATGCCTTCCACACACTGCAGAGTCTTGTTCTGGACAAAGGACTTCAAAAGGATTTGAGGCAAATGGCTCTTTTCAAACACACTGGTAAGTTATTTATATACACATAGTAATGTACATACACATGTACATGTAGGTACACCGTATACAAATTTTTCTTTCATCTTTAGGACAACTGGAGGTGTTTCATTCTGTCCTACAGAAATACTGCCCAAAGAACCTGCATTTTCATTATGCGTCCATGGTTGCACGAACACAACTCGCTATCCTTGACCACAATGAAAATGTAGGTCGTCAGCAAGCAACAACCACTACTGGTAAGTGGAAAACAACATATTGTGCGTAACTAGTAAAGATTTTTCAATATGTTGGGTGATGACAATAGATCTAAGTTAATCAAGTTGAGAATCAAATGTGAACATTCTATTATAGTAATGTAATCAATACACATCGTATAATTTATTGTTATGTTTAATCAATTTTCTTTTATTATAGGTGTACCTCGGTACAAAGTGGTTTTCCCCAAACATACCAAAGAATGGGTAGCCAAAGCGATTTTTGAACAAACCACTCAAAAATTCAGAGTCTCTGGTTGAGAAAGTTGTACAGCAGCTGCTGGACACCAACGTTGTTTACAAGGAAAGTTCTTCTCATTTGACTCATCATCACCCAT
This sequence comes from Abramis brama, assembly GCF_963993115.1. Classification (NCBI taxonomy): domain Eukaryota; kingdom Metazoa; phylum Chordata; class Actinopteri; order Cypriniformes; family Leuciscidae; genus Abramis; species Abramis brama. Next base: position 4,229,711 of record NC_139968.1, on the reverse strand, counting down.
TCCCACAGAACATAGCCCTAACACCAAGGCCTGACAAGCAAGAAGTAATTGCAAAGCGTTTATCACGATTTGGACACTAATTTATTTTAAAAATGTTGTAGTCTTTTATAGTTTTTTTTATAGTTTTTCTATTTTTTTTCTTATTGAGGTAAAAACAGAAAACACAGTTGGTGAAACAAAAAAAATATTTATGGTGTTAGTGTGAAATATATGGTCCTTACTGATGGTACCCTACATCAGTTGTAATTAAACATCAACGGATGTATTTCTCAAATTTGTTTTATTCTTCCAAAATAAACATTTGTGTGAGACATCAATAAGTATGTAGTGTTGATGTGTATACAACAACAAATAACATTGACTATGAAAAAAAAAAAAAACTACAGCAATTACAGTAACAAATACTAACCATCAAAAATGTAACATTGTAATTCAAATTATTATTCCTACAAAAGACCAAAAGCCTCTTCTGCTTCTCTGAAGCCTACATACTGTCCTGATGGAGAAGGGTATGACAGTCTGATGGCACTGACAACACAGGATGGAAGAACCCTCCTGTTGTGTCTTCCCAATCTCTCCCCTTTCAGCATCCATTCCAGAACTATCCTGTATGCCACCAGCCTGTATTGACTGTAAAATAAAAGAAATGTGTGCAGTCAATCACTTTTAAATATATAACGTTAAAATATGAAAAATTATAACATATGTATAATATGTAATCATACTACACGCGATACTTACTCAACTGTTAGGGTGCCACCAGGTCCTTGGGGCCTCGGACGGCGTCTCCAGTTAATTTTGGGCAAACTAAAAAACACCTCTAAAACGCTGTTGCTCAGTAACGGTGGAAATCCATTTTGTTGGGTAATGCAGCGAGATGTAAACAGGGTCTCACCAGCTGACTCAATGATTGATTCTAATGGCGGGATTGAAATGGTCCAGTCGTGGCAGCATTGAGATTCTTCCTCTGCTGGCAATGGTTGGCATTTGCCACATGTGCACCACCACGTCTCATTAGATCTTCGTCTGCCCAATGCTTGAGAGGTGTGTGTCGCCGCAGCAGTCTCTTCCATCTGCCTAATTTCTTCCTCTGTGTATTCCGGTTCAAAAAGGTAGGGCAGGGCGAAAAACTCCATCTCATCTTCTCCTCTAAGTTCAAAATCGTCCGACATCGTTGTTTTACCTTTTAACTTCCTTTTTTTGTAAACGGCGTTTAAATTTCTTTGCACGTTCAACTTATAAACACTGACACGGTACTTCCGCCTACGTCAAGCTTGACCTTTTCAACGTAATTGCGTATTACGTGACGTCACCAACGCGCATCACAGAACAGAGCAAGGCGAGCATTTGTGCTTATAAAACTTAAACTGTTTTATTTATTTTGGAAATGACCAATCGTTTCGCTAGATAAGACCCTTATTCATCGTCTGGTATCGTTTAAAGCCCTTTGAAGCTGAACTGAAACTGTCATTTGGACCTTGAACCGTTTGGGTCCCATTGGAGTCCATTATATGGGGGAAAATCCTGGAATGTTTTCCTAAAAAACCTTAATTTCTTTTCGACTGAAGAAAGAAAGACATGGACATCTTGGATGACATGGGGGTGAGTAAATTATCAGCAAAAGTTTTTTTAAAAGTGAACTACTCCTTTAAGCTCTAGATAAAAGCTTCAGCAATTATATTCTCCGAACTCTACTTGTGTTTAATCACTAGATTATAACCTTGTACCATCAAGGACCAGCGCATCAGTCTCTGATTCTGATGTACATTCGAGCCAGACATACTAAAGGATTGTGATCTGTGAAAACAATTACAGGCAGATTGCTAGAGCTCACATAGACATTGTTGGAAACTTTTTCCTTCGTCAAAGCAGAGACCAGGAGACGTTGGGATCGCGTTCAAACAGAAGTTATTCTTTTATTGAGAACTTCGCTGTGCGTTGCTGCAGTTCATCCAACAATCTTACTGAGTTCTATACAGTATAGCTTTTATACATTTACAAGGAGGAGGGACTTTTGGAGGTGGAGACAAATCCAAACAAAGCATGCAAATGTAGGGACGAATCTTTCAGTGATTTGATTCTATCAAGCGAAAACTGGTTAGGCAGGTTATCTGGCTTGCTCAACAATTCTGCCCAATCAAGAGAAACAGGCCCAATCAGCATAACACTATCATTCAAATGATCCAATCAGCCTGACAGTATCACCCATACCTTCACATGATCATAGCTTAACTTGGGACCATGACACTGTTCAGGAGGTGCATACAGATAAAAAGGTTAATGTCAGACACCTGAGTTGCTTGATTTAATCTTCTTGGAATATCATCATCTATGCCTCAAATGCTAAATTCAGTAACCTAAATTAAACATTTAATAAATTTGTAATCCTACAACATCAAAATATTGCAAAGCCAATAGCAGGGCCAAAGTTTCCTTCTCAATAGTGGAGTAGTTCAGCTGGTGTTTATTGAACTTACGTGAGAAGTAACACACTGGATGGTCAATACCATGAACGTTTTCTTGAACAAGCACTGTCCCCACACCAACAGAACTCGCATCGATTTCCAGTTTGAAAATTCTTTCAACATCTGGAGCTGTCAAAACAGGTGTACTACATAATACAGCTTTAAAATTATCAAAGGCATTCTGACAGTCATCATTTCACAGAAAAGTATGTGAAGGACTAAGGAGTGATGTCAGGGGGTTGACCACAGTAGAAAAATTCTTACAGAAACTTTGGTAATAACCGGCCATCCCCAAGAATCTACGGAATTTTCTTCAGTGCAGCCTACTCGTGCAACATGAAACAAACTTTTGCTAATGATAAATAATAAGCAATAAACTATGGAAATAGGCATAGGTGTAATTTGCGGGTGGGACGGATGGGACATGTTCCCACCACTTTTTAAAACATCTCGCAACACAAATGTACCAATTCTACAAATAAATAAAACATCTCCAGTTAACTGGCAGAGCATTCATTTCGTTCGTTTTTTAAATAAGATACTAGAGCTGAAATGTGTTTTTTTAAATCAAGTGATCAAAGTGCCTGTTGCCGCTGCGATCAGTGGCGCAATACAGTGTTTTCTCGTGTGGTCTTCACTCGACGCGCGCTTCAATCCGTTGCGTTGCGGATACTCTCTATTCGTTCTGTTGAAATCACAAAACATAATGCAAACGTTTGCGTGTCCCTCCTTGATATACAACCACTGATGAACATAATCGTTTTGATGAGAGAAAAAATCTACGAGAAAAAATAAATAATACGAGGGCGGATTAGAACCACAAACCTCTGACACGGCTGGCGAAAGCTCTACCACTGGACCATTAAAGGAACACTCCACCATTTTTTTAAATAGGGCTTATTCACATTCTTTCATACATTTAGATAGGTGGGTAAATGCATTTTTGTCTCAGTGCATGCATTGTTTTAGTTTGACAGGGTCGGCGCTAGCTTAGCTTAGCACAATGAATGGAATCCTTTGTTGCCAGCTAGCATGTCCTGAGTAAAAGTGATCCAAAAAAAAACGACGTAATTACATCTTGTGGCCTGCGTATTCACAACGAGTACAAATAGCGATGCAGATTAACACTAGGTGATTTCTTAGGCAGATATTGACTTGGGACTATATTATGGGGAAGCACAGGCGAAGCACGGCTACTTAGGCAAAGCACTGCTACTTGGGCGCAGAGATATCACGCAACACATGAAATCCCACGACTTCCGTCAACATACCGGTGAGAATAGTAGCTGCCTGGCTATTTTACCAACAGTACATGAATGGCGATGAACATGGCTGATTTTGTGTGAGCCAGAACCATACCTATATACAAGAGTTTACAGAAAATGAGTGGAAATAGAACGACAGGAGGAGGTTGCGATCGCTCAACAGCCCGAGGACGTGAGGATGAGAGCCAACATGAACTGGTGGTGTGAATGTGGGGGAATATGCCGACTGAAATAGAGTGTCTGTGCTGTGGCGAGTGGGACAAGTTTCTGCCATCGATAACCAGGCTCAACGTGTCAGATCAAGATGAGCGTGCCCGCAGTTGTGTCACAGCTACCACGGATTTCAAGGCGTTGATTCATCCGGCAGTACTCGATTTTTTTTACGGTGTGATAAAGTGAACTGGAAAAAACGCCCCACGCCGAATAGACCAAATGGACAGCTGTCCACAGAGTAAGTGATTATTTTAAACATGACAAATGTAAACTGCTTGTAGCCTTCTACTCTCTAGTAGTTATACTAAAACTCCTGAGTCAAAAGAACCAGGCTAACTCGGTGAGAGAAATATAGCTAACTTAGCCCTCAGTCATTTCATTTTACAGGTAACGATAACAGCGATTTTTATTTTAGTTTGGTTGTTCATGCTAAACAGGTTGAATTCAACATGAGGTTATACTAGAGGAGGCTAACGTTATTTGAACCGTAGTCTATATACAGCTTCTCAGCATCTATCTTATAACCGAATAAAGACACAGATTAACATAAGGAAGAGTAATAAAAGACAACTTACATGTGCACTTTGTTCTGCCTGTGCTTTGAAAATAGATGGGATGGGACAGCCGTATGTTTCAGACGTAGTACCGTCTTTCTGGGCCCATATTCCATTTTTTCAAAGTAACTTAGTCCTCCGGTGCAAAATGCTCTTTGCAAACACGATACTGTTTGATTTTGTAGAGAGGCGTTGAAGTACAGATCTCCAGAGCAGCTAGCAATTTATTTCTCAGTTCCACATTCGATGGAATTCTGTGAAGCATTACATTCGTGTATGTCCTTTGCTTGTTCTCACAACCTTTTGCTACGCAGATAATTACCATGTTTGCTGTAACTGTAGCTGTAACTTCTCAAAAAACAATCCAAAAGCGAAGACATGCAGTGCAGTGACTCGTTGCACACCGGTATGTTGACAGAAGTCGTGGGATTGCATGTGTTGCGTGATATCTCTGCGCCCAAGTAGCAGTGCTTCGCCTAAGTAGCCGTGCTTCGCCTGTGCTTCCCCATAATATAGTCCCAAGTCAATATCTGCCTAAGAAATCACCTAGTGTTAATCTGAATCGCTATTTGTACTCGTTGTGAATACGCAGGCCACAAGAAGTAATTACGTGGGTTTTTAAAACATTTTTTATCACTTTTACTCAGGACATGCTAGCTGGCAACAAAGGATTCCATTCATTGTGCTAAGCTAAGCTAGCACCGACCCTGTCAAACTAAAACAATGCATGCACTGAGACAAAAATGCATTTACCCACCTATCTAAATGTATGAAAGAATATGAATAAGCCCTATTTTAAAAAACGGTGGAATGTTCCTTTAAGATACACATTGGTTACATAGGCGGATCTATGTATTGGCACTGACAACATGTATTAGGCTACATCTCATTAAACGACAAATTAACCCCATGTAACCTACTATTTAAATCGATTGCTGGACATCGTAACGTTATTGGCGTCCATCTTCATTGAATTTTGAAATCAGATACAGCCGGCCAGAGCGCTGCATAATAAGTAGCCACGCTGTAAAATGTACGCTTTTAAATATACCAATACTGCTATCTCAAACATGGAGAGGCTTCTTCGTGATCTCAGCTAACAGATTCTGCAAAAAAACGAAAATCACCAATTTTGAAAAAAAAACGCTTCTTTCTCATTTTGCTCGAAAGTTGTGCTGCCGACTTGTGTCCCTGGTTTCCGTGACGGGTCACATATACTCAAACTCATTTCCTTTCAGAACATCTGGCGATGACTCTCTAACATGATATGCCTTCAGCATATTCACATGAAATACGCAAGATTTCTTCCTGCAATCCGGAGTGCGATTCAAGTAATCTGTGTCGTTAATTTTTTTATCACTTCATATGGACCTGAAAAGCGAGCAGACAAGACGGAACCAACGACAGGCAATAAGACAAGCACCTGATCTCCTCCTTTAAAATGACGTTGAACCGCTTTACGGTCAAACTGACTCTTCATTGCCATTTGAGCATTCAATAAGGATTCCCGTGCCATTGCACAAGCCTTGTGCAGTCGTTCGCGAAATTTACATACATAATCCAGCACCGATGCCTTAGCACTCGATTCCTCAGATAAAATATCTTCTTTGAGCATCTTTAAAGGACCTCTCACAGTATGACCGAATACAAGATCAGCAGGACTAAATCCTAAACTGTATTGTACTGCTTCTCTAGCAGCAAACAAAACAAAAGGTATACCCTCATCCCAGTCTTTACCCGTATCCATACAATACCGGCGCAACATCGCTTTCATTGTCTGATGGAACCGTTCTAAAGCTCCTTGGCTCTGTGGATGGTACGCACTATAAATTCTGTGAGAAATATTCAAAGTCTTTAACACTTGTGCAAAAAGCTTTGATAAAAAATGTGTACCTTGGTCAGACTGTACAATCTTCGGTAGACCAAACATTGAAAATAATTTTACGAGCGCATTGCTGATCACCGGTGCCGTCATTTTCCTCAGTGGCATCGCCTCGGGAAAACGTGTCGCTGTGCACATTATTGTTAGCAAGTATTGATTACCAGTTCTTGATTTTGGTAAAGGACCAACACAGTCAACAATGACATGCTCAAAAGGTTACCCCATCACTGGTATAGGAACCAATGGTGTGCGCGGAATCACCTGGTTTGACTTACCTGAGAATTGACATGTCTGACACTTTCTACAAAATTTGGCTACATCAGTCTTCATTCTGGTCTTCAAATCATGATCGTGAGCTTACGAGAGAACCTTATGTCTATGACATGTAGGAATCACAATATGAGTTACAGAAGTCCAGTCCGAATCATTCACAACATCCGCACACCACCAACGCATCAGCAACCTGTTCTGCATATAGTGTTTCTCCTCTCTCGTGCCGTCTCAACAGGAATGACAGAAGAAAAACACTTTCGCAGGGTAAAATCTGCTTTTTGAGCTGCGATAACCTTCTCACTAGTGACCTGCAATAACTTGGTCATCTGGTTTACCTGGATCAGCCAACAGAGTTCACCAACGTGGGTGCCATAAAAGTGGAGGATAAATCATCTGCATCAGCAAATTTACAAGCTTGTGCTCGAGTCACAGCACAAACAGAAAAAACCTCAGGAAATTTCTCTAAAAATTCATCATTGTGATCAGACAAAACAGGTTTATCACAAACTTCTAGCAGCGGCAGAATTTTACCACCTGCTATATCGTTACCAAGAATGAAGCTCACACTATGCACTGGTAAGTTATCACGCACTTCAACCTTCACAAGTCCTGAAAACAAATCTGACTTCAAATAAATTTGATGCAAAGGAACCTTCATAGTGCTCATCTCCAGGCCGCGTACTAACACATGACTACCACAAAAAGTATGTTCCGAGAACGGTAATGTATCAGCCACTATAAACGACTGCATCGCCCCTGTATCACGCAACATGGTCACTCTAACCTTATCCAGAGGCTGTTCATTGACCGACACAAATCCTTCCATCAGGAAAGGCTGATGACTAACATCTAAGACACCACCACTTTCATAGTCAGTGCTACTAACGGTCTTCGCAAGGGCGACACCTTTAGTACTGATGCCTTGCTCCTTGCATTTTAAAACAAGGCAGTCAACAATAAGGTGTCCCGGCTTACGACAATAAAAACATTCACTCCCTTCCCTAGCGTTTTCAACACTTTTCAAACGCGATTGATCTTTCGAAACAGCGGGAACAGACAGAACCTTCTCAGTGCGAACACTAGAAAAAATAGTCCTGTGAGTCAGCGCAAACTCATTAGCACAAACAGACGCCTGAGACAATGAGGACACCTTCTGTTCATTTAGGTAGACAACAATAAGATCGATCAGGAATACAACTTTTAAATTCCTCTAACAAAATCAACTCCCATAATGCATGAAAGTCTAACACTTTATTCGATGTGCACCACCTGTCAAACAACATACCTTTTTCCCTAGCGAATTCAACAAACGTCTGACTTGAACCTTTCTTATGGTTCCTAAATCGCTGCCTGTATGCCTCCGGTACGAGCTCATAAGCCCACAAAATTGCCGTTTTGACCACCTTGTTACGTACACCGCGCTACGTAATTTTTGTTCTTGCATATGTTGCTGCATATGCGTGTCGTGTATGTCTGTGTGATTTATTTGTTTCAGGTGTGAAGCTCGATTGGAGAGTCCGCCTGTCAATCTGCTGATGTAGGATGCTGACATCTGGAATCGCGCCACCAATCGCCTGTCACCGTGCAGTTTATGAATGGCTCTAACTTCAATGGCAACAGTCGAGAAAGACTCTGGGTTGGGAAAGAGTCCACTCTGTGAGGGCGGTTCTCTCGTTCGAGAGACCAGTCTGAGAGACTGATCAGTGTCTGGGGTTCGCTGTTTTATGATCTTGCAGTTAGATCAGTTCTCTTTTTTTGTGTCAGATCAGTTCTCTCGAATGTGTTTGTGCTCTCGGTACGTGCTTGCGGTGCCTGCTAAATGTTTGTTGCTGTCATGAAATCTTCATCTGTTCACCGTCTAACCTTGTGTAGACTGGCGGGAGAGGTTGTGAGTCAGGTAAGCAGGTCGTGACCTACATTTGCACACGTAGTTTTCTATGATGTATTAGACACACTAGTGTTAGGAGTGGTGCTAATTATGTATGTTTTTGTTTTAGTTAGTATAGTTTAGTTATAGCGTCTCGTACGCTGAAGATGTTTATTTCTTTTCTTCTTTTTTTAAACTCTTTATTTATAAAATTTTCAAATTATAACAAACATGACAAAACAAAACAAAACAGCAGGGTGATATGTTACAAAGATTCCCTTTCACACTTGGGACTTATAGGTTGTCCATTTCTTCCATCTTGGCTCAAATTTAGCTGATTTCAGCCTTATAAAGTGAGTGATTTTTTCCATTGTGTAGGGTTCTTCCATTATCTCTTTCCATTGTGACAATGATAAAGTGAGACTCTTCAACCAGTTCCTTGTAATAGTTTTTTTTTGCTGGCCATTAACATATTTTTAGAGATACATATCCTCAGTTCGTATAACTGAATTGGAAAGTAAACCAAGGTACATAGATTGAAAGTCAGTGGGAAACGCGTAGCCCAAGACAACCCTTATTACAGTCGCAATGATTTCCCAGAAGGGTCTGACTTTGGGACAAGTCCAAAATACATGAGAGTGACTGGCATTCATACTGCCACAGAGTCTCCAGCAATACTGAGGGGTCTTGAGTTGCTTACTTTTGATACGAGGTGTAATGAAAAATCTAATGATGTTCTTCCAACCAAATTCCCTCCATTGTCTTGAGCTGGTGGAAGTGTGTTGAAATAGACAAATAGAATGCCAATCATCCTCTGACACCTTGATTTGTAGTTCAGAATCCCACTTTTGTTTTATATACAGTGAATCAGTACCATTACAGTTTTGCAGACATTTATACAGTCTAGATACAATTTTTGAGGGTAATTTCTGGTATGCTCCCGACACCAAATCTACCAGTTCACAGCCCTCCTTTGAGAGGTGAGATCTTATCTCTATATCATAAAAGTGCCGTAACTGGAGGTACCTAAACAAGTCGGAGTTGTTCAGGCCAAATTCCCTCTTTACTTCCTCAAATGATTTAAACACCGAACCTTTGGTTAGCATACACATTGCAGTGATACCCTTATCAATCCACTTTCTAAATGTACTGTCCAATTGACCACTTCTAAAATTGGGAGAGAAAGAAGGCCATATCAAGGATTTACAATCACCTTCGAATTTGAATTTTTTTACAGTGTCCCACCAAAGCTTAATGGTTGTTTCGACTATGGGACTCCCCTCTTTTACCTGTATACTAGTTTTATCACCCAGTCTTGATTGAGGTAGAGACGTAGGGATATAGTTAATTTCAATTTGTTTCCATTTGGAATAATACTTAGGTGAGCACCAATAGACAATATACCTCAATTGGGCAGCTAAGAAATATTCTTTGAAATTTGGAAGGGAGAACCCCCCTTTCAATTTCGCCAACTGCAGCGTTTTAAATCTAATCCTTGGTTTTGCCCCTTTCCATACAAATCTACTCACTTGCTTATCCCATTTAGCAAACTGAGAGTCGGGTATTACAACTGGTAGAGATATAAATAAGTACAACAATCGGGGTAGCAGATTCATCTTTATCACCTCTATCCTGGAATTAAAATCTAAAACTAGGTTTGTCCATTTTGTCAGATCCCTCTGTATTACCTCATTTATTTTACTATAATTAGCCTCGTATAATGTACTGAGTTCTCGCGTCAAATAAATCCCTAAATATTTAATTTGTTCTGAGTCCCATTTAAGTTTGTATTTTCCCCTAATTTGATCAGCTGGACTGTAATTAATACAGAGGACTTTTATTTATGATATTTAATTTGTAGCCTGATTTTTCTCCAAAATCTTTTAAGATGTTTAAAAGTTTGGGGAATGTTTGATCAGGATTTTGTAGATATACTATTACGTCATCTGCAAATGGACTTATTCTTTGTTCTTCATTGGACACCATTACTCCTTTGAGCTCTGATGTTTGTCGCATATACTGGGCCAGAGGCTCAATAAACAGGGCAAAGAGGGAGGGGCTTAAACAGCAGCCCTGCCTGCTTCCTCTGAAGAGCTCAAAGTTGTCAGTCAAGTCGCCGTTTAATTTGATTCTTGCCAACAGCTTATGATATAAGGCTTGTATACACTTAATATTAGAATCATTGAATCCCAGTCTTTTCAAAACAGAAAAAAGATAGTTCCAGCTTACTCTATCAAAGGGCTTTTCAGCATCAAGGCTTACTAAGACTGTTGAAATATTTTGTTTTTTAACTTCATTAATTATGTGCAAGGAACGTCGTATGTTGTCTTGGGCTTGGCGCCCCTTAATGAATCCCGTCTGATCCTCGTCTATTAAATCAGGAAGGAAAGACTCTAATCTTTTGGCTATAATGGAGGTAAATATTTTATAATCAACATTTAGGATGGAAATTGGTCGATATGATTCACAATATTCACAATTTTCCCCCTCTTTTAATATGACTGAGATAATAGCCTCCCTCCATGAAGGGGGGAACTTTGCATATTTTAGAGTATAATTAAATGAGTCCAACAGTAAAGGAGTCAAGTCGTCTTGAAATACCTTATACCATTCATTGGGAAAACCATCACTCCCTGGGCTTTTATTGCTTTTCAATCTACTTATTGCCTTATCAAGTTCTACTTTAGTAATAGGTCTAGATAACATCTCGTTCTGGGTAGTTCCTATGGAGGGGAGATCTAAATTTGACAAAAAATCTTCAATTTCGTTTTCGTCTACTTGGTCCGATTGGTCATACAAGATTTTATAATAGGATTGAAAGGTATCTTTAATTTTTCCTGGGTCATAATTTAACTCTCCAGTTGAATGATCTCTAATTTTATTAATTGAATTTCTCATTTGTTGTGATCTTAGACGTCTTGCCAATATTTTTGTCGCCTTCGGGCCTGATTCATAAAAGGTTTGTTTTATAAATCTCATTTTCTTTTCAATCTCTTCTTTTGCTAGTTCTGAAAGTTGATTTCTCAAATCTTTTATACTTTCAGTCAGCAGTACACTTTTATCTGAATGCTGCTTTATTTCTTGTTCTCTCAATTGTTCTTCTAATTTGGCCTGAGTTAGTCTTTTCATTTTATGCATATGTGCCGTTCTTGATATCAATTTACCTCGCATAACAGCTTTTACCGTATCCCATATAATTATTGATTCTATTTGATCATTCTTGTTATCAGAAATACAGTCTTGAATTTAATTTTCTCATTTCTTGCACCACCTTTTCATTATTGATGATGCTGACATTCATCCTCCATGTTGTTTTTTGAATTTTCCTTATCACAGTCTTCCTCAATCAAATCAAAGTTAACAGAATTAGATACAAGGGTGATAACTCCTCTCCTTCTGCTATTTTTACAAGCACTAGAGAAAGAATTTCTGTAGCCAAACTTTTTAAATTTATCATGTTCTTCTATTGGCAAGTGAGTTTCTTGGAGGAAAATCACCTGTGCTTTACACCTTTTTAGTTTAGTTAGTAACCTGCTGCTTTTAATTGGATTGCCAAGGCCATTTACATTTATTTAAACAATTTTAAGTTCATCCAAGCCACTCATGTTTGATGAACATAATGAAAGTAAACCCCGCAAACAAACATGAACTAAGAACAGTAACTTCAAAAACAATACAAACTGAACGATACCTGTGACTTCCATTCAGTGGGTAAATTGTCTGACCCACATTGACTCCGTTGGAAGGTCTAGGGCTAGATCTCCAAAAAAGGGAGGACCCTATGCAAGGGTTATGAGGCGTAGGAATCACCTCCATCCTTAATGTCCAACGTTATAACGCCATCTACAGGTGCCACTCTACCTAGACAGTGAATGAGCAAAGTCTGAGAAATTGAATTGTGATTATGAAAATGTCCATATCCTAGAAATCAGATTCCGCCTCTTTGAAACTCCTTCAGCCTCACTTTTGCCCTTTGCGCTGTTGTAGAAACATACTCCTTGGATGATTGGCCCACCCGCTGCCATCCGTCTAACTTTTGGAGCCAGATTTCCGCGTCTTCTTCCGTTGCAGCCGGCAACTCCACCTCGAGTCCTCGCCTCCGTAGCTCTAGCCCAGCTTCATGTACGGTGCAGTATACTTTAGCGCCGTCCTCCCAGTGAATACGCATATTTGTGTACGGCGTTTGAAAGCGAATGCCTTTCTCCTTCAGCACCTTTTTAATCTTTTGATACTCCTTCCTCTTTTGGACAACTTCTGATGCATAGTCGTGGTCAAAAAAGATGTTCCTGCCGTTTAATTGAATTACTCCCTTTTTCCACGCTTCCTTTAGTATCATCTCTTTAATTGCGAATTCAAATTGACTATGATAGGTCTAGGTGAGGCACTGGGCTGCCTGGAAAGGGCTCTGTGGGCTCGCTGTATTTTAAGATCCAAATCAGCTGGTAATGCTAGCTGACGCTGGAGTAGATCTGCAACAAATTTCGCCATTGACATCGGCTTTTCTCCTTCGTCAACTCCAAAGATCCTGATGTTATTTCTGCGGGATCTTGATTCCAGATCGGTCAATTTGTCTCGAAGGCCCTTTTGTCGCCTTATACTCTCTGCCAGCGTTACGGCCAAATCCAGAGTAACGTCCTCAACACGCCCCACCCGGGACTCCGCTTCTTCCACTCGGTCCGTCAGACCTCTCAAGTCCTCCGCCATCGTATCAAGTTTGCCGCTTAGTTCCTGCTGTAATAAAGTGATATCCTTTCTCACTCTGGTGTTGTCTTGTTTCAGTTCGGTTTTAAGTGACTCGATAGCTTGTAGCAAGACGTTCGCTGTTGCACCATCTGCAGCTGGGTTAGCATGAGCTTGCTTCTTCTTCCTTTCTCGATCCACCTATTGCCTGTTTAATCACCAAAATGAAAGTACCAGTCTCGAGTTAATGGTGGAAAAGACTATCAAAATTGGACGTCACCAAGCACGTCTTGTCTCTACGCCATTACACCGGAAGCCTCGAAGATGTTTATTTCTACCTTTTTTGTTGATAGTTAGTTTAGTTATTTAACTTTAGTTAAAGGGGCTTTTTGTTATATTCAGTTTTTTGATTTAAGCACCACTCTCTTGCTCTTTCCTCCCCCCCAGATTGTTTGTTGATCTGATTATTCTTGTTACGTTGTACGAATTGTAAACATTCATTACTTTATTACTTTTCATTACTTTATTCCTTTATTACTACTTCACTTTATTGCAGTTGAAGAATTAAAATCTTTCACACACATGCAAAACTTTTGTTACGTCTAATAATATTCCTAGACAAATAACATCTAATTAATGAGGGAAGTAACAACCTCATAATCTAAGCTATCTTCTAAAGATAGAGCAGCGCATACTTCCTGAGCTTTTCTCGTTAACTTACATTGAAGCAGCAAAGGCCACACATTCCTATACCAATTTAAAACAGAAGCAACTTGTTCAAATACATTAAAGTATGAGTCAACTTCTGACTCCCTAAATTGTCAAGTCAAGTCAAGTCATCTTCATTTATATAGCGCTTTTAACAATGTAGATTGTTTCAAAGCAGCTTTACAGAGATAAGCGTATAATTTAAGGTAACAGAGATTGTTTTGGCTTTATAGCGGTTCTTTAATTAAGTTATTTTCCATCTAAAGTTAGTTTTGATTGATTTGCTTCCGTCGCAACGATCATTTGTTGTTAAATTAGGGGCCGCTAAGACGACACCATTCTCTCTACACAGACTTTAAACGCGAACCTGTGAGAAACGCTGATGGCGGTCACATGCGCATTTAGAATGGGTTCTATAGTTATGTGCGTTTGAATATACGCAGGTTTGGAATTTCCTACAAGCCAAGCCTAAACAAAGTACTTGTCTTTCCTTATAGATTTTGATAAAGAATTTTATTTTATTTTGTCGCTTTGGGGTAGGAACGCGAAACGAATTTTCCCGACAACGCCTTATCTGTAGAGTGGTAAAGGGATCCTCCATAGGGAGAGACTAGTTGGCACTTCAGCACTGCGTTGTCATCGGGTCCAGGCGAAGGTCCTTCGTCAGATCTGGATACGGCCCGGATCTGGCAGGCTGCAGGAAAACCTCGGGATAAACACAGACACTAAAATTAGCGTAGATGCCATTCTTCTCATGATGTAACGAGTACATCAGGATTTATGGGAAGTGTTCCCGGTTCCGGCTGACCTAATCTATGCAGCCTAACATTGAACTATAGAAGTCTATAATGTATTATGTGAATGCTAGGTCAAAGAGATGTGTCTTTAGTCTGGCTTTGAACTGACAGAGTATGTCTGCTTCCCGGACAATGGTAGGAAGACTGTTCCAGAGTTTTGGTGCTAAATAGGAGAAGGATCTACCGCCAGCAGTCGATTTTGATATTCTAGGTATTATTAACAATAGACGTGAAGGACTATAATGCGTTAAGAGCTAGCTCAAGTACTGCGGAGCTAAACCATTCAGTGCTTTGTAAGTAATCAGCAATATTTTAAAATTGATGCGATGTTTAATAGGGAGCCAATGCAGTTTTGACAGAACTGGGCTAATATGGTCATACTTCCTGGTTCTGGTAAGAACTCGAGCTGCTGCGTTTTGGACCAGCTGTAGTTTGTTTATTAAGCGTGCAGGGCAACCACCCAGTAGAGCATTACAATAATCTAGCCTTGAGGTCATGAACGCATGAACTAATTGTTCCGCATTTGTCAATGAGAGCATATGTCGTAATTTAGATATATTTTTAAGATGGAAAAATGCAGTTTTACAGATACTAGACACGTGACTTTCAAATGAAAGATTGGTATCAAAGAGCACACCCAGGTTCCTAACCGACGACAAAGACTTAACAGAGCAGCCATCGAGTGTTAGACAGTATTCTAGGTTATTAAGTGAGGAAGTTTTTTGTCCAATAATTAGAAACTCTGTTTTTTCAGAATTTAGAAGTAGGAAATTACGAGTCATCCAATTTTTTATATCCGCTATGCATTCCGTTAATTTTGTGAATTGATAAGTTTCGTTGAGTATCGTCAGCATAAAGCTAATTCCATGTTTCCTAATGATATCTCCTAATGGTAGCATGTACAGAGTGAACAGCAGCGGTCCTAGTACTGAGCCTTGTGGTACGCCATACTGAACTTGTGATCGATGAGACATCTCATCATTTACTGCTACAAACTGATAACGGTCAGATAAGTATGATTTAAACCATGCTAGTGCATTTCCCCTAATGCCAACATAATGTTCGAGTCTATTTAAAAGAATGTTGTGGTCAATGGTGTCAAATGCAGCACTAAGATCGAGTAACACTAATAGAGAGACACAACCACGATCAGATGATAAGAGCAAATCATTTGTGACTCTAACGAGAGCCGTCTCGGTACTATGGTATGGTCTAAATCCTGACTGGAAATACTCGCAGATATCATTTCTTTCAAGAAAGGAACACAGTTGTGAGGATACTGCCTTTTCTAATATCTTTGACAGAAAAGGTAGATTCGAGATCGGCCTGTAATTGACTAATTCTGTAGGATCAAGTTGCGTTTTTTTAACAAGTGGTTTAATCAAAGCCAGCTTAAAGTTTTTTGGTACGTATCCTAGAGACAAAGACGAATTAATGATATTAAGAAGAGGATCTATGACCTCTGGAAGCATCTCTTTCAGTAGCTTAGTCGGTATAGGGTCTAACATACATGTTGTAGATTTAGATGATTTAACGAGTTTAGTAAATTCTTCCTCTCCTATAGCAACGAATGAATCAATTTTCCTCAGGGAGACTACAATGCACTGCCTGATGCGATACTGTAGTAGACGGTTGCATAGTTATAATTTTGTCCCTAATATTATCAATCTTATAATTGAAGAAGTTCATAAAGTCATTACTGCTGTGTTGCTTGGAAACTTCGGTGCTTGAAGCTTTATTTTTTGTTAGTTTAGCCACCGTTTCAAATAAATACCTAGGATTATGTTTATTTTCTTCTAATAGGGTTGAAAAATAAGCAGATCTAGCAGCTTTTAAAGCCTCTCTGTAATTAATCGAGCTCTCCTTCCATGAAATGCGAAATACCTCTAGTTTTGTTTTCTTCCAGTTGCGTTCCATTTTTCTGGCTGCTCTCTTAAGGGCCTGAGTGTGCTCGTTGTACCACGGCGTTGGACTATTTTCTTTAATCGTCTTTAAGCGCAACGGAGCAACTGTGTCTAAAGTGCTGGAAAAGAGAGAGTTAAACGTTTCTGTTGCAATATCGAGTTCTTCTAAGCTATCCGGGATGCTGAGATGATGAAACTGATCTGGAAGATTATTAATAAAGCTATCTTTAGTGGCAGAAGTGATAGTTCTAACATATTTGAAACACCCGCGATATTTGAAACACCCGCGATATTTGAAACACAGTCGGCTTTGCAGCCTTGGCTAAATGTAATTTACACGAGACTAGGTAATGATCTGAGATGTCATCGCTCTGCTGCAGAATTTCAACGACATCAACATCTATTCCGTGTGATAATATTAGATCTAGAGTATGATTACCATGGTGAGTAGGTCCTGACACGTGTTGTCTAACTCCAATTGAGTTTACAATGTCTTTAAATGCCAATCCCAATGCATCCTTTTCATTATCGATGAACCATTAACCACAGCATCAACTGGCAAATGCAATGTAAGGAACGAAACTGAGCTACTCTTATTGTGTTTGTGTGGACCGTTTAGTTTTGACCTGTGAAGCGGGACTCGCGAGCCCTATGCGCGAGCCTGATCAAGCAACACCACACAGCGCTAAGAGATCCAGACCAGTAAAGAAAGCATTTGAATTTCAAATGCTTTTTGAATTCGCCACTGAAGTAATAACATCGCTGGCGCTGCGAGATCTAGTGAAAAACATGCACATTTCTCTGTTATTAACGGATCAAACAGCGCTGACGTGGAAACCAGGAAGAAACACTGTGCCATGAATGAACTGGCCGGTGTCCACAGATCAGCAACATTCACCCTGGAATGAATTTGCTGTAATAACTAACTGCAAGGTATGGAAGTTTGTCAGGAATAGTGGGCTATAATGCTTTCAAGTAACATTACGTCGGTTTTATTTTGACATTATGAATACAATTGCTGCCCTCAAATGTTAATCTGAACTAAAATAAACCTTTGTTTATAGCTAGCCTACTACTACAATATTACATTTAATTTTGTCCAAGGAGCTGTTTTGTTTTATATGCTCATAAGAAGAGTCAAGTATAGCTCCATTATTTCTCAGTAAAAAAAGCAACAAAAAAATAAATTAAAAAATCATACTTTATGATGTTAGTTTCATTAAATAAAATAATAATAATAAAAAAATTAATTCAAGGAAATTTCTCTGGCATGTATTTATTTTTGCTGTATGGAAAACGTACCGAACCGTGACACAAGTGTATCGTATCGAACCGAACCGTGAATTTGGTGAACCGTTACACCCCTAATTTCTATATATATATATATATTGCTCTTGCATTCTTTCTTGTGGCTCAGTCACACACCTGAATGAATGGCTCATTAAGTATGTGGGCCCCATTGTCTCCTCAGGTGTGAATCACTAAATATGCATGATGGTGTTGGATCGTTGACGCCCTTTGCGCATATTGCCTTTCCAAACAAAAAGTGTTTTACAAGATTTAAATCAATGTATTGTTTTATGTGAATGATTAGGCAGGATGATTTTCACATCATTTTGAAGAAAAAACAACGACATCCATTAGTCAAAGGTCTTATTGACACATATTTAGTATGTGTTTTGTGGCCTTATTTCAGAAACTTTAGTTTTTAGTTTTTTCAATAACCATGCATAAACATTATTCTCTCAAAAATACAAACATGTACATGCATGTTGCTCACATATTATGGTAGCCCTGTTTGTGCTAAATAGAGTGTAATTACACCTTTGCCATTAATATGTTTATAAGCAACTGAAAGAAGCACATATGTCAGGGCATGTCAGAACATCTCAAGGACCCCAAAAACCCCTCAGACCCCAGAGGGTTAAGATGTAAACGGGATGATTGCGCAACACTTACGTGAGATACTGTTGCCATGTGTGCAAGTAGCAGAAACAACCAGGAATACCAGAGTTACGTTGAAAACGTTTCATTTGAAAAGGTATGAATGACGTTACAAACATCAAAAATTATAAAATGTAAAAGGAAAATGTAAAGTAAGAAAACAAGAGTGTCGCCAAATCAATGAAATAATCAAAACATAATTCCTATAACTATTTTACCCAAACCTCTAAAACTACCTACCAAAAGTAAAATGCAAAAACAAAACCCGAAATCTTAAGCGTATACGCCGCCTTAAATAAACTACGCTGACTAAATAAAAACCAATAAATACAATGCGTGGCGATCACTCTCCGACCAAATAACAGAAAACAATTCTAACTACCGTGGTCTTTAAAGGTCTTTGGCCTTTTAACACCCAAATCAGCATCCACATTGTCCATTTCCTTCAGGACTCCGATAGACTGGCTGACTCTGTGCGCTGATTGTTCAGATAGGTTTGGTCCAAGACCCTTTAGAAATGACTTTAGGAAATTGTTCATGTGTTCAAGGTGAAGATCTAGGGGGATGTTTCTCCCCTTCCCTCCCTTGCTGTTCCAAAACCTGTCCCACGTAACACTGTGAACCATGCGAGGGCTCAAAGAGGCATTCACCTGCAGTGTGAGTAGAAAAGTGCTGTAGGCATAGTTGCTGTGTCCATAGGCTTTGTAAAAAAGCAAGGCAACCTTGTAAAGTCTCTTACCATCACCCTCTTTTACTGCATCCATCATGTTTAAGATAAAGAACCCAAAGCTGAGCCGTGCCAAGGTGTGCTCTTTTTTGTGGTCACGGTTTGAGTGTGTGTTTTCCTCAGGCAATTTTTGATAAGAAATCTCAATGTTGTGGTTTTTCCGTTTGTGGTTGTCTCTTGCCTTGAGGTATGTGTACAACTGTCCACATCCCTCCACTCAACAAGGGAACTGCTTGTTTTGAGAAGATGTCACTGGAACTTCACGGATGCTGCTCACAGCTTTTGAGACATCACCAAGCATGATGCATTTATCCACAACCTCTGATGTTTTCTCATGCAACCAGGCCCTCTTCATTTCAGGTGATGCGGTAGTGAGGTCCCCAGGAACAAATGAATCAGGGATTTCTAAGTTACATGGAAGAAAAAGCATATTTTACAAACATCAGTGATGGGTTTTATTCATTTCCCTTCCCAAAGGGGATTTTTTATTCATTATTTTATTGGAAAATACTCCTTGTTTACCTGTTACATCCTACAACCCAAAATGCTCCATGGCAGCTGACAGGAACAGTGCTGTTGTGTCCATCATGAAAAAATCCTTGTACGAGTTGTATGCAGCATGGGGTCCTTGCTTTGCATTGCTGCACCTGTGACAGAAGTACAGAAATAAATAAATCTAAATCAATATTCAACTTGCAAATCGATTTGTGTTTTTACTGTCTATTTATTTCACACAATTCCTCATGGGGGCACACACAGTTTAGTTTGTTTGAAACCTCTCACACCACATTACACCTGAAGGTTCTAACACAGAAATATGAAATACTGGTGAATTAAGTTTAAAAGCTATGCAAAAATACAAACAAAGCTATACCTCATAGGGGCACACACACACGTTAGTTTGTTTGAAACCTCTCACACCTGACAGTTCCAACACAAATATATGAAATACTAGCTTAATAAGTTTAAAAGCTATTAAAAAATCAAAGCTATACCATACCCTCCCTGGAAATGACTCTGCATGTCATGATGTCAAGATTGCATTTCCCATCCCACAACAGAGAACATAAATTCATGGGTTATCCCGACATGCCCATGTTGACTGGATTTTGAGCATCACCAAAAAAACTGTGAAAAACATTAACAAGTTGAATAATGATGGACATTAAAAAGCATGGACAGTAGTCCGTTGGCCTAGCAGCAAAGATGAGTTAAATCTCTGTTAACAATTAGTCATTGTAGTCATTAAAGTCATTAGAGTATCAACCAATAAAAGATATTTATACCTCAATTTTGACATGTTGGCACAAAGTGTCCCATGGTCTTTTGCAGACTTATCATTAAAGAAAATCTTGAAGTGGATCTAAGGCCAAAAGAAGAAAAACAACATATAGAACCAATGAAAATGATGGATACCTGCACAGCAGCTAAGTACATATCAGTACAGTTTTGTCTCAGTATAAATAATAAAATACAAATTAAAATAATTAAACGGAACTGAAATTCACAATTTGACAATTCATGGATGAAATTATACTGTGCTCCATTACTTACTTCAAATAACCCTCTAATGGCATGCCAGTCTTAAAACTTAAACAACATCCCTTCCAGTCTGTCCTCCTTGGTGACGTTTTAAATGTTAACATTCTTGCTGAGCATGGTCAGACCTCTCAAAGGTAGTCGGTTTAGTTTGGAGATGGGGTGTCTAATGTTAGGCCCCTGTAGCATATGGATGAAACGCATGATGGCTTGTCATTATAAATTTTGGGAAAGCTTTTAACTTTTAACCTGTTAAATATAATTCACTAAATGGAGCTGCCTGGTCTGTGAGAGACCATCCTCCTGGGGTGTTTACGACCCCCCAGAAAGCAAAGAATAACACCAAATGGACCCCGAAGAGCTCCGAAAGTCTGGGTCAAATTGCCCTTCTGACACTCTTATGCCAGCATGAAATTTAACAGAACCATCGCTAGGATCCTCACTGGCAGATCACAAAGATTGCTATCAATCTTCCTCCTTTCCCTGCAAATGAAAAAAAATTAATTAATTTTAAAGTTATTTCTACAAATATATATTTTTATTATAAATTTCATAGTGACCTTTTTTGGCAAGCTAGCTTGTTTTGTTTAGATGGCCAATTCTGTGCCTGTAAATTTCGACTGAATTTGAAAATATCATGTGGTGCGACCAAATATCAAGTGGTGCGACCACTGCAGACTGTTTTGCATGATAGATATATGTCCTAGATTGGCAGTTTTATGCTTTTATATTCAATTGACGGTTTATATAAAAAAGTACTTTACTTTAGTATCATTTGGAATAGATTTTTATGCAATTTGGGATATTTTTTATATATTTCAGACAGTTTGTGTTTACTCTTTGTACAATATGAGAAAAATGCAACAAAAAAAAATTAGAGCATGTAATTTCAGTTTAGTAATAATGCATTTATTAGTAGTGTATTTATTATTGCCTATTTATTTATTTAAAACTATTTTAATCTATTTTACCAGATGCCACTGCCAAGCGAAAAAATTCTGACTCTGCAGCAAGAGCAGAGTACCTCGATAGGAGAAGAGTGAAATATTATTACAGTTTAAAATATCTGTTTTCTATGTGAATATATAGTAAACTGTAATTTATTCCTATGATCAAAGCTGAATTTTCAGCATCGTTAATCCAGTCTTCAGTGTCACATGATCCTTCAGAAATAATTCTAATATGTAACCCTAGACCACAAAACCATTTAATGGGTCAATGTCACATGGGTAAAAAATTTTGAAATTGAGATTTATACATCATTTGAAAGCTGAATAAATAAGCTTTCTATTGATGTATAATTTGTTAAGATAGAACAATATTTGGCCGATACAACTGAAAATCTAGAATCTAAGGGTGCTACAAAATCGAAACATTGAGAAAATCGCCTTTGAAGTTGTCCATTTATGTTTGCGATATTGCTATATTCACTCTCAAAAATAAATGTTTATAAATTTATAGTAGGACATTTACAAAATATAAAACATGATCTTTATTTAATAAACTGTCCATTTCTCAAAAAAAAAAAACCCTGAAACAATCCCTCCCACACAGCAAGGCTTTTGGGAGGACAAGTAACAAAATAACAAAAAAAGTACACTTATTTAGATCCAAATAAACACAAATATAACACACACGTGTTACAGTGTATTCTTGACACTTCATAATATTAAGCACTGTAGTTATATGGACTATTTACCAATGTTTTTACCACCTTTCTGAGCTTTGACAGTTGCAATGACGCTGGGACAAAACCTCTCAGATTTCATCAAAATATCTTAATTTGTGTTCCGAAGATGAATGAAAGTCTTGAGGGTGAGTAATAATGACAGAATTTTCATTTGCGGGTGCAAACATGCATTTTAGTCTGGTAAATGTCATGTTTAACATTATCATGTAGTCATATATGCAAAAAAAAAAAAATGTAAGGCTTGCAATTGAGTTAAATTATTTCTGTCACAAAGGTTTGGGCTGGATTCTGGCAATTTGTGCTCTATATACACAGAGTCTATGACTGCCTTTCCACTGATAATCTGATGGGACCTGATGAGGGGATATTGCTGGTTGATGAGTAGACAAAAGTTGTAGAATAAAACTTTAAATCTAGCAACCCCACTTCAGGTTTAGTTAGTAGTACTTATTATGACAGTGTGCATGTAAACAGACACATTGAGTTGATGTATTTAAAACAGGGCAGAACAAATATAATTTATTGATCACAACATCCAACTTTTTTTTTTTTCCATGTTGTTCAGTCTTATCCAAACAAACTAGTCGTTAAAACCGATATCTGGTTTCTATTTACACATCTTTTGTGCTGTCTCTCTCTGTCAAAATACACTCAGTTCATAATATTTTTTAAACAGTTATTAAAAATGTTTTCTTTCTTTTCTGCCTTTTAGATGCTTTCTTGACATCAATCCTGAAAGTGGATAAAAAACAAAGAAAGGACAAATAACTTCTGCGAAAAAACTGGACAAGTTGTGCAAAAAAAAGAACACCACTGTAAGCCTACAGGTTTCCTCACTTCTGCGAAAACTTGCAGACTTTGAATGGGATTTCGTTTGCACTTTTATGGACTTCAAAACAGAAATGGCAATTCACTGGCATTATAAAGCTTGGAAGAGCCAGGACCATTTTTAATATAACTCTGATTGTATTTGTCTGAAAGAAAAATGTCATACACCTAGGATGACTTGAGTAAATCATGGGCTAATTAAAATTTTTGGGTGAACTATCCCTTTAATATTAAGTGCTAAGTGTTACCTGTTTGTTAAGTGTTAAAATTGCATTTTATGTAAAAAAAAAAAATTGTCAACATGTTCACAGAAGGCAATATTCTGGGCCCGTATCCCTAAAGAATTTTTGTGCAAAAAGTGGCTCCTAGCGGCCAAATTCTAAGAAAATTCTCAGAGTCATGACGTTTTCTTAGAATTTCCCCTAAAAGTGACACGAAAATCCCAGTTAATATAAAAGCTATTCCTCAAGATTCCTAGCGCTTAAAAGGGCTCCTAAGGCGAGATCTGCTAAGAGCAGGGAAGAGGACTTTTTTAGTGGCTTAGGAGTTCCCCTAAGCAGCTGCACAAAATGGCCAACAGAGGAGGCAGGAGAGATGTCCTGCAAACACTGGATGACAGGGAATTATTGAGACGCTACAGATTGGATCGTGCAGGAATCATGTTTGTGGTGGATCTCCTTAGAGATGCAATTACTTCACCAACTCGACGCCACAACGCTATTACACCGGAGAAGAAAGTAATCACAACCCTGAGGTATTTGGCAACAGGGAAAATGCAACAATGCAGCAGTGATGACTTGGGTCTGTCCCAATCCTCCGTCAGCAGAGTCATCACCCAAACACTGACAGCTTTGTCACAACCTAATATTGTGACACAATTTGTTTCATTCCCGCTGGATGCCCGCACTTTACACACACATAAAAGGGCATTTATGGACATTGCAGGATTCCCTGGCGTTGTGGGTGTAATTGATGGAACACATGTGAGAATAATTGCGCCATCAGAGGACGAGGCTGTCTTTGTTAACAGGAAGAATTTCCACAGCATCAATGTGCAAATAATGTTCAATGCGGCCTGTAAGATTTTGGACATTGTGGCTAAATGGCCAGGCTCCACACATGATGCGAGAATGCTCTCCGAGAGTGGCATCAGACAGCTTTTTGAGAGACGCTATGTGCCAGCTAATTGCCACTTGTTAGGGGACAGTGGCTACCCATGCAAACCATGGCTCCTTACACCTTACCTCCAGCCATGCCAAGGGCCCCAACTAAACTATAACAGGTAAGCCAAACAATACAAAAATCATGGAAATGAAATGCAAGCAATATGTTAGAGCATCCAAGTAGTGCAATATTTCCATCAAATAATTAAAGGTCTGTATTCTATTGTAGGGCCCACAAGACAACAAGAGCGGTGGTGGAGCGTGGCATAGGCCAGCTTAAGAGGCGCTTTCATGTTCTCCACGGAGAGGTGGAGGCCTGAAAAAGTCAGCAAAGTCATCATAGCCTGTGCAATATTACACAATATTTGCAAGGTTAGACAGATTGCAGAACCTCTGGAGGATGGCGATGAGGATGAAGACAACGATGAGGATGGTGGTGAAGAAGATATTCACATTCCACAGGGGAACCTAGCCCAGAGTGGACTGCCTTACAGGGCAAACTTCACAAATTTACATTTCAGGCAAGCTGTAGCACCATGTCATTTGAACTTGTGATGGTATTAAGAACTACCACAGTTTTACTGCACATCACCTGCAATTGTTAAATGCAAGACACAGAACACAATCTGTAAATGGTTTATTTTTTAGGTGTTCAATTTTAAGGCGGTAGTACTCCTCCTGAAGGGAAAGGACTTTTTTTTGTTGTTCAAACACATCAATTGTGAGTTGCAATCTTCTCTCCTGCAGGGATGCTGACGGAGCAGGTGCTGCGGATGGGAATGGTGTTTGATCCGCCGGGCTATCCTGAGTAGCAGCTGCAGATGGTTCAGGCGGCAATCTTGTCCGCAAACTTGATGGGCCCGGTTCTTGTGATGGCTCCATGCTACAGAAATACATAGGCCTAGTTTAATTATTGTTTTGATTAAATTAATTTAATACAATGAGCATGGATAACACATGAATAATGAATAATGCTTCTGCAATGAATAAACACTGTTGATATGAATAACCCTGTGTCCTACCTTTGCTGCATTTCAAGGGCCTGCATCATTGACGTGTCAATGCCTGTTGGCAGCCCGGTGACACTGACCTCAGAGTGTCCCAGGACTTGAAAGACAGTGTCGGCCACCTGGGACAGCCGCTTTGCAGGTGGTCCACCCCCTAGAAAGAAACAGTCAATGAACACAGTACTTAGGCATGTAAATTAACTTTGCCAGCAGGAGCAAGTTGCCAGATTATGTGGTAGGCTATAGTATTTTGCTCACCTGTGAGTGAGGATTCCCGCTTGTGTGCTGCAATCTCATCTTTTGCCTTGGACTGCAGCACATACCACCTTTTCTCACAATCGTCGCCTGTCCGCACCACCAGTGGAAAAGAGGCATTGATTGTTTGGGATATTGTGTCCCAGGCGCGCCTCTTGCCTTGGCTAGTGACAGTTGGGCCAAATTTTCCTCGTAACATACCTTTATGTTCGTTCACCAACTGGGCCAGCAACAAACCTTGCTCCTCAGTCCAGTTCGGCTTGCGATTCCTTTTTTTCTCCATTTTCTGTGTTTGTAGGATATTTGTTAACAAGCCTTCATAAATAGACCAGCCAGCAATCACAGACATTGATAAAAGCTGAGCCGTGTTACCCTCGTTAAGACCACACTGAGTTGTAACGTTGCAATTTCTACTTCATTAAGGACAGCCCCTTGAGATAGGCCATCTTGTTTTCAATGGGGTCCATATGGGAGTGAAAGTACAAAATATGCCAGCTAGGATATTAATATGAGCAAATAAGACACGAATCATTATTTGAACAGGGTGTAATGAGCTTAAGTTTTCACATATTTTAGATTCTAATGTTAGGCTATAACCCCTACAGCTTACTATTCATTTTCCAGATATTTTCTTGAATGTGAAATATTATTTACAATTACAGTCTGCATAAGATTAGAGTGTATAATTATGTTTATTGATTTGAGGGTACATCCTTTGCTCATTATCACCAAAAGTTCATTTTCATCAAACTTGTAGGATCAACCAATCACGGCTTTTGAAATGATGACTCATACCTAGCAACGGGGTCAACCACACCTCCTCTCTAAGATAGGATTTTCCATCCATTCCTTGCTCAGAGTTCACTGAAAATGTTCTGGAATCACTTCTAAGCTAAAACTCCTGGCAAGGAATTTTTAGGTTAAGTTAGGAGCTCTCTGAGAGGATTCTCAGAATCTTTAGGGATACGGGCCCAGATCTTTGCTTTTAACCAAAATAAATGTTTTAAAACCCAGAAAATGTTTTCTTTTGACTACTCTTATAAAATTTTAAAGTGTAATATTTTAATTATGTAACAATAAAAGCAGAACTCCTTGTAAAAATACAATTTATTGCTGTAGACAGTTTAATATTGTAAAAGTATGTGGTATATACTGTATTTGGTAATTACAGTGGAGTACTGTAAATGCTGTTTACTGAACTAGTGCTAAAAATACAGTTTGTGGCTGGCAACCCAGCTGCCAGTATTTTACTGTAAATTTACAGTGAAAAGTTTTACAGTGTTAATATTGCTCCTTTACATTTTCCTACCTCAATCTTTTTAAGTTCTTCAAAATTACATTTTTCCATTTCTCTGTCACAGCTCTTAAAGGTGCTATAAGCGATCTCACGCGTTTTTTAGGGCAAAACATTTTTTTTCACATACCGCAAAACATCTCCTCACTATCCGCTAGCTGCCTGTCCCCTGAACACACTGTAAGAAAACACGGTCTCTGCAGACAGCCCACGCTCCACAAACTGCAGCAAAAACAAACTGACCAACAAACAGAGCGACCCACAGCACGAAACATAACAAACTGTTCCAGCCAATAACCGACAAGAATGATGTGGGGGTGGGGTTCGGGGGTTAATGCGCGGATGAGGAGGAGGGAGGGTCTACTAGCTAGCCTCCGTTTTGTTTGATAATAATTCAAACATCAACAAGAGGTTACGCCAACCGAGATCGCTTACAGCACCTTTAATTGTTCAAAAAATTACTTTTTTTTCCTTCTCTTGCCAAGGTGCATGAACATTCATTAACACAAATTCTTTATCATCCTGCCTTAATTTGATTCCATTACATTTCCCTTTTTTATCATTATAAACTTTGTTTGCAATAATTTCTAAATTCCCTTCCATTTCTGTTTCATCTCATCCATTACTACTACTTTCCAGTTCGTTTCTTGTAATACAATAATATCTTGCTTTTTACATATTTCATTTACCATTTCAAATTTCCCTTTACTTATTAAACCCCTTG
The DNA here is from genome assembly GCF_963993115.1 of Abramis brama. Taxonomy (NCBI): domain Eukaryota; kingdom Metazoa; phylum Chordata; class Actinopteri; order Cypriniformes; family Leuciscidae; genus Abramis; species Abramis brama. Next base: position 4,201,932 of record NC_139968.1, on the reverse strand, counting down.
CATTCAAACTCACCAAATTTAAAACCATACAGTACCAATAAGAAATAAATAACTACACACAATCATCATTAGTCTTTCTCAAGTTCTTGACCTGCAAACTAGTCGCTTTTCGGCGAAAATCGCCGTTTTGAATGGGAAAATGTCATCCACGTGAATCGTGTAGATCCGAAGAGTTTGTTTTTTTTTGACCGGGGGGGGGGGGGGGGGGGGTCTTCTGCGTTCTTCCCTACTGCGTTCTTCTTCACAAACATCTTTGGTGATACAGCACGCGAGTCATTTGGCCAATCACAGTCAAGATAACAGCAGCGTCTTCTTTGAAAAGCCCCTGGCTGCAGCTTTTCCCGCGTATGAATTCGCGCCTATTCACGCCTACTTCTAGAACCTACTGCACGCGAGTCATTTGGCCAATCACAGTCAAGACAGCGGCAGCGTTGGACACTGACATTAGTTTTGAGGTAAGTGCTGTTATCCCTGCAAACAATATAATTGTTTTCTCTAACGTTGTGGTTAGTTAACATGTTTAACATTAATGTTATAATGGAAGTGTCGCCTAGTCAGCTAACTAAGATCAGCAAATTGTGTTGTTAGCTTACAATGTTAGTTCAGTGTCACTGTGAAGGATTTTGGCAAGCTAAGTTATCTCCTCCACTGCATTACTGTTAATTTCGTTGACGAGTAACGTACTTTTCGTCATTATTTTCATCAACGACATTTACACCTTTATAATGACAGCATTTTTATAACCGTTTCGGTCACATTTGGTCGGGGAAAAAAAATTATTTTGATTAATATGCACGAGGGAGAGAGAGCAAGACAGTGAAGGTGAGGGCGCGCGCGCGGCCGGGGCTCTCTCTCTTTTGTAACTGGTCTTTTGAATTTTTTCTGTATGAAAAAATAACGTCATATCATAAATTATAGGAAACCCAGCAACAACGATTATCAGTTTCTCCTCCATTTTCTCGGAACTAATGTTTTGGTTGGAACAAAAGTTTACATGTTTCTCCGAAATCAGCCAGCGCGAAGGACGTCTATATTCTGATTGGTTGCTGGCGTTTTGCCACTGCTTGCCGCTGAACCGCGTCATAGCTCATAGATGATCCGAAAAATGGCAGTGAGTAATAAACCTAATGTGGTCTGTGTCCTTAATATTGATCAAGCAACAAAAGAAAAAGAAAAGCATTCACTAAGGATTAATTATATAATTCTTTTAAATATGTCTGCTTGAAAGAATAAAGAATGATGTATGCAAGTAGTTATAAAGAATGCATATATCATTCATTGAAAAAAGACTGTTCCACTTTAGGGAAAGTGGTTTTATTTCATTTTAAGATAAGTCACAGTAGTTAAATCGTACTCGGTTACTAATGTAACCTCGGTTCTCTCTAGAAGAGGGAACGAGTATTGCGTAAGTAGCTTACGCATCGGGAAAGTCTTCTTTCTTCGAGATCTGAAGCCAAAAAATTATCCTTAATTTTGTATTCATTGTCAACGCAGTGCAGCAGCCGACAGACCTAGGCAGGCTAAATAAGCGTGCTCATTGGCTGCTCGGCTGCAACTGCTTAAGCCTATCGGTGAGCGCTCTGAACGCGGCAACCAATGAGGGCGCTTCGCGCCCTCCACACCCTTCTAACCGTCAGAATGGGCGTGGCCAGCGTGTATATATTCAGCGCTCACAGGCTAAAATTCTGGTTTTCGCAGTCTGAAGCGCAAAAGCTCGTGGCGCGACACGGCAGGTTACGCAATACTCGTTCCCTCTTCTAGAGAGAACCGAGGTTACATTAGTAACCGAGTACGTTCTCTTACGAGAGGTTCTCTCGTATTGCGTAAGTAGCTTACGCATCGGGAACCCTTTGTCAACGCCGTGTGCGCCGAGCATCCAGCCCATGAATCCCAGGGGAACCGGGGAAAACACTCTGCTGGGAAATGTGGCCGGTCGGAGAGACGGGCCAGCGCAGTACATGCACTTCATGCAGCATATGAAATAGAGCGGCGCGGCCGGTCTATAAACATAACAGTACAAACAGTAGGGCCGGCGGAGCGAGCCCATACAGTACATAAGCACTCATAAGGGTAGGAGAAAACGACATAGTCGGTCTCACATGAAGAGAAAAATTCCCGCGCGGCAGAGAATAATGCGGGCGGCCAGCAGCGCGGGCCAGCACCGATAACAGCGCGTAACGGGAAATAAGAAACAGAACGGATCAGCCGGTCTGAGTCAAACACTTCACCCTGAGTAGTTACCAGAATAGCGCCAGCATATGAACGTAGTCTGCACACGGGAGCTGGGCAGAGCATACATGTCACTTATACTGACAATATTTTTGCCTGTAGGGCAGGAACTTCCAGGTTATAAAACCTCACGAATGTTGACGGGGAGGCCCAGCTCGCCGCCATACAAATGTCGTGGATAGAAATTCCGCTGGACCAGGCCCACGACGAGGCCATGCCTCTAGTGGAATGGGCTCTGATGCCCAGAGGGCACTGCAGGTGTTTGGAGGCATAAGCTGCTGCTATCGCATCCACTATCCACCTGGACAAGCTCTGCTTCGAGGCGGCAAGACCTTTGGTGCGTCCGCCGAAGGAAACAAAGAGCTGCTTTGAACGCCTGAAAGCGGCGGAGCACGTGATGTAAACTCTCAGCGCCCGGACAGGGCATAGGAGGTTATCACTGTCCCCACTATCGGATGCTGGCAGAGCCGAGAGGGAAATAACTTGTGCCCTAAACAGGGTTCCAATCGCTTTGGGGATGTAACCGTGCCTCGGTCGGAGAATGACTTTCGAGTCATTCGGCCCGAACTCGAGACATGCAGGGCTAACAGATAGCGCGTGCAAATCACCCACTCGTTTGACTGAAGACAGAGCTATCAGAAAAACGGTTTTAAGCGACAGATACTTTAAATCCGCGGATTCAAGCGGTTCAAAGGGAAAAGCCTTTAGGGCCGCCAGGACCAAGGACAGATCCCACGAGGGAACCGAGGGGGGCCGCGGGGGATTCATCCGTCTAGCTCCTCTGAGGAAGCGGATAATGAGCTCATTCCTTCCCATTTCCCGGCCGCGCGTCGTCTCAGCGAACGCTGTAATAGCGGCTACATATACTTTGAGCGTGGAAGGGGATCTGCCCTTTTCCAACAGCTCTTGTAAGAAGGAGAGCACCCGCGGGACCCCGCATGCGCGCGGATCCAGGTTTTGAGTAGCGCACCATTTAGAAAACACCGACCATTTAGACGCATAGAGCCGTCTCGTGGAGGGGGCTCTCGACTGTGTGATCGTGTTCACGACCCCTTCTGACAGGTCAACGGGTATCCGTTGATCACCCATGCATGCAGCGACCAGCGCTCTGGATGGGGATGCCAGATCGATCCAGCGGCTTGGGAGAGGAGATCCTTTCTCACCGGGATCGGCCACGGGGGTGAGTGCGACAGCCTCACTAGCTCTGGGTACCAAGTTTGGTTTTCCCATCGCGGGGCTATAAGCAGCACTGAGTGGTGCGTTTCTCTGATCCTCGAAATGACCTGTGGCAACAGGGAGATCGGAGGAAAAGCATACAGCGGGAGGCTGGGCCATGTCTGGGACAGCGCGTCCTCGCTCTTCAAATTAAAACTTCAGGCATTGAGCATTGTCTTTCGACGCAAAGAGGTCGATTTCCGCTCTGCCGAATAGGCGCCAGAGAAACTGGACTGTCTGGAGGTGCAGAGACCATTCTCCCGGGGGAATGTTGTCCCTGGACAGTCTGTCTGGACCGACATTCAGGTGGCCCGGTACGTGCGCGGCTTTCAGCGAGCGGTAAGCCCACACGAGAAGGCGTTCTGTCAGCCTGCACAGATTCCTGGATCTGACACCGCCCTGTCGGTTCACATAGGATACCACGGACATGTTGTCCGAGCGGACTAGCACATGGTGATCCCGTATGAATGGGAGGAAGCGCCTGAGCGCGTTCTCGACCGCTATCATCTCCAAACAGTTTATGTGGAGGCATTTTTCCCGGTCTGACCATAGGCCAAAAGCCGGTTTGCCCTCGAACAGAGCGCCCCAGCCTGAGGTGGAAGCGTCCGTCGAGATAATTTTGCGGTGTGAGATAGCTCCCATTGTCACTCCCCGCTGGTACCAGTCGACCGCTAACCAGGGCTTCAGAGCTGAAACGCAGCTCTGAGTCACTCTGATGCGAATACCGCCGGAAGCCCATGCTCTGTGAGGCACTCGGGCATTCAGCCAGCGTTGTAGCGGGCGCATTCGTAAAAGACCCAGCCGAAGCACTGCTGCGGCTGAGGCCATACAACCCAGTAGCCTCTGAAATGTTTTGAGAGGTACGGTGCTGCCCGGCCGGAGGGACGCGGCCAGGCGTCGAATGCAGCGCGCGCGCTGTGTCGACAGGTGGGCCGTGTACTGATATACCTGACCGTCGAAGGCGAATCTCAAGAATGGCCTGTGACGGGGTATTATCAGGATCTGAAAAGCACGCGTCTTTTAGATCGAGAGATATAAACCAGTCCCTCGGGCGAATTTGCGCGAGAATTTGTCTGGTTGAGAGCATTTTGAACGGTCTTCTCATAAGAGCCTCGTTCAAACGTCTCAGATCCAAAATTGGTCTGAGTGCTCCGTCCTTCTTGGGAACGAGGAAATAACGGCTGTAAAAGCCCGACTCGCTCATGGAAGGGGAAACCGGTTCCATAGCCCTTTTGCACAGAAGTGTAGCTATTTCTGCTCGAAGTAGATGTGCTACTTCCCCATTCACTCTGGTCTCGATACGCGCTTGAAAGCGCGGAGGGCGGCGAGCGAACTGCAGAGTATAGCCCTGTTTTACTGTGCTTAGCACCCGTTCTGATGCGCCTGGAATAGTTTCCCACGCTTTTGCGTGTGCAGCCAGGGGCAGAATGGCCTCCGGGCTCCGATCGCCGCGCATCGCGGGCTCGAGAGCTCGAAACGGAGGGGCGGGCGCGGCGCGCGCGCTCTTGGTGCTTAGATACGGCAGATCGCACGCAGCGATAGCTGGCCATTTTACACACAGTGTCCCGGTGGCTTTAGACGGGGAACATAAAGTGTGAGGCGCGACGCGCGATGGCGGCGTCGGGGCGAAAATGTTCGTTAGTATGTGTGAGCGCTCGAGGGCGGGCACAGGAGTTACATTCAGGGGCGGGCGCGGCGCGCGCGCTCTTGGTGGTTAGATACGGCGGATCGCACGTAGCGATAGCTGGCCGTTTTACACACAGTGTCCCGGTGGCTTTGAACGGGGAACATATAGTGTGAGGCGCGAAAATGTATGTGTGAGCGCTCGAGGGCGGGCACAGGACTCACATTTAAAACATGACCGGTCGTGCGAGGCCGTGTGACAGAGCGGGCAGTGAGTAGGTGTGGGCACGGAGAAGTGGACACGTGACCTACTTTTAACACTAAAGCGGCTTTTGCCTGCTTCATGAGAGTGGGCTCTGTGAGAGACACGGGATGTATAGTGCTTGTGTACAGGGGTGAGCACAGAACGTGGGCACATTCACTGTACTAGAAACACATACGGCGTCAGCCGTGCAACCAGACATTATGCTCTTTTGACATTTTTCTGGGTTGCCGTGAGAACGGCGGATGCGCGCAGGCGAGCGGGTAGATACCGGCTCGTTGACTGCGGGGTAAACAGCTGCAGTAGCCGTGGCAACGGGGACTGACAGAGCGTTAAGCTTCGACGGTGGTCCAGCCGCAGGGCTGCGGGATTTAACCGTCTTTTCTTCTCTCGTGTTTAGACGCTCAAAAAATACTCGAGCACCCTGAGAAGGTGTGGTGCGAGGGGTGGGTTCGCTTTCTGTAAGTAAGAAAGACTGGCCGCGAGCTCGGAGAAGCAAGCAGCATAAATTTTATTTTCCCCGAGAGCTGGGCTCGAACGCGGGTCTCTCGCATGAAAGCGTATGATTCTGCCACTGAGCCACAGGGGAATCACATAGGCTTTAAGTTAGCGCGAGCATATAAAAAGCGACCTCATGTGTCGCGTCGGCGTTCGTTTGCAGGCGAGCGTGTGTTTAAAACAGGCTCGTTTACTGCAATAGTAATATTTCCAGTCGCCTGAACTTAAGAGGGGACTGAGAAATGTGTGAGAATTGGCGGTTGTCCAGCCGTTGCGAGACTAACACACTCTCTTCTCTTTTCGCCGGTGAGTGAGGCGCGTACGCTGAACGCTGCTCGTGACCGTCCGCTTTGTCCTCCCTTGAACGGCGCAATCTGCGCGGCCCAACGAGGGAGAGAGCGGGCTTGTTTTCTGTATGTAAGAAAAACTGGCCGCGAGCTCGGAGAAGCGAACAGCATAAACTTTAACTGCCGCGAGAGCGGGGACCGAACCCCGGTCTCTAGCTTGACAGTCTAGGATTCCGCCACTGAGCCACAGGGGAGAATACATTAGTATCATGTCTTGTGACGGCTTTGCTTGCAGGCGAGCGTGTATTATAACAGGCTCGTATACTGCAATAGTAACAATTCCAGTCGCCTGAACTTAAGAGGGGACTGAGAAATGTGTGAGAATGGAGGTTATAGTCCAGGCCACGGCGGGACGAAAACACTCTGTTCCCCTTTCACCAGTGACGCGCGAGGACGGAGTAGCTTTCTTGTAACGTAAAGAGAGCTCAGACCGTCCGCTCCTGCCATCCCTTGTGAGCGGCGCAGTTTGCGCGGCTCGAACAGAGGGAGAGGAAACTCGCTCCGAGACCGTCCGCTCCTGCCATCCCTCGTGAGCGGCGTATTGCACGGCTCGAACAGAGGGAGAGGAAACTCGCTCCGGGACCGTCCGCTTCTGCCATCCCTTGTGAGCGGCGTACTGCACGGCTCGAACAGAGGGAGAGTACGGGTATCTATCACATTCTCCTCATCTCCTGACGCGGCGGCGGCGCGGGCAGAGCCGGCGGTAGAGCGGCCGGGAGGGAGAGGGCGAGAGAGAGCTCGAGGGAGAGGTTCCGGCGAGCTCCTCAGTCACAACAGTCTCCGGTGGTCGCTGCGAGCGGCGCTTCTTATTGCGCGGCCCGGCAGGGACAGGCGGAGCGACAGCTTGGTCGAAAGCTTCAAGTCGAGCCCGCAGGGTCGACATTGAAAGCTCTTCGCACTCGGAGAGTGCGGTGGCGGCGTGCCCGCGGCCCAGGCGGAGAGCGCAGAGAGGTGGCGGTCTCCGTTGCTGAGCGGGGCGCGGCACGAGCCGCAAAAACGAGGCGTTTTTACAAAAACGCCTCGTGCTCTTTTAGAGAACACACAGAAACAGTAATAATGTAAAGGATATGTCGCCGGATAGCGTAGCAGGCACGGATGGCTGAAGGCGGCGAAGACGGCCGGCTTCCTCAGGCGCTGTCCTAAGCTTGCTGGTCGCTGGTTTCAACGGCGGCGGCTCTCAAGATCCAGCGATGCGAAGAGCGTCGCTGAAGACAAGAAAATCAGAATTTTAGCCTGTGAGCGCTGAATATATACACGCTGGCCACGCCCATTCTGACGGTTAGAAGGGTGTGGAGGGCGCGAAGCGCCCTCATTGGTTGCCGCGTTCAGAGCGCTCACCGATAGGCTTAAGCAGTTGCAGCCGAGCAGCCAATGAGCACGCTTATTTAGCCTGCCTAGGTCTGTCGGCTGCTGCACTGCGTTGACAATGAATACAAAATTAAGGATAATTTTTTGGCTTCAGATCTCGAAGAAAGAAGACTTTCCCGATGCGTAAGCTACTTACGCAATACGAGAGAACCTCTCGTAAGAGAACTGTATCTGTATTGCATGTTCAAGCTTTAAAATCAATTATATTAACAGGTTAATAGATGTTTTATCCGGGAGTAAGTTATATGGGTTTGGACATTTTAGAGACATTCTAAATTAATGCATTACAATTTAACTAAACCCATTATATATTTTTTTTGACTGAAATCTTATTGTATTTTGTCGACTAAAACTAGACTAAAACTAAAACAATTCAGATGACTAAAATATGACTAAAACTAAATGGCATTTTAGTCAAAAGACTATGACTAAAACTAAATCAAAATTTGCTGTCAAAATTAACATTGTTATCTGATTTTTTTTTATGTATATCTTGTCGTAAGAAATGAGCGAAATGAAAACGAACACGTAATGAAACAAGACCCATTGGTGTCTGATTTAACGTTAATGAGTGATCGAAACACCTGCTCTGGCGGATCATTTAACGTTGACTAATGCAGTGGGAGTTAGCCTTAACAAACATTTATGATCATAAAAAAGGAGCCCAGCATTTAATATATTGACAATTTTTTTTCAGAATGAGCGAGCTTAAAGAGGAGGATTCTATTTATATAAGACAGCTTGACTCAGGGCTGAGGTGCAGATGGAGCTGGGCCTGGCTAAAGATTGAGGTCAAGACCGAGGTGAAGGGAGTCCAGCACAGCTTCCCGCTGTCACAGTATTTTAAAAAAAAATTGACAAAGCGGGGTATTCAAAATGCAGCCTTTGCTCTAAAGAAATAAACTACAGCAACAAGGGCTCTCATGCTCTTTCGGCACACTGCCAAACAGAGGTGCACCGTCAAAAAGTGTGCACTGTAATGACTACAGCCAGTGTCCTTCCAGTCTCAAGTCAAAGTGCTCCCAAGGCGGGGCCTGAAGCCATGAGGGCGCGAGTTAGGGTGCCTGTACCTACATGTCAGCGGGTTGCTAATGCAGAGGTGTGTTTTATAAATTAAATAGGCTTGTAGTTTTCCGTGTCACTAAATAATTTAAATAACTACTATTTCACTGTTGACAGGTTACTTGACATTTGCCAGTAAGCTATTGTCAGGCTACACAGAAGTAGGCTACATTACCAGGACAATTTGTATGTAGTGTACTACTGTATATGGTGTGTTTATTCAATTGTACTAGAGTTGAACTAGACTCATTAGGATTCTCAGGGTTATAATAAAAGGCAGGTTCGATCTTCCGGTGTCATGGCGGCAGCATAGTACACCTTGGCGTCCACCTTCCACAAATGTAAGACAATTTATTGTGTGTGCGGTCAGTTCTCCACTATTTATGAATGAACGTTAATTACAAAGCATAGCCAGGAGTAAATGCGAAAAACAAGACAAACCATTGCTGCCCAGAGAAGCGTGATGGATGAACTTCAGGGAGAGCTCGGTGTTCAAAATGCGGCTCTGGTAAAAGTAATGGAGGCGACCATGGCGAAATACTTCAATGAGGCCGACGAGAAATCAGAAGCTCGTTTCAATAGACTCGAGAAACGACTTGATAATATGCACGCAACCCTTTCGCGGCATACGGAAGAGATAAGGTCCATTCGTACTGAATCAGTGAACCTTCGGGAGCGTACTGCCAATGTGGAAAAATCGTCTGCCTTATGTGTGAAGAATCTACAAACCTTCGAAGCTAAATTAACTGAGATGGAGGACAGAGCACGCCGGGATAACCTGCTTGTATTCAACCTCAAAGAAGGAGCTGAAGGGGCGAATGCCCGCGCTTACCTGATGGAGAAGATTGCGGAATGGTTTCCTGTCCTCGAATCCTCTTTGCCTGAGTTGATGAGGTGCCATCGCCTTGGGAAACCTCCTACGCATGGATCTGTTAAGGCACGTCCTCGTCCGCTTATGATTAAGTGCCTCCGCTTCACAGATCGAGATCGCCTGCTTGGCGAGGCGAGGAAAAGCCCGCCTGAAGTGGATGGCGACCTATTGACGTTTACTGCAGATTACAGCGAGGCTACAACAAGACGTCGGAAGCCGTGCTATAAGATCATGTATGAGGCTCGTACTCATGGATTCAAGACTTTTCTTCTCTACCCAGCTACAATCAAGCTCTCGCGGGGGAAAGATACTTATACTTTCCAGGAGGCGAGTGAGGCTGAAAAGTTCGTTGTTTCCTTGAAGGACTAAAACTACTGTTTAGGTTTGGTGAAAAGCTTCGAAGGGTAAGACTGATGTTAGAAGCTTATTTTGACAAAAGTTCCTAGGAACCGTTCAGGCTGAGCTACATGGTGTTTATTTTTGTGTATTTTCTTTTTTGTATTATATTTTGATATGAGCTGTTCATATGTTGTTATTTTTTATAGTTAGCAGTTAATTTATTAGCACTCTTATGGCATGTTAAGCGAACAGCAAGCTACTCTGTTAAGTGCTGAGGAAGAAATGGCTTGAGGATAACTATTTGCTTGATTTACTAAGTGTGGCGCTCTGATCCGCAGCTTAAAGGCAAACTTTTATATTTTGTTGGAGGATGGGTGGGGGGCTATGACTGTTCTACCAAGATGACTGGTATATTTTTTGGGAGGGCGGGTAGTCTTTCTCCTTTTTTGAGAGGACTTTGGATGGTCAAGGCTGAGCATTTTTTGTTTGTTTATGTGGTTGATGTGTTTTTTTTCTACTTTTTTCCCTGTCTTTATTATTATTATTATTATTATTATTATTATTATTATTATTATTATTATTATTATTTTTGTGATTCCTTGTGTGTGTGTGTGTGTGTATGTATGTGTGGTGGATGGATGTGCCGATTTGGGCATTGACCTTACCAAAACTTTGTTCCTTAGTAAATATTGTCCTTGTTTTGCTTCTTTATATTTACAAAACTACAATATGATTAAATATGAGTAGAATAAATGTCATGTCATGGAATGCACGAGGCCTTAATTCTCCCCAGAAGCGCATAAGCACTCTGAAGTTTCTTTTTAGAAAGAATATCCACTTTGCTTTTATTCAAGAATCTCATTTACTTGAAGCTGATGTACATAGATTTAAGAATAAGTACTATCATGTGGTCGCTTCCTCTTGCTACACCAAGAAGAGCAAAGGTGTTTGTATAGTTGCAAAATGTAATCTAAATTATACTATTCTGGGCACAGGGGGATCCGATGACGGTCGAATTACTCTCTGTAAAATAGCTTTCAATGGTACTAAAATTGCATTGATGAGTGTTTACGCTCCGAATTGTTTTGATCAGCATTTTTATAATGCATTGGCTTCTATATTAACAGATCTTCCAGAGTACCAACTGTTAATAGGGGGTGACTTTAATGCTGTATGGCTTCACGATATTGATAGAACAGGGGTAACAGAAAGCAGAGATCAGCGACTGGCATCTATTGCATTGAAAAAACTGTCTACTGACTATGGTATGACTGATACATGGCGAATGATGAATCCTTATTCCAGAGAATTTTCCTTTTTTTCATCTCGTCATAAATCTTTTTCAAGAATAGATTACATCCTTTCGTCTAAAACTCTTTTCAATGACATTTGTAGAACTGAAATGACCCCAATAGCTTTATCCGATCACAGGGCTGTTCTATGTAGTTTTTCATTAAGAGTTGGTCAATCTAGGGCAGTTCGTTGGCGTTTTAATACGTCTTTGCTCCAGAATGATGTATTTATACATGAGCTGGGGGCTGAGTTGGAGGAATTTATTAAAATAAATGGTCCATCAGTCGATGATCCAAGAGTGCTATGGGATGCGGTCAAAGGGTGCATTAGGAATAAAACCATATCTTTCGCATCCTATCTCAATAAATCCAAAAAGTTTCGTATAAATTGCTTGGAGTCTGAAATTGCAGCTCTCGAACATGAAATGCTAAGTAATCCTTCTCCAGAAAACATCTGTAAGAGACAGAAATTAGTCGATGAACTTAGCAGTTTGTTAATAAGAGAAGCAGAATTTACTATCCATCGCACTAGGCAAAATCACTATCATAGCAGTGCTCGTCCCAGCCGTTTGCTCGCTTACAAATTAAGGAAAAATGATGATTTAGCAAAGATATCAGCTATAAGGACTAAAGAGGGGGAAATAACATCTGACCCGGTATGCATTAACAGTACTTTTCAACTATTTTATCAAAGTCTTTACACGTCAGAGGTACCTCATGATGACAAAGCCTGCTTTGAATTCCTTGAATCATTACAATTACCTAAATTGCCTTCTGAAGCTGTATGTTCCTTAGAGGCACCCATTCAGTTGGAAGAATTGAGATTAGCGATTAAAGCAATGAGTAGAGGTAGGTCTCCGGGCCTGGATGGGTTTCCACCAGAACTGTTCGAGGCCTATTGGCCCCAGCTTGGTCCTCTATTGTTGAATATGCTTAATTTCTCTATTAATAGAGGCTCCTTTTCTGCCAGTTCAAATATTGCAATAATATCTTTATTACTTAAGAAGGATAAACCATCTCACGACTGTTCCTCTTATCGGCCCTTAAGTCTTTTGAATTGTGAGGTCAAGCTTTACGCTAAGGTCTTAGCTACACGTTTAGAGTGCTACATGCCTCATTTAGTTCATTATGACCAAACTGGATTTATTAAGTCTAGACTAGCATCGGATAATGTCCGTCGCTTGCTTCATATTATAGATTTTGCCTCCAATTCAGAAGATCAAAATGCCATTCTCTCATTAGACGCTGAGAAGGCTTTTGATCGACTAGAATGGTGTTATTTGTGGTCTGTCCTTCAAGTCATGGGCTTCAGTGATAGCTTTATCTCTATGATAAAGTTACTGTATACCAACCCCTCTGCAGTCGTTATAACGGGCAGCAACTGTTCAGTTAGGTTCCCAGTTACAAGATCGTCCCGTCAGGGTTGCCCTTTATCTCCACTTTTATTTTATTTATCTTTGGAACCTGTTGCTCAGGCAATACGGCAGTCGGAGGCTTTAGAACCAATTATTATTCTAGACACTCCACATTGTATTTCTTTGTATGCAGATGACATTTTAATTTTTACAAAAAATCCTTCTAAATCCCTTCCACATCTTCTTAAAATTTTTGAGAATTTTAGCAGTATTTCAGGCTACAAAATAAACTGGACAAAATCAGCTTTAATGCTGCTGGGGGGATTGGACGATCAGATACCACTTTTCAATATTCCTGTTGTCAGTAGTTTTACATATCTAGGAGTGTCAATTAGTCCCTCACTCAACATGTTAACTGCTGAGAACTACAATAAAGTTTTAAAAAATGTGGAGGATGACCTGAATAGATGGGGGATGCTCCCTACTTCTTTTCAGTCTAGACTCTCAGTTGTTAAGATGAATATATTGCCTCGTGTTAATTTTGTGAGCAGTATGATCCCCCTAGCTCCACCAGGCGGTTACTGGAATAAGCTACATTCAATCGTTAGCTCTTATTTATGGAATAGAAAAAAACCTAGAATCAAAGCATCTACTTTACAAAGACATAAATTATCAGGAGGTGTTAATTTGCCTAATTTTGAATGGTATTCCTGGAGCTTTGTTTTACGCTCTCTTGCTACATGGTTGAATCCAGATATTCTGGTGTCATGGCGTCCCATTGAAGAACGTCTAATTCATCCACATTGTCTGTCTAGCCTGGTATATTCCAATATACCCCATAGTATAGTTAAACGCAATTTTGGACCAATAATTTCTTATCTTTTGATGGTATGGCGTAAAGTCCACCGATTTGCTAAAATCCCAAACACTTTCTTCACTCAGTCCCCTATCTTCAACAATTATTCACTCTTAATAGAGAAGAAACCAATCATCTTCCCCCAGTGGAGCAATAGAGGGGTCTGTGTCCTTAAGGATATCTTAGGGGAACAGGGTCTTCGTGCATTCCATGATTTAGAGAGAGCTTATAATTTATCAGGCACTTTTTATTTTTATTTACAATTACGTGCAGCAATGCGCGCTCAGGGTGTTCCTTGGGGTATTGAGTTGGGGAATCATCCCCTTCATGTAATCTTTGATACTAAAGGTAAAATTAGTGGCATTGTTTCAGAGATATACAAATTTATAACTAAAGCTTCACATAAGCCCTTATTATTTTTCAGACTCTGGAAGACAGATTTTAACATCTCCCAGGATCCAGATTGGTGTGTGGTTTGGTCAAACATATCTCTATCATCTAGAAACCTTAATCATCAAATGATACATTACAGATTGATCCATAGGTTTTACTTAACTCCGCGAAGATTACAGCAAATGAAACTCAGAGATAACCCATATTGTGATTTTTGTCCAGATAAAATAAATGCTACTTTTTATCATATGGTGTGGCAGTGTCCAGAGGTCAATAGTTTTTGGCATAGTGTTTCATCCATCATGTCCAGTATTATCAAAGAACCCATCCCTCCTTTACCATGTTTGCTTCTCCTTAACGACACATCGTCTCTAAAGCTTACCATCAATAATAGGCGTCTCCTTTTGGCTGGGTTGACAGCCGCCAAAAGGATGATAGTTTGTCGTTGGAAACCACCACATACATTGTCCGTGAGGAAATGGCTTGCTTCTTATCGGGATATTGTTCAGCTAGAGCTCTCTACAGCACGTTTGCATTATGCCAAAACCTCTAATATTGACTGTTGGTCAGAGCTATTAGAGAAAATAAATGAAATGATGTAGATAAGGTCGGATTCTCTCTCTTCTTAATTGTTTATTTCTGATTTGTTTTATATATGCTGCCCAACTGTTTTTTTTTTTTTTTTTTTTTCTTTATACAATGTGTAATGTTTAAATGTTCAGCTTCATGTTGTACATGCATTTCATTCAGTTTTGTTATTATTATCTAGAATATTGTATCGTTTTCTATGAATTTTATAATATGAAGGAAGAATTCAGGACGTGCTTGATACCTTCAATTATGATATATTTATTTGATATATGCAATGTCCAATATCCTGCGCTGTGTTCTATGATGTTATGTGGATCTCTGTGTGGATATTATAATAATGGAGAAAGGATGGATGGGTGGTAATGGAAAAGGGTTGAGAGGTGTGTGTGTGGGTGTGCGTGTGTGTTCCCTTCCTATTTTTTATTTTTTTTATTTTATTTTATTATTATTATTATTTTTTTATTTTTTTTTTCTCTCGTTGTTGTTCAATACCTTGAGCGAATCTTGTTGAGGGTTGGAGGGTGGGCTTGGGATGGGTAGGATATGGAGAGGGAAAGAGAAACAGAGATACAGACAACAGAATAAGCAATACTTTAATTGTGCTCCGTTCTATTTTCAGTGATGATGTAATCAGCCTAAGGTTTTCTCTTTATCTCGTGAAGGTGTTTCCTCTCCATTGTGTAAATAATGATTGTAAGAAAATAAATAAATAATTGATCACAAAAAAAATAATAAAAGGCAGGCTATTTGCAAAAGTTTTGCTTATGAAAATCTAATAATGTTTTCTTTGTCTAGGCGATGGTTCTCGCTACTCTTGCGGAACACACTCTTCCTTTTACATTTGCACCAGTGATGGTGAAGCTGGCCCAAACGCTGGCTACAGATAAAGTAGCTCTGAGTGGGTTGAAGCTGTCACGCACAGCAGCAGCATACAAAATGGTGCATGGATTGGGATTTACATTTTCGGAGAGGATCTTCAGCAATACACGGAAGTATCCATTTTCCATCAACCTCGACGAGAGTACTAACAATGGTGGTAAAAAAGTGCTTTCCATCCTGGTCAGCTACTTCAACCCAGACAAGAAGACGGTTGATGTGGAACACCTAGGCTCTTTAGAGGTTTTGAAGGTTAGCGCTCTCAAGCTAGAAAAGTTGATAGTTAAGTTCTTTAAGGATAACAACATCCCATGGTTCAACCTTGTAAGCATGCTGATGGACTCCTGCGGTGTTATGCGAGGAAGTAAAATGGGGTTGGAAACGAGAGTGCGCCAGAACCACTGCCCAAACCTACTTGATGTTGACGGTGATAGTTGCCACCATATCCACAATGCTGAAAAGGTTTTTGCAGCTCCTTTCAGCAATTATCTTGAACGGCTGTTTGGTGACCTACATGTAGATCATCAATGGGCTACAGACCAGGTTAGTTAATAATATTCAATTTCCATTATTGAAATATTTTTTAGTTCAGAATGATTCATGCTACTGACTTCAAGCTACTGACTGCAACATTAAACACTAAACCTTTTATCTTTACAATATACTTACCTGCTGCTATACTTGTTGGGAGACTGTATGTTCTATATGTAATTTAGATTCTAAAAAAAAATTTATCCTTAACTGACATATTTAGGCTACCTGAGCTCTTTGAGGAAAAAAACTGATTTGATGTATCTCTCTTTCTCAGTTGGCATACTTCAGAGAGATATGCGAGTTCATGGGCCTTCCTGGTTCCGCTCCCAAAAGGTTCATTCAGCATCGCTGGCTATCGGCTTATGATGTTGCCATTAGCACCCAGAGGCTGCTTCCTGCCTACAAGGTTCTTTACTATGGCTTTATGGACAGGGAAGACAAGGCCCTCTACAAGGACCCCTTGAGGCAGCTTTTTGCCAATTACAAAGTGAGGCACAGAGACAGATTCAGTCCTTTCATGAGGACCTCAGCAAAAAAGGTAACTCATCACAGTTATTTATCCTTGGATCTGTGATTGCCTACCTGCACTATGGTAACCAAAGGAATGTTAGCTTTTGTACAGAGCTTTGTTATAGAGCCTTTGATTTTTCCAGGAATGACGCAGCTGGGAAAAGACCGGAAGAAGAGGGTGGTTAGGAAGGTGTGGCATGAAGCCACCATAACTGAGCTGCACCTCAGTGTTTATACAGGAGTGCTACCGATCCTAAAGGAATATGTCATGGTGTTCCAGGTGAGTTGAAATTTGAGTCCTCTGCTTATGGCTACATTTCTCATCAGGTTTTTCAAAATAAGAAAAAATATCACAAATTATGAGAATTAGATTGATTATAAAAATGTTGCAGGATTCTGTGGTGCCTGGGTCTAGAAAATAAATTCTAGTGATCCCATGTCTAATAACTTCTGACAACATTTTATTTGACCACAGGGCATAATGTGTTTTCATAGTGGGGTGATCTAAGGGAATCCTTGTATTTATCTTTCGGGAGTCCTGAGTTAAAATTAATATGCATTTCTTTGTGGTTCAACGTACAAAAACACACACATGTTCAATGTATGTTAATGTTATTTTCTTTATAGGGCAGTCAGACACTTGTTCATAAACTGCATGAAAAACAGCTTCAAGTCTTTACCAACTTCCTTGCCTGCTTTGTCAAATCTGAGCACCTGAACCTGATGTCCAAAACTCTGGCTACTATGGAATTGGACAACAAACTGCTGCCTGTGAGGGAGATGTATGTGGGGCAGAAGGCTAATCAATTCAGAGTGGCACATCCACAACACCCTGTGAGTACTTTAAATTGTGAACTGCAATTAGAATGATTAATTATTGATTAGGAGCCTCTGCAGAGTTTGTATGATAAAAGTATAGTAAGTGTTGCTGATCTGTTTCAGCTGCTGAAGCCATTCCTGGAGGAAGTCTCCCAGGCATACATCACGTGTGCCAGGTACTTGCAAAAAAAGCTGCCACTGCAGAGCAAGACCCTCCAGTGTTTGTCGGCCATGGACCCAATACTGAGAGGGCACTCTCAAACTGGGTCTGAACTGAGGAAACTCACAGCAATGATGGATCACCTGCTGCCTGATGTTGACACACACCAGGAAATTCTCCAGTACAACGTAGATCAGTCCCTGCCCAGCTTCCAAGATGGAGATGATGTTGTGAGGTGGTGGGCCTGTGTCGACGATACTGGAAAATATCCAGGCCTGTGTCAAGCAGTGAAAGCTGCAATGTCAATATTCCATGGCCCATTAGTTGAATCTTCTTTTAGTATAATGGGCAACATTATTGACAAGAAAAGTACAAGCTTTAACATCACCACATTCAGCGCTATCCAGACTGTCAAATATACTCTACAGAGCAGAAAGCTGAGTGCTGTGGATATGTTCAGCCGAGATGATCCAAAATTTGAGCCAGTAGATAGAAGGCTGTGTGGGAACATAATTTCGGCTGGAACCAGGGACAAAGCCCAGCGGCAGCAAAAGCAGCTGAAAGTCAGCGAAAGGAGCGTGGAGTTTGGCTGCCAGCCATCCACTAGTGCTGCTGTAAATAGGGCAGAAGTGGTGGAGGAAGAAAGTGTGGCCCGAAAGAGGCACATGGCAAAACAAAGAAAACGGGCCCTTGAAAGGCTTGCCCAGGCCAAAAGAGTAAAAAAATGATTTTTTTTTTACTCCTCAGTCCCACTAGACCAGCTGCAGTATTGTTGTTTACAGTTTTGCAGTATTACAGTTGTTTTATGTTCAGTGGTGTTAATAAATGTTTCGTTTTTTTTACCTCAAGAAAACGTTGTATTTTCCCTTTATTTTCTTCTCTCTGGGGGGGTGTACTGAAAAATCTGTCACCTTTTTCAGTCCTTCTGAGTTTGCAGGTATGTCCTTAATTCCATATCCAGCATTTCAGTCTCTTCTTTCTCCATTCGTTCCTCTTCTTCCTCCTCCTGTTGCATATTATTCTCAGTCACTTCAATCATGCATCATTTTCTGCAGTCCCGCCATGCTTCTGCCTGCCAATCCATTGTTGCTCCTCTGTTACCTCTTCATTATCCCCAATCCAGTATTCACATTTAATCAGGGGTTTATCACATTCTGGACATTTCACCACCGTACAATCTCTAGCAAAGTGCCCTTGTTCCTCACACTTGAAGCACTTAAACTCGGTACAGTCCTTGACGATGTGCTCAGGACTTAAACACAATCTACAAGTCTTAACTTGCTTTACTGTGAATTATCCTGAAGTGTTGTAAGCCCTCCGCTGTCTCGAATCTAGTGATGTCCGGCACTGATGTTACCTCCTTTGGGAACTTGACTTTGAGGTCAAGTTCCCAAAGTTTTCCATACTCTGGAAATACTGCCTCTCATAAATAACATGAAGACTTCACAAAGCAAGTCTTACAATTAACAGCCTACACGAACATTTTGATCGATAATTTGATCGATCTGCAGTGTAAAACAAACAAAATCAAACAAAGATTATAACAGAAATGCAAATTAACACATTTGCAAAAAGAAAAGTGAAATATGTTCTGCAATAATATTGGCATGTTATGCGGTGTCCCCTTTCCCCCACCCGTGGCAGACATACTCTGGCGATGGAGCGCTATACGCTTTTTTGCATCGACTTTGATGTCCGACCATTTCTTTTTTATTTCCTCTCTGGTCCGAGGTTGTGAGGCTGCAGCATTAACGGCATCTACATCCTTTTGCCACTCAAGTGCCTTTTTGGCATTAGTAATGCCCACACTTTGCCCTTTAAACAACATTTTATTCCTCTTTTCCACCTCGCCAACGATAATTTCTACTTCACATTGAGTGAAGTTACATTTCTTGGTTTTCCTCTGTGTTTGCCATGATTTCGCAATCGATGAATATTAACTTGTGGGCGTTTTACAGACTATTTATGGGCAACTATGGGCGTGAGATGAAGCTGCAAAAGCTGCGCTACATTTAGAATTGATTGTGATTTATTAAGGGAAAACTGCGTAGGATATGCGTGCGCACGGTTTTATAAATCCGAATATTTCTGTGCGTACGTACGTCCTATGTTTAATCCGTTAATTTTTTTAATATGTTAATTTTACTTTTACTTGCATTTTTGCTTCCTCGCCTTGTGTGACATGACAGAACGATCTGACCATCGGATGGAAGCAGCAAGTGGTCCTGCGATGTCTTTGGATGATTTATTTGCCCGCAGTATCACCCGAATGGATTCACAGGAGGAGAGCCTCACCAACACAGGTCGTGCAGTTCAGGCTCTAGTTGCGCAGGTGTCCGAGCTCACCCAGCAGTTTCAACATCTGAGAGCTCCCAGTGCGCCACCCACGCCGCCAGTTACCCCCACACCACCTGAATCCCTCTTCCAGTAAGAACCTCGCCTGCCTGTTCCAGAATCCTATTCAGGAGAACCCAGCTACTGCAGAGCATTTCTTACTCAGTGTTCTACGCACTTCTCATTGCAACCGAGAACCTCCCACACTGAACGATCTAAGGTAGCATTAGTCCTGACTCTGCTGGCTGGAAGAGCGGCATTATGGGGAACAGCGGTGTGGGAGAACCAAAATCCCTGCTGTAAATCGTTCCAGGCATTCTCCGCCGAGATGAGGCAAGTATTCGACCGAGCCGTAGCGGGAAGAGAGGCGTCCAGAATACTCGCTGGCCTTCATCAAGGTGATCGTTCCGTATCGGACTATTCCATCGATTTCCGGACCTTGGCGGCAGAGTGCCACTGGAACGTGGAGGCGCAGTGGGACATGTTCCTGCATGGGCTGGCTGACCGTGTCCAGAAAGAGATCTACGTCCTGGACCATCCTAACTCTTAATGGCTTGATCGACTTAGCGCTGAGAGTGGATGCACAATTGACCAGAGCGGAACGACGTGTTCTTCCAAGCAGACTACATGGAGGAGTCGAGAGTTTGCGTTCCAGCGGCGGGGACACGGTCAGCCCTGTCTTCGATCACGAGCCCATGCAGGTGGGGAGAGCTTGGATTTCCCGGGAGGAGAAGGAAAGGCGGAGATCCCAGGGACTCTGCCTTTACTGTGGAGGGGCAGGGCACTATCTAAGTGCCTGCCCAGTAAAAGGTCAAGCCCTATAGTAACTATGAGGCTACTATTGGGTGGGATCTCCGCCGAGAAGACCTCATCATCATCTACGCTCCTCCCGGTAAGACTGAGATGGGCAACACACACACGACTGTAAAGCTTTACTGGATTCTGGGGCAGAAGGTAATTTCATGGACTATCAATTCGCACACATACTCACACACAAGATTTCAGTCCACGCTCTTAACGGTCAAGAACTCCCCAATATTTCACTCACTACTGGACCCGTTAATCTCATCACATCTGGCAACCATACGGAAACCCTATCATTTTTGCTCATGGACTCTTCTCTCGCACCTGTTGTTCTGGGTCACCCATGGTTAACCCTCTGGGGTCGACAAACGCACCCACGCGTTTTGCTGGATTTTTTTCACATAGCAGCAACATAAACTTAAAATACGCCGTCATTTATGGTCATACAGAAAAAAGAAATATGAAAAAACTATCTGTGATATTTCTACTTTTGTATGTGTCCACTTACAATAAAATCAAAACATTGTGCTTTTGTAAAATAAAGAAAATAAACAGGGTGTGCTTTCTGCCTCTCCGTCGCGGTGAACTTTTTTTTCTTGAGCACGTCTATAAACTGAAACAAAACTCAGCGAATACTTGTCACACATTTATGAGCCATATACCTTTATAAACATTTAAGTGTGTACTTTTAAATGATCGGATTCAAACTGAAAACAAATATTCTCTGTTTAAGTAATTTGTATATAACCAACAAGATGTCCAGTTTCTCAAACGCTTGCTCATTATTTTTAATTTGACCACGCGCGCAAAAGAGATTCACATGCAAATCTCCACATGGAACGCGATCGCGCTCATTAGCTACCTCAAAAAACAAAACACCACACTTCATAAGTCTCTGCTTTTCGTCGAGTTTGGAAGACACGCAGTGAGCTTACATTGGATTTACCTCAGAAGAAGAAGAACGCGATTTGAAGACAAGAAAGATGTAAGGTAAGAAATTCTTACTTATTAGTTAAATGTTATTGTTGCATAAACTTCACATTGCAGTTGAACTGTTGCTAGATATATGGTGAATATTATAATATTTAGACCCGTGTTTACTGTTACTGTGTTTGTGGATATCTGCTCAAATGTAGATATGTATAATATGGTAACCATAATGGCTGCGTCCGAAACCGCATACTTCCCTACTATATAGTAGGGAAAAAGCAGTAGGCGAGCGAATAAGTATGTCCGAATCCTTAGTATCCATAAAAGAGTAGGCGAGAATTACCAGAGTGACGTAGTAATTATCGCGAGATTCGGGCGTACGTATACTTATAGTGCGTCCGAATATGCCTACTTTCCTACTATATAGTAGGGGAAAACAGTATTTGAAAGGAGTATGTCCGAAACCTCAGTACTCATAAAAGAGTAGGCGAGAAGTTCCCGGATGGCTTACTGTTTCAGCCCAGATTTTCGAGTGCTCGACCGATAGATACTCTTCTATCCCAGGAGGCCACGCGAGATGATACGTCATTATCAAACATCGCAGAGATCAGCGACGCGGGTGCTTTCAAATGTGAGTAAACATGGTTCCTTTCGTTAAAATTGCAAGTGTTGAACTAATGTAGAGTAAACTGTTGAATTGTTAAAGGTGTACACAGTATAGTATAGTTGTGATTTTGCTGTAAAAACACGTTTTATTATGTATAACGTTAGCTAACAGGGGAGCTCCAGTAAGGACACGTAAGTTACGTCTCTAAAGTTGATTTATATAAACCATGGATTTATATAAACCAAGTTACGTCTCTAAAGTGGATTTATATAAACCATATACATCTTAAAGACGCTTATTTTAAATGTCTATTTACATCTGACAGGAAAATCTTCAATAAGTATTGCAGAAGAGCACATCACAACATGAAATAGACATCTGAGTGATCAATGTGCGCTATTATGTAGAATAAATCTATAAAGTGATAAACATAAGTTATCTATTTTATTTGTCCATTACTGTTGATAAATTGAGGAACATTTATGTTGGATAAAAAGTTAAAACAACCTCAGCATGTAAATGTAGTGTTGAGTTCATAAATCACAGAGGTAATGTGAATCTTGTCTGGATGTTACAGGGTCAGATGAACAGATGTGTGTTTATCCGGTGGAGAGTGGCTCATGAAGCTGAATGCTGCCATCAAAGGATTTGAGTGAGTATACTACAGAAATTAATAACAACAACTATTTAAATCTTAAGTTGTAGTTTATTTAATTATTGTAATTTCAAACAGAGCTATTACAGCACCTTTCTGATTCTTGATTTCTGTGCATTAGCTGCACAGCTTTTGTGGTGGAGCAGGACCTGCAAGGAAAGATGATGGCGGCATTTGTGAAAAAAAGCGTTTTTGTCTTATAAATAATACTGAAATCAAATGACATTTTGCGGTTAAAATGACTGCTTTTGTGTTATGTTTGTGCATTTTTGTGTGAGCACTGAGGATGAGGAGCCCAGAGCTGAATCCTGGAGATGGTGCCATGGACGAGAGCCTCCATCACTCCACCTGCCCTTATGAGACCCTCCATCACTCCACCTGCCCTTATGAGACCCTCCATCACTCCACCTGCCCTTATTGCCTCAGATTGTGAAGCACAACACATCACGCAACAACCTCTGGCACGAAGGCATGGCTCACCTCTGGTGGTCAGCTGATTCATCAGAATAAAGCTTTGTTTCATGTGTTGACTTGTATATGCATTTGTTTATTGTGTGATGGTGACTTTCATTCATTCTTTTATTAATTTATTAATATTTCTCATTGTTGTCAGTAAATAAAATATAATTATTTAATTAATGCTTTATTGAATTGTTTGAATGAAAATGTAGATATGTTCACTATATACACTTCTAGAGTGTATTCATGCATAGCTGTGTCATATGACATACATTACATTTTGTTTTATTCAATTATATCATTTTCAGTAAAAAGTAATATAATTAAGTATTGGTCAGCATTTATCGTTGTTGTTATTATTGTATGTTTTAGGGTGGGATAGCAATGCAATTCATTCTGGGGTAATATTAATTTTTAATAGTAATGATACTTACATTTTTCAAGTATAAAATCAACAGTTTTCTCCAAAGGCGAATTTTCGCTCAGCTGCCCTTTGTGCAGACATTACAAACGCTGAGGAAAACCATTCTAGGTAGGGCTGTCGAGTTACTGATGTTATAAGGTGTGTGTGTTTGGGTTTGCATCTATGGTTTGCACACATAATATGAGTTTTTTTACACAGGAAAAAAGAACCTACAAGGTTAAATATCTTAATATATATTTTCTTAAATAATTCATAATACATTTAAAAAATGCATTTTTTGCCTAGGCCTGAGGGATGAAACGAGAGTTAAATTCAACAAGAAAAAGAGGAAAACATAAAGCAGTTAGCCGCTTTTGCTTGTGGATGAAAATGTTTGGATATAAAATAAATAAATTAACAACATATTCAAGAGATGACAATTTTGGGATTCTGTAATAAAAATAAATAATATCGTTAAGGATAAAACGGTGGGTCACATTAGTAGGGTTAAATATAAGAACTTAAATCAACCCTAAATGTATTCACAAAATAAATGGGCAGCAGTTTCTTCAAAAAGACCACAAAATGAGTAAGTTTAATCAATATCAAGATATTTACAGATAGATTAATTAAACGTGTCGTTCAAATCTTTTAAGTTGTTGTGCGTGTGATAACACGTCGTAGGTCACATGATAACGTCAACATGGCAGATGTCCGGTTCGCATTCATACTCAACGAGATCTGGCTATAAAGTACCTACTCTTTTAGCGCTCGTTAAGTAAGTACTTATTGAAATTAAGTACCTACTCATTGAGTATGCGGTTTCGGACGCAGCCAGTGTTTCATATTTTGGAGCGTGCCGTGCGTTTGAATGTTTCATATTTTGGAGCGCGATTGCATTTGAAAAGCAAAACGCACCAGGCTTCATGTTTTTACTATTATCTCATTTCATATCATCATAACGAATGGAAACATTTGAAGTAACATATGATAATCAATATATTTTTCTCTAGCGTAGTTGTTACTGAAATCTTTTGGAAGATTTATAGGCTGCTATAGGTTATTGCTATTATTATTTTATGCAGCACTGCGCATTTTGCAAACCTGCAAACACAACAAACCTGGTGTTCATTTAGGGGTGGGAGATATTGACAAAAATGAATATCTCAATATTTTTTTCCAATATCTCAATATCGATATTCAGATGATATTTTTGCCATCCTTCAAAGAAATGTTTGCAAACTGGCAAAGAAGGTCCAGTTGGTCTTTTGACTTTCTGCATTTGACCTATTATTGTAAACTATAGAAAAAAAAAAAACAATAAAGGAGCTAACTAAACAGAATCTGAGGTAGCCCCTACTTTTTCCACTTAAAAAAAAAAAAAAAAAAAAAAAAAAACGGAACTAATTTTAATAATTTTTTCATTAACCAATTTCCTAGATTTAATACATAAAAAGTAAATATAGGCTAGCACAACATAAGGTGCTTGAACTGGAGATTAGATCATCATGAACCGAACCGTAGCCTACTCGCCTCACAGGCCTAAAAAATGTGAAATATATTTACAGAAAGCTGGTTCTAAACAAAACCATCCAAAACAATATTTAACAAAAAGCTGGTTCTAAACAAAACCATCCAAAACAAAATAAAACTATGTAGCCTAATAAATGTGCATTTCTCCGGTGCGTTCACTAGCCTACTGCGAAGATCGTGAGTCAATAGCCTATCGTCAACTTCATCTTTGCAGCCGACACAGAAATGAATAAACAATTAAAATGTCTTATTGCAATATTTTACATATTCATAATCATTACTTTTGCTGGTTCTTTGAGGCAGCTTTTTAGGTTTATGGCGTTTTGGAAAAGAGCTCTTCACGTACAAACACCGTTTCACCAAGGCACAGCGGCCCTTCTCAGTACGAGTTATGAAGGAAGAGAACAGCATTACAGTTTTCAGCGCATCCTCCTCTGATTGCTGTGTTGTGACTGAAAAAGTGCGTGCAGGAGCACATGCGCAAAACGTAGTTTTGTAAAATGTACTTTTGTAAAATGACATATGATAAAATAAAAATAATTCATATATCATTTTACAAAACGGTTTAGCGCATGTGCTTCTGCGCGCACTATTTCGAATTTACGTATGAATGTGCGTTTTTGACGACACGGGACCATGGGCTGGGCCACTCAGAGGTTGCTTCCGGGAATAGTACTGCCCTACAGTATTAAAAATCGCTGCATATAATTGTTTAGAAGGTTATAGTGTGCATTATTTGTTTTCTCTTTAACTTCTTTCAGCTCTTTTCATGTTTGGAGGGTCGGATTGTACAAATTATGAAATATTCGATATCCCAATTTTGCATATCGTCCAGACAACAATTTGGATATTATTGTCTAAACGATATATCACCCACCAGGGCCTGAAATTAACACCCGACCACACGGCAAATGCGGGTGAATTCTGCAATTGGCGGGTAACACGGTCAATCTACCTGCCACATTGGCAGGTAGCCAATGAGAATCGACCCTTCGCGGGGAGTTTGATTGACGGCGATCTGGCCAATCATAATCCGCCGAATCCGCCTTTTTTTTGTCCGACAAAGCAGTCAGGAGAGTTCAACGTTGGATGATCTGAACTTGAAAAAACGGAGTGTACTGAGTAGGCCTACTGACATCTTTCCGCAGTTAAAACTACATTCCTTCTTATGTTCATTCATGTTTATTTGATGCTATAAATTAACTAGAAGGAAAAGATGATCGGTTCACGAGCAGCTTTAACTGAGGCACCACAGCGATCTGTCAAGACACATTACAGAGCCACAAAACGGTATTGTCTAAATTTCTTTAAAAATGACCAAATTTTAACGTTGAGACTTTGTTTAATATCAAAAGTAACCTGGACTGTCTTGTCTGTCAGCGTGTTGTCAGTGTCTCTGCTGCGCGATGTGTTTTTCATTGCATGAGATCATGGTTTGGCGTGAGCGCGGTGTAGCATGTCGTCGGACATAGCAACAGTAACTAAAGGGGCCGGGTCTTTGCGTTTTTTTTTTTTTTTTTTGCAACTGTTGTTCTTTGACATTTAAACAAAGTCAGCCATTTCGTTGGATTTTAGCTAAAAATGTGGCGGCACATTACTGGAGTACAGAAAGCATCTGTGAAAGCAGCTCAGTTTGAGTGTTTCGGAATGTATATGTGATCGGAGAGAAAGATGAGGCCCTTCTCTGACTACGTTTGAATAATATGTGAGTTAAGTATATAACTCCCTAGATGAGATGAGATAATGCAACGCTGACATAGGCTACAGTACAATGACAGTTGCACAGATGTTGGGAGTTGGGAACCGGTGAGAAAATGTCCGGTAGCCTACCCGGTAACTTTACCAGTAACAACAATATTAATTTAGTTCTGCTTAACGGTTCCTGAACGCTGTAACTAACAGCTGCCCAGCCATCAACACAGTGTGTGATTTGTTTACATACGAGCTGCACTAGGTCTATATCTGTATTCTAAGAGTCATTATTACTTGTAAGGATCTCGTTAATAACTTGACAGCACTTAAATGTGTATTCTTACAAGTTAAAGAACAAATGTTTGAGCAATTCCTTTTTTTTTCACCTTTTATGAGGCCAAAAAAAAAAAACTGGCTGGCTGGTAAAAAGTCACTGTGGCGGGTGGATTTTTAAATCCACCTGCCACAGTGGCTGGTGGTCAAAAAAGTTAACTTCAGGCCCTGTCACCCACCTCTATTGTTGGAAACATTTGTGTGTGTGTGTGTGTATTCTGTGAATTTTAAAAAGCAATTTTAACCAGAAAAATCTAAAATTTATTCCCAAAATCGTGCAGGCCTATATTTCTCTTGATATCAGTATGTTCACTTTTTTTTTTTTTTCAGTGACCAGATGCCACTGAGTCCTGCTGACTTCAACATTCACATGAGTCTCTGTATATCAGGAATGGGCAACTTCGGTCCTGGAGGGCCACTGTCCTACAGAGTTTAGCTCCAACCCTGAAAAAATCACCTGCCTGTAATTTTCTAGTAATCCTGAGGACCTTGATTAACTTGTTCAGGTGTGTTTGATTAGGGTTGAAGCTAAACTCTGTAGGACAGTGGCCCTCCAGGACCGAAGTTGCCTATCCCTGCTGTATATGAACATGGTAAAGTGAAAATCAAACACCTTGGAAATGAAAGGTATCTACAATGTTTTTAGGAATGTCAGAAAGGTCTCTGTCTTTGGGTAATTTTTTCAAAAATGTGCTTTTTTGTCATTTTTTGTGTATCTTTGGATTACGTTGTGTTGTAAATAAATCCAAACAATCAAACAGCCATTCTTTTTTAAATCTCCTTATTCTTTGTGCAAGGTTGCTCAGAATAACAGGGCCTGATAGCTCCTAATAGGGCCATTAGGGAGGGTCTTTGTCTTTCTCGATGTGAAAACAATACATATTAATGATGTGATCACGCCTCCTCGCATAAAGCTTTCTTACACAAAACACGTCTTACAAATTTTAAATCAATATATTGTCTTATCTGAATGAGCAGTCAGGGTGATTTTCACATAGTTTTGGAGCAAATATTCTAGACTACATGATACAATTTTCAAAAATCTTGTGAATAAATAATCAGTGTGGGTTTCATGACCTTATTTCAGTGATTTTTTTTTTGTATTTTCACAAACCACGCATAACCCCACGCATAACGCCTCAGACCCCAGATAGTCAAGTCCCTAAATAGATAAATAGCCCTGGATAAGATGCAGTAGGCATTTCTGGGGAAAAGTACTTCAAGTGTTGTTTCTATATGATTTTTAGGTGCTGAATCCATTTCTGCCATATAACAAGTTGTAAACATCACTGTTTTGGCATAAACAATAAAAACAAAATGGCTGCCAAAAAACAAACAAACATTTTAATGCATTTATTGCAGTTTAAACATTAAACATTAGAACTAAACTGTGCATTCTCAGAATATTTAAACATGTAAACAATGAAAAAACAACATTAACATGAAAGGGACAGTTTTTAATGTTTAAATGGCTGCTGGAACTCTGAAATTTCAACAAAATCAAGCAACAATACTGTGATCACAGATATTCCAAAAGTTATTTGTTCATACAAGTATCATTGGACTTTCTGCATTTGCAAGATGCAGTGCATGGATTAGGCTTGCAGCCGCATCGGGCTGTCTTGCACCCAGTGGTGCAGGCACAGGTGATTAACTCCTCACAGGCATCTGGAACCTGGGGGTAGTGACATGAGTTGAGGAATAAGGGAATTCCCCTCTGTCTTCCATCCCATGGTTTCAGGGGGTGGCAGAACTGGCTGCTGTAAGTGGGCCTGCCACCAGACCAAAGCCTGGAAGTGAGAGCACTGAATGTGGAAGTAGAGAGCGTCTCTGGTTGGGGGCAGTCTTTCTATTGTCATGCCCTTGACAAACATGCTTGCTCGAACTTCATTGATGTTATCAGCATCCTTTACACCATAGAGTTTGCAGAAAAACTTTTCTGCATTCTGAATGGTGTGGTCACTCAGTTCAGGACCTTCGCCAAACCCCGTTAGTAGATGTGAATACTCTATGAAAACTTCCCAGCATGTCTTCTTTGAATGTCCTGCAATGTATGAAGTTGAGTCACTCCCAGTGAGAGCATGGAAACCAGGAAGTAGCTTGAGGACCTGTGGCTCCATCTGCAGTTGTTCCACTACAGCATGAACTGGGATGTACTTTCTCTCCTTTGCTGTACCTGTCTTCATCCAGATCTTTTGGCATGGCATCATGTGGAAGTGGGCAATCAGCAGTACCAAGATGTCGGTGTCTCTTGCAGAGACAACAATTTTTGATGCTTTGCTTCTGATGCAGTGAAGGATAATTCTTGTGTCTGCTTCTTCATGTTTAGCTTTCAAGCTGTGAGTGTTAAGGGTTGTATTAGATGCTTCAACCCTCTCTTCATCGCTGAAGCCACCTGCAGCAACTATAATCTTGGTGTCTGGTGCTCTCACAATCAGCTGTTGTGATAGAAAGCGAGCAAGGTCTGCCTTGTTGTCCTCGTGAGCGATAATGTTCTCCCATTTTGTGGGAAGAGGTAAATCTCTGCCCTCAACTGGTCTTCTGATTGCCACCAAGCCTCTTCCACGCCTTTTACGTGTTCCACTCTTGATTGAGTGTGTGTGGTAGCGATCAAACAGAACATCAATTTGCTGGAACTGTGCTCCACTTCGGAGAACAGTTTCCACAAAGATGTCTGCCAGGTCACCAAAAGTCTTTGCTTCTTGTGGCTTCCCAATAGCAATGACCAAAGCTTGACCATCAACGATAAGCATTGATTCGTCTTGTAGGTCTGTGGCACCAAGGTGGTTGGGACATGGAATGTCAGCAGTCAAGACCTTAGCAAGTATCGCCTTTGAACCTGAACGAAGCTGCCCATTAACTTCTGCCAAGGACAGAGGAACAACGAATAGTTCATGCATCATAATGCTTTTGAGGTTGACTGGGCGTCCTGCCTCATATGCAGCAATGAGGCGCTGTAGAATGTTTCTGTCTGCCTTGACAGTTTTTGCCTTCCCAGTGATTGGGTCTGACTGTTGAACTTCAAACAGGGAAGCAAAAGTCAAATACTTGTTCTTTTTTAGTTTGTCCCTGAAAGTGACTCTTCTCTCCTCAGATGGCAACAGCCTCTCCTCTACAAATGTATCCAGTTGACTTTGCCCTTTCTGTGTAGCTGTCAACAGCTCATCTTCAATATCTTGGGTGGCAAAGTCTTTGTTTGCAATGTTTTGCAGTGTCTGGGGCAGGTTAGCCGAAAAGAGACCAAATCTCTGCAATACTGCAAGCAAAGCATCTTCATCTATTGAGTCCCGTTTCATTCTGCCTTTTGTGGTTTCATTGTGGATGTAGTCATCATCTGTATTCAGACCAAAGGCAACTTTTGTGTCATGGGCAAGATGGGATCGGAAGTTGAAAGACAGAGCCCATCTGCCAAGAGCTGAAGATGTCTTTGTAATGCCAACAATTCCTCCTCCCTGACTATGATCGGGATCCACTTGGTTGAAGCGATGTAAAGAGCGCTTGACTACAAAGTTTCCAGCCTCAAACTCCTTCTTCACAGGCTGTGGAAGTTGGTGCATCTCGTTCAGGTAGATGGTCCCCCACCGAGCATAGTTGATGTGGTTATACCGCATGAAATAGGGCAACATTTGCTGGAATGCACAAAGGTGCAGGTCCCAGATTCCGTCCCTCTGTGCTCGAATGAAAAATAGAAGAATGTGAACCATCTTCATGTAGCCCCACCAAAACATGAAGTTTGGGTTGTTGTTGGCTTTAATGTAGGCCTCTGTGACTGCTTGAAATTCTTCAGAAGCAAGCAATGTCACAAGATCTTCTACAGGGCTGTTCTTTGTCTTATCCAGTAGTTCGTTAAGGTCACGATTCCTGTCTTCCAGAAAGCTAAGCAGCTGAGGCAACAGAATCCTCCACATGGCCTGCAGAGTGATTTTGTGGGCTCTAATTCCTTTGTTGTAAGACTTCCCTGCCATAACTTGCTCTGCAGTTTTGGGGCCTAGTAGGTTGCCTTCAACCCATGCTTCCAACAATCCAGATGATTGGACGTGCTTGCCGATGACTTCCATGAATTTTAGGGCAATGTGCAGGCCACCTAATCTGACAACAAGGCAATCGAGATCACGAGATCGTCATCATTTGCCCACTTCAACTCCATCAATTTACAGAACAATGCTTCATCCACTGTGATAACAACGTGATGCTGCCCTAGTTTTCTGGCCACATGTTTACATCTCAGCACAACAGTATTCAGTGTATCTAGATCATGAGCAGGTGCCTGGATAATGGGCATGTAACCAATGCTTGTCATTTCAGGTGACCTTTCACTGTGATTTTGGTTAAAGGTTGTCCAGCCTTGCTTCATGTCTCCTTCATCCTGACGCTTGAAAAAGAATGCCATGTCTATGGCAGTTGCTTTTGCAATTGATCCATTCTCATCTGATTTTTTGAACCACTCCTTTTTTGTATTTTCTGTTGATTTTGGACAGGCTTTACCTTCTATAACTCCAGCTGGAAAAAGCATCTCCATCACCTCAGGGACCTGAAGGCTTTCCGTTTTTGATGGTCTCAAATCCTTCATCATCATGTCACCTTCCGGACCACGTTGCCATGCTGCCATCTGTGTAGCGTGGAAGGTGTTCTTGCCATCAAGGGTTGAATCATTTATGTCAATGTTGTCACATGTAAAATGTGTGAATCTGCCAGGTACAAAGTTAAGTGGAGTCACTGCTCCTGTCACTGAATCCATGGTTTGCAGGGTTTGAGTTAGGTGTAGTTTTTTCTGCCATAGCAGTATCAACCTGCAACAGACTGTGATAGCTGATAGTGTGCCCTGCATTGTGAAACAGTTTCACCAGTTCCTTTGATCGTGTGGCTTGGTGCAAGGTACAAGCTAGTCCCACATGCTTGGGTGTCCAGTGTTTTCCACCGGTTACATTGTAGACGAGATCTTGGGACACACTTAGAACTCTTGTTCTAAGTATCAGCTTCCTCTCTGTCCAAGGTGATGTCTTCATAATCTGGGCTTCCTTCCAACAGGTTGTGGCCACCAAACATCAAACGGACGAACATGAAAACGCTTTCAGGAACACACGCTATCATTTCATCTTGATTGACAACAAATCCAGTGTACTTTGGGTGCGCAAGTATGTCTGCTCTTAATTTCAATGCAACATGTACCATTTCCAGGAATCCCTCATCAGGAGACTGATATATAGGAATTGCACAAGACTCTTCTTCTTCTTCTGACATGAGATTTGAAAATGGCACATGTCCAAATTTTCTGGGAACAAGTAACACATATTGGTTAGGTACAGTTATGAAGTCATATGAGTCCTGTGCATATAATTGAAGTTTTTCTTTAAATGTAGCTCTCCTGCTTCTAAATGAAGCTGGTACTTCAACATTGGCCTTTTCTGCTAATTCACAGTATCTGTTCCACACTTCAGAAAGTTGAAGGACATGTCCTTTCTTTGCAGATTGTCTGATCTCCTTGACAAGCCATTACATAGCTAGATCAGTTTTTTCTGAACTTTCTTTGGTCTTTGATGCATTTCGCATAAACTTCTTTAAGCAGTTTGCATGGAATTTTCCTTCCGCTGCAATGAGGTCACTAATACCAGCTAGACGCACATGGGCCTCCTGGTCATACTTGGACAAATCCAGGATCTGATCACTCATCTTAAATGTACTCACAGATGACAGTGTATCTTTCACTTTTGTGTCTTGGCAGAAGATGCAAAGATCCCACTTGACAGATGTCGTTGAGCTTCGCAGCATTGTCGCTGATGTACTAGGTTCACCACTTTGTGGTCTGGAAATCTGCTTTTTCCTTTGTAATCTTTCAATGAGAGTCTTGCTTGTGAATAATGAGAAACATGACTTGTGCCACAACAGCGGATTAACATCATGTAAAGATATTTCCTTGATTCGATCGATTGCAGGCTTGCTGTCTATATCACACAGTTTCTCTCTTGTTTGGGAAGCACATTTTAACGTCTCAAAGCCCTTTTCTCCAGCCTTTACTAACCTTTCCCTTTTCCTTTCTTGACAGATGAGACATTCTTCTAAATTTGAGGACTGGTGAATCTGCTTGAGACTGCAAACAGCTTCCATGATCAGGCGAATCAGAAATGCAAACTGGAAGAAATTATATGTCTTATTTATAATGCTAAAGAGACTTCACTGACATATCCAAACGCTGTTGTCCCTGTTTTGGTGGCACAGCATCAAATTTGTTACAAAAAGGGCTAGACATTTGATCCCTGTGTAGCAGTAGGCATTAGCTCCGCCTATTAACGCTTGGCTGGGTGGTGATTTAGCTCTAGTTATGAGGACTATAAATGCGGTTGGTGTACGGTACCTGTGAGGGCATTACACGTGACGTCATGTCATTGTTGTTGTTCCGGTGCGGTGTGCAAGAGCTGGAGAGGTAAGAGCTGCTGGTTAGCGACTCTGTTGCAAATGATTCCTGTGGCACTGGGTGATATGGACTTCTTTGTTGTAGTGGACAGGGGAACTAATCGGCATACATTCGGCGGCGCTCGTTGTTGTGCGAACTTCTAGAGAAGCGGATGAGTTTCGTGGTTCTTTAATGACGTGCTGTTCAGGTATGTTTTCAACCTTTTATATTTAATGCCTCAGTCCGACTCAAGTCTGCTTAGTGAGTTTCCTCTTTGTTTTAATCCAGGTGTGTTTCATATGCCTGTTTAAGGTTATGGTGGGTTGTTTCGTCATCATTGTCGTTCACTGGACGCTTTAATCAGAAGTCCGGTTCAACATAAACTGCTGAGCGACCACAAACTTACTGCGTGCTGCTGTTTGGCTTGATTTCACGGATATACGACTGCTGAGCAACCACAAACTTACTACGTGCTGCTCTGCTGTGTAGCCTTATTGACTAGCGTCACTGCGACATCTCCGACCTCAATGGCACCAATAACGTTAACTTTTTCTCTTTCATTCCATGAGAACTGGTGTGGATGTTTTCATTGCCCGGGATTTGATATTGGGTACTCAGAATGTAAGGAGCTGTATTTAAAGTGGCTTTTGATGCTCATTATTCTTAGTCATCACTGTTCATTGTTTTGATTTAAGTTTTCCTTTTTTTTAATCTATTTATTATTATGTGAATGTGTGTTTTGTTTAATTCTTTCTTTTTGGCTCAAGTGCGGTCTTTGTGGCCCGGTACGAGTTAAACAAACACCTGGTCTGTATTTTCCTGATGCTGTCTAGGATATCCGGTTATCCAATTGTTCTCATGAGAGTACCCTGATTTAAGTGGTGAACGTGTAAAATTCAACAATGTTGTGAGGTGACGATCATCTGGAATGTATCTGTCTATGATGAGAATGTTTGTTATCATACTGGTTTGAGACGAACATTGTGCATTTGGGTCAAACAATTGTTTTGTGTATTTCTTGTTTTTTTTCCTTTTGTTTTCTTTATTTTGTGGTGTATGAGTCTGATGTGTGTTGTTTATTGTAGGCCTGGGCGGCAAGGAAACTAAGGGCGGCAGCCCTCCTCATCTTGGTGGTGGTATTTTGGAGTGATTGCTGTGCCACCCGGAGGTGTTTGACTGAGTGCAGTGTGAGTGCATGTGTGTTTGTGGTTTTCTTTGTTTCTTTTCTTTAAGGAGAATAGGGAGGCCCCTTGGGTGGAGTAATTTGGCTGCCGTTCCCAATTTCCGTCGCCAGGAGTGTCCAATTTTGAATATCCTTTTTCTGATGACTTTCTTTTTTTTTTCTTTTTTTTACTTTTTTTTTATTGTTTGTATCATTTTAATCAATAAAGTGATTTTATTGTTTGTATCCTTCACCCATGTCTCATGCCTGACTCTAACCAATACGAGCCTGTGAGCCTTGTGTGCTCCTAATTTGTTTAGGGCGATTCCCTGGTAATAAGCCCCCAGGGTGGCGTAGTTGGTTTATTCATTTGGTGTCCCTGTTTCTGAACCCGATCGCCACACCTGCATAATGCTCATGGCACTATTTAACTTGAAGTACAACCAAAAACACTGTTGTTGTTTTTTAATGCAGTGGTCAATTGAGATTTTGTTATTTTGCTTCCTTAACTTGTATTCCTTCAGATCAGTGCAAAGAAAATACACAATACAAAGCACAACTGTTAATTTCACTACATTTTGTCTATTCGAGTCTGTGGATTTCAATTCAGATATAAAAGTTTAGATTATGCAAATTAGCACATATTTAAATAGATAATGCCTCATTTGCATATGTAAACATGACATTTCAGAAAACGTGTAATACAAAAAATGTTTGTCTCTATGTAAGTGAAAAACTGGAAAAGTTTTATGATGATATCTATAACTTAAAAATTTGACCCTATCCACCTGTAGCGTTTCGGCTGTGAATAATGCACCTATTGTTTCGATAACAATTACAAGAAAATGGGACCCTTATTTCAATGTTATACGGTGGATCCTTATTCAGGAGACATTGAACTTTCTAAAAATGTGGTATAACAACTTTTCCTCAAAAATGCCTACAGGGTTACACAATCTTGAAGATTCGGACCTTAAGGGCAAGTTATATTCGCTTTCTGCTCCAGAAAGGGAGGCTATGGAGAAATATATTTCTGATTCTCGGTAACACTTTACGGTAAGGGTACATGAATTATCATGAATTCATGTATAAATTTATGCATGAAATATGCATTCATTCATGCATTAATATCTCATGAATCATCAGGAACTAACACGAGTTCAACGTTTTTCATTCATGACTTCATGGATGAACAACACCTTAATTAAAACATTAACTAAGATGAGTACATCATCATGAATTATGATTTATTACGCATGATCATGATATTTTCTTTGTTCACACAAAAAATTGGTCTTTACCACCCATTGTGGATACAGCTATGGTTATGGTACATGAATCATCATGAATTCATGCATAAAAAAGCATTAATTCATGCATGCAAGACTACTCTTCGAATTATTAAAGGAATGTACAAAAATCCACATTATCTAATGCATGCATACAGGCTAGAACTGTATATCAATTAATGTGAGAACTTTTTTTCTGAATTATGATCCGAGTTTCCAAGCATGTTCATGTCTTCTTCATAGCCTGCAGGTAAATGGACAGACCCCAAAATTGGCCAATCACAGCACATAACATACGAATTCTGTTGGCGTTCAAATACAGTAATCATCATTAACTAAGCATTATTTATCAATGACTTCATCATGTGTGTGGCCCCTCAACTAAAGTGGTGACTTGCACTGACTTGTGACTCAACTAAAGTGGTGACTTGTCTTTGATTTTGAAATTTTAGCTGATGATCAATAAAATGCAGCTCATATTGGTTGCTTTCGGTGATGTGCACTCCGTTAAATCTGCATTTAGCGCGGGAATTGAAGATAGGATTTAAATCCGTTTCGCAAAAACACATTTATGCGACCAGGTGTAAATGGAACCGTTTTGATAGATCAGAAAGCTATCCGATCTGAAAAAAACGCATGAAGTGGCCAGGTGTAAACAGTCCCAAAAATAGTTTCAAAGAGTCAGCATACCTGGCAATAGAGACACACAGCAACAGTGTGGGAAGTTCTGTTTACAGATGCTTCCCTGAGTGGTTTGCCAATCCCCTTTAAATACCCAAGTGGAACAAAAGAACAATAAACATCTAGCACCCAAATATTTATTCAGCTTTTGTTGGACCCTTTCTCGTGCCCCAAGTGGTCACGCCTGAGTTTGGGGGATAAAGACAAATGTTATCAACGATCTTTATTGGGGCATCTCCCACATCAGGAGAACAGGCATTGTTTTCTTTTTTCTGAATGTTCTACTACTGCGGGAATGAAACAACTTTACCATTCGCACCAAAAGTATTTATTTTGACCTCTCATAAAACAACTGGAGACAGTATGTTTGTGTGTTTTGCATGACTGAATGAGACCTGGAGGGGAGAAGATAGTGTGAGGAGTCAGGAACTCAGCATGGGGGGAAGAGACGATATTGGCGTGAAATTGGAAGTTGTGTTGTGCCCAAAAGATCTCTTCTTCAGATTAGTGAGTTTTATTGTTTTATTGAAGGTTAGAATTCTTGAATTCAGTCTTAGTAAAAGTCCATCCTTACAGTAAAATCATTTGTTAAAACCGGCACTTCCCCAAATCTCATAAAAATATTTTTTTCTTCATTTATTTTTCCCTCCTGATGCCTTACAAAACTTTTGTACTCCTTGCATGACTAATTTCACACTCTCAACTCTCAACTATTCTTCCCACTTTCTTACTTTCTTTAATTCCTACTCCTCTTATTTTCTCTGTTTTTTTATAGCTAGCCCTAGTGGTTCCGCTACAAGTGAGTATAAAAGTGCTGACAAGGGGCATCCTTGTCTTATAGATCTTGTTATTTTAAAACACGCTGTTAAAAGCCCATTGCATTTTATCTTAGTTATTGCACCTTTATATAAAATTTTAATCCACTGAATAAAATTCCTCCCGAACCCAAAACCCTTTAAAATTCCAAATAAATACTCATGTTCCACCCTGTCAAATGCCTTTTCAAAATCAAGACTAATCACATATCCTTTTTTTCTTTTTTTCTTTCATGTATCTAATAATAACTCTTATGCTACTTGTGTCTGCTATGTCCCTCCCTGTCACCCCATATGATTGATTGATTTGCTTGGTTTGTCTTTATTATGTTTGGAATCACTCTCTTCAATCTGTTTGCTAGTATTTTTGCCAAGACTTTTAGGTCTGTATTCAGCATTGTAATCGGTCTGTAATTTTTCAAGTCCATTCTTTATCCTTTCCTTTTATATACCAACTTCATTAATCCTATACCCATTCTTTGATTCATTTCACCCTTCTTAAAGGAGAACTCCGGTCAATTTTAACATTGAGCTCATTTTTTTTGTAAATTTGGAGTGCTGTCAATACAGAGAACAACGACAAAAATCGGTGTTGCCTACACCGTGTTATCCTCTTTTTAAAATTTGCACCCTGTTGACTTCAATGGGGCACGTTTTAAACCTGCTTTTAGCCTCTTAACATCCTTGATGTGTCATTACAAGTGCACAGCCAATGTGAGTGATTCCTTCAGAGTGAACACGGTGAATCTGACTGCAGTAGATGTGAAAGATATGAATAAAAATGATGTTATTTCAGCCAGTGCACATACCTGTATTTACATCCTGTTTTCGGTCGAAGTCCATAGTAATCGATTGTCGAGTTCACGCGCGTGATCATAGGTAACTAAACCTATGCGCGTGAACTCGACAATCGATTACTATTATCTCTATAATTTTTGGAATGTAATTTTTATCCTTATTTAATTCCCTTCCCTTATTTCTTTTTCTTTTGCCATTTTACCTCTTTGTATTAAACCACAGTACTTGATTGAATATTTTTTCACTATATATTTAACATTTTCCCACCATATTCTCTTATCTTCTTCATACATTGGAGAGCTGGAAATGGAAAAATGCTGTTTTACAGATACTAGACACGTGACTTTCAAATGAAAGATTGGTATCAAAGAGCACACACACCCAGGTTCCTAACTGACGACAAAGACTTGACAGAGCAGCCATCAAGTGTTAGACAGTATTCTAGGTTATTACGTGAGGAAGGTTTTTGTCCAATAATTAGAATCTCTGTTTTTTCAAAATTAAGTAGTAGGAAATTACTAGTCATCCCATTTTTTATATCAGCTATGCATTCCGTTAATTTTGTGAATTGGTAAGTTTCGTTGGGCGTGAAGAAATATAGAGCTGAGTATCGTCGGCATAACAGTGAAAACTAATGCCATGTTTCCTAATGATATCTCCTAATAGTAGCATGTACAGTACAGAGAGAACAGCAACGGTCCTAGTACTGAGCCTTGTGGTACGCCTTACTGAACTTGTGATCGATAAGACATCTCTTCATTTATTGCTACAAACTGATAACGCTCAGATAAGTATGATTTAAACCATGCTAGTGCAATTTTACTAATGCCAATATAATTTTCGAGTCTATTTAAAAGAATGTTATGGTCGATAGTGTCAAATGCAGCACTTAGATCGAGTAACACTAATAGCAAGATACATCCACGATCGGATGATAAAAGCAAATCATTTGTGACTCTAATGAGAGCTTTCTCAGTACTATGGTACGGTCTAAATCCTTACTGGAAATCCTTGCATATATCATTTCTTTTTAAAAAGGAACACAGTTGTGAGGATACCGCCTTTTCTAGTATCTTTGACAGAAAAGGTAGATTCGAGATCGGCCTGTAATTGAATAATTCTGTAGGATCAAGTTGCGTTTTTTTAACAAGCAGTTTAATCATAGCCAGCTTGAAAGTTTTTGGTACATATCCTATTGACAAAGATGAATTAATGATATTAAGAAGAGGATCTATGACCTCTGGAAGCATCTCTTTCAGTAGCTTAGTCGGTATAGGGTCTAACATACATGTTGTCGATTTAGATGATTTAACGAGTTTAGTAAATTCTTCCTCTCCTATAGCAACGAATGAATAAAATTTTTCTTCAAGGAGACTACAATGCACTGCCTGATGCGATACTGTAGTAGATGGTTGCATAGTTATAATTTTCTCCCTGATATTATCAATCTCATTAGTAAAGAAGTTCATAAAGTCATTACTGCTGTGCTGCTTGGAAACATCTGGGGTTGAAGATTTGTTTTTCGTTAGTTTAGCCACAATTTCAAATAAATGGGTTTTGTTTATTTTCTTCTAATAGGTTTGAAAAATAAGCAGATCTAGCAGTTTTTAAGGCCTTTCTGTATGCAATCGAATTTTCTTTCCATGAAATGCGAAATACCTCTAGTAATGATCTGAGATGTCATCACTCTGCTGCAGAATTTCAACGGCATCAACATTTCCATGTGATAATATTAGATCTAGAATATGACTTTGAGAATGAGTAGGTCCTGACACGTGTTGTCTAACTCCAATTGAGTTCAGAATGTTTTTAAATGCCAATCCCAATGCATCTTTTTCGTTGTCCACATGTATATTAAAATCACCAACAATTAGTACATATCTGCAGCCAGTACAAATTCTTTGATAAAGTCTGTATGGTGCCCTGGTGGCCTGTATACAGTAGCCAGCACAAATGTTAAATGTGATTTATCATTTACACTACATTACATTTACATTTACATTTATTCATTTGGCAGACGCTTTTATCCAAAGCAACTTACAAATAGGGTTGGGAACCGAGAACCAGTTCTTATCCAGAACCGGTAGTGTTTTGCAAAAAATACCGGAACCGTGCGAAATTCCTAAGTTTCGGTTCCGAAAACAGTTCTGGTGCGCTGTTTTGGTGAAGTGCTGGGAGCTTATCCTTTAATAGCAACATCTCACCTCATAAAAATAGTAATGAATAAAGCCCTCGCGCTCCTCAAAAACGTTTTGCATCAGATATCAACGGAGAGAGATAGAGAGTAGTAAAGACAGTAGAGCGCTGCACGATTCATCTTTAAAAGACCTTGATTCAAACACCCACGCAATCTTATCCTAAATTACAAAAACCTCACCCCTGAACATTCAAATCTGTTTGCGCTGTCGTTGACCCAGGGAGAGCAGTTGTCGATATG
The DNA here is from genome assembly GCF_963993115.1 of Abramis brama. Lineage (NCBI taxonomy): Eukaryota > Metazoa > Chordata > Actinopteri > Cypriniformes > Leuciscidae > Abramis > Abramis brama. The sequence goes on along the minus strand of NC_139968.1, from coordinate 4,161,409 downwards.
AAACAGCTTTACAATCACACAGTATCGATTTATGTTACAAATATTCAAATGATCACAGAAGTACTGAGATAAAAGTTTATAATTAGAGTATAAACACTGATGTCTACGACAACCAAAATAGAGTAAATCACCTTTTGAAAGTCGCTGCCTTCAAATAACGAGTGTATCGATTACATCTGATGCTTCAAAACATTCATAAAGACGTGAAATAATTTTTTGTGTTCAGAATTTACAAAATGTATACAATGAGCGCATCATGAATGCCTTTTTTTCAAACCATGTTTTTGTCTTATCCTGAATTACTACGTTAAGCCTGCAATAAGCGTTTATACTTGGACTGGCGGATCGCAGCCGCTGCGGAGTAGCCCAGTGCCTGCGTGACTCGTCATAGACATAAATAGAGAGAAGTAGCTCCGGCAACAATGTTCTTCCGCAAGACGCATGCAGTTCTGTTTATTAACTGCTAGAGCGCTGATTTATCCAGTAATGAAATAAGTCTTTATGAATCAATCATTCAAAACGATTTTAAAAATAATCTGTTCTACACATATCTTACATGGGTGTTCAAGCATATTCTACCCCTTCTGAGAGGGTATTCTCCACTGCTGGAGATTATACAATAAGCTATAGGAGAGGTCCAAAATTATTCTAGAGAATGCAGAAATTTTTATTTTCCTTCAGAAAAAATTATATTTTTTGCAAAAATTGCTTAGTAATATGTTGAATTTTTTGACATTACCAGTCTGTTAAACTCATTTGGGATTTTTCCCTTACTACTATTTCTTTATTAGTTGTTTTAATATTTTTTAATGAATCGGAACCGGAACCGGAACCGTAATCGTTTGGTGGAACCGGAATCGGAAATCGAAAATTTCTTACGATTCCCAACCCTACTTACAAATGAGAACAATAGAAGCAGTTAAACTAACAGTAGGACAACAATATGCAAGTGCTATGACCCTTCTCAGTTTAATCTAACGCAGAATTTTTTATTTATTTTTTTGTTATAGAAAAGAATAGAATAGAGTAGTAGAGAAAGTGTTAGTATTACTGGATCAAGTGCTGTCGAAAAAGAAGCGTCTTCAGCCGTTTCTTGAAAATGGCTATGGACTCAGCAGCTCTGGTTGAGTTAGGCAGATCATTCCACCAGCAGGGAACAGTCATGGTAAAGGTCCAAGAAAGAGATTTTGTGCCTCTTTGAGATGGCACCACAAGACGCCGTTCACTTGCAGAGCGCAAGTTCCTGGATGACACGTAAGTCTGAAGTAAAGAGTTAAAGTAAAAGGGAGCAGAACCAGTGGTTGTTCTGTAGGCAAACATCAGTGACTTGAATTTGACACTAGATAGTGTTACATTTAGCAACAACACTTCAAAATAATTATATTTAAAACAAGACTTCTCAGTAATTCTGAAGATATTACTATAAATTACACCAACACCTTCCCCTTTGCCTTTCAGACGAGGTTCATGTTTATAACAGTAATCTTGCTGGGTGGACTCATTTAAAGTAATATAATTGTCTGGTTTTAGCCAGGTTTCTGTCAAACACAGCACATCTAGGTTATAGTCTGTAATCATATCATTAACAATAAGTGCTTTTGAAGTAAGGGATCGAACATTCAGCAACCCGAGCTTTATCATTTGTTCATCCATATTATATCTGTTTTTTATTTGTTGAACATCAATTAAATTTTTACCCTTGAATGGGTTTAGGAGTTTTTTGTATGTCCTAATTTGGGGAACAGACACAGTCTCTATATGATGATATCTAGGTGAAAGAGGCTCTATGTGATGGGATTTATCTGACCTTGGTGACGCGAGGCCGCTAGCAGACGGTCAGTTTAGCCAGTCTGTCTGCTTCCTGACCTGAGCCCCAGATTGTCATGTTTGAGCTCTAAGACTATGAGCCATATTACTAGAGAGAAGAGCAGCACCATCCCAGGAGGGATGAATACCATCTCTTTTCAACAGGTCAGGTCTGCCCCAAAAAGTTTTCCAATTGTCTATGAATTCTATGTTATTACACGGACTCCAATTAGACAGCCAGCCATTAAGTGAATACAATCTACTAACTATCTCATCACTCCTGCGAACAGGAAGGGGGCCAGAGCAAATTTATATGCAATAAATGTAAGGAGACAGTTAGGTTGACGGAGAAGATTTCAGAAATAGAGACACGCATCCAAACTTTAATTGAGGATAGTAAAGAGTGCTAGAGATTTAAATACTGCTTTGGATGCGCCTAGCATAGTGAACTCTTTACATGATGCGGTTCCCGCTGAATAAGTGCCTGAGCAGCCAGGCAAATGGGTGACAGTGAGGGACCGCTCTAGTCGCGGATCAAAAAACCACTCTTCCGTTCCGATTACCATAACTAATCGATTTGCCCCGCTCAGTGAAACACCCACTGAGAATGATTGTGCCCTAGTTATTGGCGATTCTATTACACGGAACGTGAAAATAGAGACACCAGCCACCATAGTCACATGTTTGCCGGGAGCCAGAGCGCCTGACATCAAAGCAAATTTAAAAGTGCTGGCTAATGCTAATCGTAAATTCTCTAAGATCATTATTCATGTCGGCACTAATGATGTTTGACTCCGCCAGTCGGAGATCACCAAAATTAATATTAAAGAGGTGTGTGAACTCGCAAGTACGATATCAAGGACTGTAATTTGCTCTGGCCCCCTTCCTGTTCGCAGGAGTGATGAGATAGTTAGTAGATTGTGTTCGCTTAACGGTTGGCTGTCTAAGTGGTGTCCGCAAAATAAGAATGGCATCTACGCTAATTTTAGTGTCTGTGTTTATCCCGAGGTTTTCCCGCAGCCTGCCGGATCCAGGCCATATCCAGATATGACGAAGGACCTTCGCCTGGACCCGATGACAACGCAGTGCTGAAGTGCCAACTAGTCTCTTCCTATGGAGGATCCCTTTACCACTCTACAGATAAGGCGTTGTCGGGAAAATTCGTTTCGCATTCCTACCCCAAAGCGACAAAATAAAATTCTTTATCAAAATTTATAAGGAAAAACAAGTACTTTGTTTAGGCTTTAGCTTGTAGGGAATTCCAAACCTGCGCACATATATTCAAACGCACATAACTATAGAACCCATTCTAAATGCGCATGTGAACGCCATCAGCGTTTCTCACAGGTTCGCGTTTAAAGTCTGTGTAGAGAGAATGGTGTCGTCTTAGCGGCCCCTAATTTAATAACAAATGATCGTTGCGACGGAAGCAAATCAATCAAAACTAACTTTAGCTGGAAAATAACTTTAAGAACCGCTATAAAGCCAAAACAATCTCTGTAACCTTAAATTATACGCTTATCTCTGTAAAGCTGATTTGAAACAATCTCCATTGTTAAAAGCGCCATATAAATGAAGATGACTTGACTTGACTTGACTTGACTTGACTTTGGGTTTTTTTGTCAAATGTGATTTTAATTTGTGTAGACCCGGGTGGGACCGAGTAGTTGGTTCCTGCCTGGAACAACGGTTAATTTAGATTTTGTATTGTCAAATTATTGTTTTGCTTATGCATATCTCTACTTAATCTTAATGTCCAATTCTCTCTTGTTGTCGGCAGGATCTGGGCACCCGGGGGTAGACGAGAGACCTTCTTTGGGTGGTGGCATCCTTCACTGTCATTAGTCGGTGTGTGTGTGCACTGTGATTTGAGTGATTTTCATTATTTAATGGTGATATTCTATCTGCGACTGCCCCTGTTGGTAAGCCCCTGTCCTTTGCCTGTAATAATTGAACTTCCCAAATGAGATGAGTGTGGCTTTCTGTCAGTGCCTCTTTTAAATGTCAATAAAATAAAATATTTTTGTACAATTACGTTTGTCTCTGGCTCAACTGGTGATTAGAACCTGTGCGTGCCTTTAGACGGCGCTTTAAATTCCTTGAGCGAAATTCAGAGTGTAACAGAGTGAAATATCTGTAACAGTTTTTTTCCCTCTCACATCCATGTAAGAAAGGTGTAGTAATACTACGAGGCATTAGATGGCGCTAAATAGGCTCACCTGTTTAGCATATAAGGTGAAAGCTGACATGAAGAAGGAAGTCAGTTTGGGGTAGAGGGAACTTGTGTTTCTTGGTGGCCACTTCAAAACTTTTACTCTTTGAGAAACCGTTTGGTTTTAAGCTCAATGTAAGAACTGATATTTAATTCACGTCCTAGGGTGAATTGGGAAGCGAGCATAAGTTAGGATGGGTTAAAAAGGATGCTGTGGTGGAGTGGATTTGTTTTGTTTTTTTCTCCAGATGAAATGGACAATGCTAAAAAAGAGAAATATTTTAACGCACTCAATGTTTTTCTTCATAGCAACGTATTTCAGCGCACTCAATGTTTTTCTTCAGGTTGCATAACTTCATTTTTTTCACGGGACAGAACTTCATCACAGATAAGCACTTTAAGATGATTTTTTTTGTGTGTGAAATCAAAGACAGTGTTTTTCTAGTACTTCATTTGAATTTTTATTAGAAACTGCAAGCATTGTGTGAATAAAACACCTAAAAAAAATGGTAGAATGTTTGCTCAAGTTCATTAAACAAGTTATTTGATCTATGTGATAAATCCTCATTAGTAGCTAAATCGAAAAAGAAAAAGAAAAAAGTTACAAAATGGCGCCCGAACAGGGACTCTAAGAGATACTTGAACCTAGAGGGTGTATCACTAAATAATTTTAAGAAAGGATCAAATAAAAGAACTTACAGCAAACATAACAGTCTAAAAATGGATAGGGATGAGATTGTGTCCGTTATGGATTTCTCTGATGAAGCATTCATCCAGATGAGAGATCCAGTGAATGAAATGATTGACACTTTTAGTGGACTTTATATCAATCAATCAATCAATCATTTATTTATAGAGCACATTTAAAACACAACCAAGGTTGACCAAAGTGCTTCACAAGCAATCAAAGAAACACAGTAGAACAAATAAAACAGATACAGCATGCATATATAATACAAAAAATAAGAACAAGTGAGCAGTAATAATATAGCTAAAAATAGCTATATAGTGTTAAAAGCCATGGAGAATAAGTTGAGTCTTTAGCTGAGTTTTAAAAATATAGATAGACGGGGCATGCCTAATAAACATCGGAAGGCTGTTCCATAGCTTCGGGCCTGCGGCAGCAAAAGATCGATCGCCACGCTTTTTTAGTTTTACTTTAGGGACTATTAGGAGGCCATGGTCACTGGATCTCAGGTTTCTAGATGGTGTATAAGGAACCAAAAGTTCAGTTAAATATTGCGGTGCCAGATTATTCAAAGCTTTGTAAACAAATAATAAAATTTTAAACTCAATCCTGTACTTGACTGGTAGCCAGTGAAGGGACATTAAAACAGGTGTTATATGGTCAAACTTACGCTTCCCTGCAAGCAATCTAGCGGCTGCGTTCTGAACTAACTGTAGGCAGGAGATAGATGCCTGAGTACTGCCATAGTACAATGAATTGCAGTAATCAAGCCTACAGGTAATGAAAGCATGAATGGCTATTTCTAAATTATTTCTTGAGAGAATGGATTTTACTTTACTGAGAAGGCGGAGTTGGTAAAAACATGACTTGACTACAGCAGAAATCTGTTTATCAAATTTTAAATTTGAATCAAATAAGAAGCCCAAATTCCTAACACACTTTGTGTTATAAGGGGTGAGAGGGCCGAGGTCAAGGTCAAAATCGCAGTTTTCCTTGGGGCCGAACAGAATAAAGTTTTGTTTTCATTTAAATGAAGAAAATTGAGGGAAAGCCATGCCTTAAGATCATTCAGGCAGTCTAACAGAGGCTGAAGAGAAGAATCATTATTGCATTGCAGGGGAAGGTAAAGTTGGGTGTCGTCAGCATATAAATGAAAGGAGACACCATATTTTTTAAAGATAGTGGCCAGAGGAAGTAAATATAGAGAGAATAACACCGGCCCAAGGATTGATCCCTGGGGGACACCACAATTAAGCGGTTTATTAGAGGATGAATATTGACCTAACTGAACAGTAAAACATCTATCTGACAGATAAGAGCGAAACCACTGTAAGACAGAACCCCGAAGTCCTACACAAGACTCCAAGCGTGACAGCAGAATGCTGTGATCTACTAAGTCAAAAGCGGCACTTAGATCCAAGAGGATCAGAGCCAATGGTTTGCCAGAATCTGTGATAAAATATATGTCGTTAAGAACTCTTAAAAGAGCAGACTCAGTGCTATGTAAAGCTTTAAAACCAGATTGAAAAACTTCATTGATTGAATTATTTAACAGGAAAGTTTGTAATTGTACCAAAACTGCTTTATCCATAATCTTTGAAATAAAAGGGAGATTTGAAATAGGGCGAAAACTGGAGAGAGATGATTGATCTAGATTAGGTTTTTTAATATAAGGAGTTATCACAGCCTGTTTGAGGCAAGCAGGAACAGTGCCCGCATGTAAGCACTTGTTAATGACTGACAGCAGACTTGAACCCATCGCACCCACATTTTGTTTAAGGAAATGTGATGGAACAATATCATGTAGGCATGATGTAGGCTTAAGACGATCCACAATTTCCTTACAGGCCTGAAAGCTGAGTGGCTCAAACACAGACCATGTGACGGAATATAATGGAATCTCTGGCAAAACATGTCCTGTCTGAGACATCTTAGATCTAATAGCCAATACCTTATTAGTGAAAAAGCTTGCAAAACTTTCACAGAGCGAAACAGAAGGCTCAGGAAAAAGATTAACAGGTGGATTTAACACAGAGTCAATAGTGGAAAAAAGCACATGCGGGTTATTTCTATTAAGCATAATTAAATCAGAGAAATATTTACTCTTATCTTCTGAATATCGATTCAGAAGAAGAAAAAGAAAAATTCGCAATACAAGACCAGCCTGGCAATCCAGATGATTTTATTGCAATTCCACCTCCACCACCGGTTGTATTTGAGGAGGAGCAGGTGCATTCAAATAGAATGGTAACAATGCAATGTATAACCGACATTGAATAACACCTTGCTGACATTGAACATAGGGTGAGTGATTGTGTAATTCAAAACACAGTGGTATGATGAAAAAACTTGAAGATAGAAATAACTACCATATCCAAAGAGAAACTGATCGAATTAAAACAAAAATGGACAGTAGGATAGCTGATTTAGGTCAATGCATGGTTGATTGTCTATAAAAGAAGAGATAAACAACTAGATCAGAGGATTTAAGCTCTAAACCCACTTTCATCTACTCCCTTTTCTGTAACAACTGTCAGTCATCGTAAAACTGCAAAGACAGAAAGTACGCAAATACAAGCTCATTCGAGTCAACAGTACATGTCTCTGCCTACAATACCAGCACCATACAATCCGCCGGTTAAATTAGAGTTTCCCAGCTTCACCAATGCAAGTGTAGAATGATCCAGTTGTATTTATTGAGAGAGTTGAGGAGTGTGTTAATCTTCAACCGTTACCTGATAAAGAACTGCTGACATCACTGGCTGTGGTACTAAAAGGGACAGCAAAAGACTGGTGGAGTGCAGAAAAAAAGCTTTAAGGATAAGTTTTTGTTTGCATTTTTAAATGAGGATTTTAAAGAAGTGGCTGCACAGAGACTCTACATAGGAGACATACATCTCTAAATAGGAGACAACAAAAATAAATTATTTGGGATTTTGCTTATCACTATAGAGCCCTTTGTATGAGAAACAAGCCAAAAATGATTTAGCAGTATCAGTAATCCTGGGTCTTGACTTTTTGAAAAAATCTAAAATGGTTTTGGATTTTAACACTTTGCACTTTCATTTTCCTGAGGTAACACAAAAGTAATGTACATTCCCTTTTTTCTTTCCATGATGAATAGGGCTGGGTATCATTCAAAAAATGTTGATACCAATACCGATACCGATACCTTGATTTCGATACCGGTTCCTGAACGATACTTTTTTCGATACCAATTTTATGAAATCCATTTTAACAATATTACATAACACATTACCTCAGAAAAACTTTGGTTTTATTTTTTCAGTTTGACTCATGCTCCTTAGCCAGTGCACAAAGGAACAACATTTTTTTATAAAGAGCTCATGCTCACCAAAGCTGAATTTGTTTGATCAAAATTACAGTAGAACTTGTAACATTGTGAAATAGTATTACAATTTAAAATCTTATTTGAATATATTTCAGAATGTAATTTATTCCTGTGACGTCAAAGCTGAATTTTCAAAATCATTACTTCAGTGTCAAATGATCCTTCAGAAAGATGAAAACAGTTTGTTGCTTAATTTTGGAATTAAATTTTAAATTTTGGAAACTATGATAAATTTTTTTCATGATTCTTTGGTGAAAACAAATTTCAAAAGAACAGCATTTATTTGAAACAGAAATATTTTGTAACATTACACATCCACAATTCGGTCGGTACCTAAAAAGTATCGAACTCGGTACTCAGCCCTAATGATGAACCATCCACCAACCATTTTTACATGGCTATCCTGGATACAGTGGAAGATCCTGCCATAAGTGAAGAGGACCATCATCTCATTGTTGAAGCAGTAAAGCATGCTGAAACAACCCCTGAGATACAAGCACAGCTTAAAGACCTGATGGTAAGGTCAACGGTATGTACACAAAGTCTAGGCTGAACCAGCATTATTCGACATCAGATCATCACAACTGACCAGCAACCGGTAAGAAAAAAAACATACAAAGTCTCTACTTATAAAAATGATTTTATAGGACGGCAAGTGAAAGAATTGCTTGAAAAGAAAATCATCCAGCCTTCTACCTCGCCGTGGGCATCTCCAGTGGTAATGGTGGACAAAAAGGATGGGAACAAGAGACTATGTGTAGATTACAGAGGGCTGAATGCAAAGACTCACCTGGATGCCTATCCTATGCCACAAATTGTTGATATACTGGAATCACTGAATGGAGCCAAAGTTTTCAGTACTTTGGACCTTAAAAGTGGGTATTGGCAAATGGAGATGGAACAGTCCAGTGTTCAAAAAACAGCATTTTGCACATCTTCAGGATTATATGAATTTTTATGTCTACCTTCGGCCTTAAAAACTCGGCCGCATCTTTTCAAAGGCTTATGGAACAGGTGCTAAGAGAGCACAACAACAAATTCTGCCTGGTCTACATTGATGATATTGTTTACTCTCCTTCTATTTCAACCCATATTCAACATCTCCAGAAAGTGTTTACTTGTCTTCAAAAGGCTGGTTTGTCTCTTAACTTGAAGAAATGCAATTTCATCAAGCCATCACTGACATTTCTAGGTCATGTCATCTCTGCAGATGGAGTTAAGACAGATCTGGAGAAAATATCGGCTGTCCAATCATTCCCGGTACCGGCATCAGTCAAAGAGGTCCAAAGATTTCTGGGTCTGTCAGGTTGGTACCATAGGTTTATTGAGAATTTTTCTGAGAAAGCTGCTCCAGTTCATGCTCTAAAGTAAAAAGGGGCAAAATGGATATGGTCTGAAGGATTGCCAATGAGCCTTTGAGGCGATCAAACAAGATCTCATCAGTGCTCCGGTTCTAATCTCACCTGATGTTAACCGTGCTTTTAAAGTTCAGACAGATGCCAGTGAGAATGGGTTGGGGGCCGTTTTAACTCAAGAAGAAGGAAAAGAAAGAGTGGTGGCATATGCATCTCGGCTTTTGAGGGGAGCGGAGAGTCTAGCAGTGGTGTGGGCTGTAGAAAAATGGAGACATTACCTGGAGGGCAAACCTTTTGAGGTGGTAACCGATCATGCTGCATTGGTCTGGGCATTCCAACATCCATAGATCCTCCAGGTTAATAAGGTGGACAATACGACTCCAGGGGTTTCATTTCATTGTAAGTTACCGTAAGGGACAGTGCAATGTGGTTCATGATGCCGTCGAGACGGTACCACACAGAAATCGAGTCTCTTTTTTTAAATACAGCGCAAAAAAAGAATTCACCTGACTACACTCTACCTGTTGGTCTTGAGCAAATCAGCAAAGCTCAGAAAGATGACAAGGAGATCCAGAATTTTATATCCCGATGATGCAATAATCTGAAATCATTTGAAAGTGATGATGCAATGCGAATTCACTATGTTTGCAAAAATGGAGTAATTTTTAGGAGTGTCCCTGAAGGAAAGAAAGGACAAAAACTGCAAATAGTGATTCCAGCTGTTTTCAGAAAGATGTTTTTATCGTATGCTCACAACAATCCAATGAGTGGCCATTTAGGAAGTTTCAAGACCCTAACGTGTAGATTTAAAAATCTTGCTTTCCCCTGTTGTTTGATTTCATGGAGACAGACACCAGTGATTTTGCCAAGAGATCTCTTATTTATTTATTTATTTATTTTATATAAGACATAGGAGGAAGAGACAATAGACCAAACAGATATCTTCATTCAGCAGCCTTTCCATCTCTTCCTGATTTTCAGACAAAAGAGCTCAGTCTTTATACTACTGGACCAAGGAAAAAACTATATCACCATAGCAACTCATACATTAAGCAGAGGAACATATGGTTTCCATTAATGTTGGAATGTATATCCTTATGCTATGCTTGGTGAAACACTGCATATACATTTCAGTCTCTCCAGCACACAAAGTCTCAAAGTCCAAAGTCTCTCTTTCTCCCACATCTTCACAAAATAAAATGATTACAAATGATTATGAATGTATATAAAAAGTATAAAACAGATACATAATACTACTGGTTATTAATATTAATAAAAAGTAATTATAATACTAAAAACAATATTAAATGATGAGATTTGAGTCTTCAGTCCCTCCTCTGGAACTACGTCAGTCAGTTCCACACCATCACTCCACCAGTGGCCACCTAATGAAGCAATATTGAAGGAAAGTACAAACAAACCAAGACATAAAAATAGAGACAGAAGAATAGAACCAGAAAAGAAAAGGAAAAACAAAACAAAGAACAAAATAACAAAGAAACCCAACCCATGTCATGTCCCCATATAGTATATGTCATTTAACTTCTATGTGTATGCATTTAAAAATTAACCCCAATCATCTAAGAAAAGAAAAACTAATAAGTCTTCTACCAGTGCCTTGACTCGTTAATTACTTAACTCCTCAAGTTCCTTGCCAAAACAACAAACTAAAATAAACGTTGATGTTAAAGGATCCTATCCCTTGGGGTTGAAAATCAGTAAGCGGGTGTTCATTGTTTGTGAGGTTGTGTTTTGTATGTAATGTGAAAAATCTCACACAGTATGTTCCATTCTTGGTTCTATCCAATTCTTGGTTCTATCCATTTGGTTAGTAATAACCAATTTAACAGGTTTAGTGCTTTTCTTTCTAGTAACACATATGATGAGGTTTATTGCTAACAGAAACACCAAAACTCAAAACTCTAACATAGTCAAAACTATCCATTCCGACCATGACAGATTTCCTGGAATTTGCGATAATTTTCTCTCAGACATCAATTTAGCTATTTCATTCGCTACAATAACATGACCCATTGCTTGTATTCCCCCCTCTTGATCTGCCTTAACACTTCCTTAACCATTTCAAAGAGTTCATAATTCCTCTCCTCCACCAAATCATTATTCCACCACTGTGGATCTAGCTGCAACAATTGCACTTGTGGAACATGAATTCCACCCAAATAAAGAGGATAGAGAATCTCAACACAAAATGGATCAGGAGGAATTGGACATAACTTCCCTTGTTATATCATACTTTCACTTTTTCCATCATGTAATATACACTCACCTAAAGGATTATTAGGAACACCTGTTCAATTTCTCATTAATGCAATTATCTAATCAACCAATCACATGGCAGTTGCTTCAATGCATTTAGGGGTGTGGTCCTGGTCAAGACAATCTCCTGAACTCCAAACTAAATGTCAGAATGGGAAAGAAAGGTGATTTAAGCAATTTTGAGCGTGGCATGGTTGTTGGTGCCAGACGGGCCGCTCTGAGTATTTCACAATCTGCTCAGTTACTGGGAATTTCACGCACAACCATTTCTAGGGTTTACAAAGAATGGTGTGAAAAGGGAAAAACATCCAGTATGCAGCAGTCCTGTGGGCGAAAATGCCTTGTTGATGCTAGAGGTCAGAGGAGAATGGGCCGACTGATTCAAGCTGATAGAAGAGCAACTTTGTCTGAAATAACCACTCGTTACAACCGAGGTATACATCAAAGCATTTGTGAAGCCACAACACGCACATCCTTGAGGCGGATGGGCTACAACAGCAGAATACCCCACCGGGTACCACTCATCTCCACTACAAATAGGAAAAAGAGGCTACAATTTGCACGAGCTCACCAAAATTGGACAGTTGAAGACTGGAAATATTTTGCCTGGTCTGATGAGTCTCGATTTCTGTTGAGACATTCAGATGGTAGAGTCAGAATTTGGCATAAACAGAATGAGAACATGGATCCATCATGCCTTGTTACCACTGTGCAGGCTGGTGGTGGTGGTGAAATGGTGTGGGGGATGTGGCACACTTTAGGCCCCTTAGTGCCAATTGGGCATTGTTTAAATGCCACGGCCTAACTGAGCATTGTTTCTGACCATGTCCATCCCTTTATGACCACCATGTACCCATCCTCTGATAGCTACTTCCAGCAGGATAATGCACCATGTCACAAAGCTCGAATCATTTCAAATTGGTTTCTTGAACATGACAATGAGTTCACTGTACTAAAATGGCCCCCACAGTCACCAGATCTCAACCCAATAGAGCATCTTTGGGATGTGGTGGAACGCGAGCTTCGTGCCCTGGATGTGCATCCCACAAATCTCCATCAACTGCAAGATGCTATCCTATCAATATGGGCCAACATTTCTAAAGAATGCTTTCAACACCTTGTTGAATCAATGCCACGTAGAATTAAGGCGGTTCTGAAGACGAAAGGGGGTCAAACACAGTATTAGTATGGTGTTTCTAATAATCCTTTAGGTGAGTGTACACCACTGTGCTTCTGACACCTGTCATGCACCTGTGGCTTGATCTAAAGGAACTACTTCCCAAACTGCAGATCCACTAACCCTCTGGGGTCTGAGGTGTTTTCTGGCCCTGGAGGTGTTCTGACATGCTCTGACATTTGTGCTTATTTCTGTTACTTGTTACATTTTCATGGCTAAAGTCTGATTACACTTTATTTAGCACAAACTCTGCTACAATAATATCAACAGCATGTATGTAAAAGTTTGTAGTTTTGAGATGATGACATTAATGCGTGGTTTGTGAAAATACAAAAAAAATTGTCACTGAAATAAGGCCATGAAACCCATACTGATTAATTCTTCACAAGATGTTTGAAAATTGTATCACGTAGCCTAGAACAGCGTTTCCCAACTGGGGTGCCTTCTGGCGAGAGCAGGGGTGCTGTGTAAAACCCCCATCAAACATTTAAAAAATGCTAAAATGTGTAAAAAACAAATAAAAAAATAATTACCATCAATCTCGGATCGTCGAAAGTCTCTAATAACAACAAATAATGTGCACAAATTTATAATAAAAATGTTAATCATAAGTTTTTGGGGTTGAACAGCGGAGGTTGCGCTTGCGCATGATTTTATTCCTGTGCCTCATTCCCAGTGCGTCCACATAAAGCTGCCTATTTTTCAGTGTTGCACTAACGGTCAAATGCACACGAAAACATTGTCACAATGTCCGTCTTGCCTCACATAAACACATCGGTTATGTCCGTGCTGTTGTCAACGGTAACGCGTGCGATTCATGTTTTTCAGTTTAACGCGTTAAAAATATTTAACGCAATTAAAGCCGCATCCGTTTTTTTTCTTTCATCCTTTGGCTAGCGTTACATTATATAATCACGTTCTTCTTCATGCAAATGCTTTTAAACCATGCAAGCGAGAAAATACAAAATATGCTGACACATACGATGCATAGAACGATGCGCGCCAGAATCGACTTCTCTTTCACGGTTTCGCTTTGAGTATACTCATGAAAGCAGTCTTAAATTAGTTAAATAAAGTCTTAAATGAACATTAAGAGTTGTGAGAAAATGGGACGCGTGTGGGATCCACATGTGCAGCACTGACATCAGAATCAAATAACACTTCATTCATAAAAAGATGCCATTAAACAATTATTTGAAATATACTGTCTTTATGTTGTTTCTACATTAATTTGGAGATTAACTGTGAAATTATTACATAAAATATATTAAAAACAAGCTATCTTGTGCAATTATAACAAAATTATCCCAATATAAAAACACAAATACACTGAGTGAGCAAACATTTAGGTGCGATTTGCAATGGTAACTGAGCAATGTTTATATCTGAATAAAAGCCTTAATTAAATATGTCATCATGTAAAGTGATCTCTTCAGAAGAAATTAATGATTTCCTAGACTTTAAATGGATGGACAACATTTTTTTATAATATTAAAAATATCTATATGACAGTAGGCCTATACGGCAGTTCTTTGTAAATTGATACATTTCAAGGTATAGTATCAAAGTAGTATCGTGACAACACTAGTGTAGGGTGCCACACATTTTTTACAATTTTCAAAGGCTGCCTTGACTGAAAAAAAAGGTTGGGAAACACTGGTTTAACCAACAGTTTGGGTGAATTATGTGTGTGTTTGTTGTTGGCAAATAAAGTGTATGAAAGTCAGAAGACTGTCAGAAGTGAAATCAATGATGAGACAGAGCATATTCATTCAGACGATACACTGCCACAATTGGACAGCACAGACATAGCACAACCACAACGCACAGACACAGCACAGCCACAGCACTGTATTTGGAAAATGCTCAAAGATTTGAGTAGTTGGTGTGACAGCGAAAGTTATAATCCTTCATTGGCCCTATATAACAACATTAAAGCAGCTCACCAGCTTGCCTTTGGTAGGTTCCATACACAAAGCAAAAAGAGGAAGATAGAAAGGCTACATAAATACAGGAAAGCAATTGAACTCACAAAAAGGAAATTGGCAAGTGCACACAAATGCACAATCCAGAAAAATAAATTCCCCCTGTATATAAGGACAGGACTTTTAAGCCTAAAGGTACTAAAAGAAAAAGGGGTCGCAAGTTGAACTCTGCTCAGAGTGGAGATACATAGGGGGATTAGGGTTAAGGGTGGGGAATATGTTTGTTTATATTATTGCTGTTTTTGTTTGTTTATGTTCAAATTTCTTAACAGACGCTTTTGTTGCATATTTGTAATATATGTTTTACTTGAGATCTCAAAGACATGAGGGACAAGTTACATTCACTCAGTTTTCTTTGAAATATGTGCTTGTCTTGTAATGTGCTTGAACCCATAAAGGATAATGATTTTTCATAGCTCATATCTGTCTCCTGTTTTTGTTTGGTGTTTTATACAGCCTAATGTTGTACATTGTGTGTTCTTTATAATGTATGATAATGTCTTTTTAACTAAGTGCTGCCTTGGTTGGCCAGGGCTCATTGGTGCCCGAGGCTAGTGTGTTGATAACTAACCCTAGTTAAAGGATAAATGAAAAACACACACTCTGGAAGATGTCAATAACTCTATAAAACCATTAATCTTATGTAGCGGGTCAAGTGGTTGAGTTGGGAAGTGTATCTTTAAGGCCGGCTGATTATTTGGATCAGGTGGCGTAAGCGACGCAGGCCGGCTGATTATTGGGATCAGGTGGCGTAAGCGACGCACCCCTTTAAAGGTGTTGAGAGGAACAGAAAAATGGTGCGGCGTGAGGGAAGAGTGAGTCTCTTGGTGTATCGGCTGTGCGAGGGGGAGAACGTGAGTCTTTTTGGGAGGTTATGTCTATTCGTTGTTAATACTGAACCGCTTATCACGGCTCTTTGTTTGTTTGTTTGTAGCTCGGTTGGGCGTCTGCGCTTATGGTGTCCAGTAAATGGTACCAGCGCCTGCGGTTACGGTGTCCAGTAAATGGTACCGGCAGTGACGAGCTTTCAGAAACTTGCTTTCATAATAGCGAGTAGTGATCTTGCATAGGTCTTGCAGCAACGTAAGTAACGCAAGTCCTTTTGGAAGTCCATGCCTATTTGTTTTTAAATTCATTGAACTGCTTAACACGGTTCATTGTTTGTTGGTCGGTAGCTCGGTCTGGTGTCTGCGCTTATGGTGTCCAGTCAATGGTACCAGCGTCTGCGTTTATGGTGTCCAGTCAATGGTACCAGCAGTGACGAGCTTACAGAAACTTGCTTTTATAATAGGGAGTAGTGATCCTATAAGAGTTGCAGCAATGTAAGTTCACTGACTCTGTTTCTTTTAGATATAATGTATAAGGTTTAGCGCTGATTATTCTCTTGTTAATTTCACCTATGAATAGAAACAACACTGATGAGAGTGCGCACAGTTATTAGTCATCCACACCACTTAATTGTATTGCTACGGGGCATACGGCGTTGATTCAAAGAAAAACGTAAGTTTGATCCTTTTCCTGTTTTAATCTTCCAATTAGAGATTGGTTATTGTTTTAAATTGTCATAGCATCATAAACCACTTATGCTTGTGATTTACAGGAGGATTGCCTACGTCGGTCACTAGCCACTGTTTTTCCTGAGCTTAATCATTCTGTTGTATTTTGTATCTCTTGTGTGTGTGTGTGTGTGTGTGTGTGTGTGTGTGTGTGTGTGTGTGTGTGTGTGTGTGTGTGTGTGTTTTTGGAGCGGCTACTCTCTGGATGACCCGGACCTAGTTGAGCTTAGGATTGCGCCCTGCTTGTGGTAGCCTATTCATTTAAATGTTGTGTTTGCTTTATTTCCTTGTTTATTTTCTGTTTGGCAGTCATACTCCCAACATTCGGCCGATGGGCATCGAGCAATATCTCCTTTAGGAACAGCGTCTATTTTGTGATGAAATGTTCACTAGTGAAGTGTGAAATGCTGTGTTAGTGTATGTTTGCACGGCCGAATTGGTTTGAAGTGTTTTTGCAGTGTTTTGTGAACAGTACCTATTTATTCGACTTTATGCACTGTAGTTTTGATATTGTTAGACTTTATACCCTGTAACTCATTTACTATGAGGCTTTTATTCACTGTGACCTATTTATTGTAAAATTGTTTACTATTACTTGTGGGAACTATTTGTCTGCCCTGATTGCCAATTTTTATATTTGTGAGTGTTAAATAAATTTATAATTGAGTACATCAGTCCCATTTCTGTTCCTTCATTGGACGCAACCTGCCTAATTATCTAAAAGGGGAGCGTGGGTTTTTGGGGCCTCTATTCTAAATATTCAAATTGTGCGTTGGAGCGCCCCCTAGGGGTCACACTTACATAAAAGAATAACTGAAAATGTGCAAAAATGCATCAAATTGTGCAAAAATGTGGAGGGAAGGAGGAGGGAAGGAGGGGGGAAGGGATTATGACTGCATTTTTTTTATGTTGTCATCTATGCATTTTGACAAAATCTCCACCACAACGTCAACCATTCCTGGCCCCAGACCATGGCTCAAGTTGTGGAAGTCCTGGCCATTCCTCTGAACCTCCTGAGCCAAATTTTGCAACTGGTATCTGGAGGGAGACATTGAATGTAGCAGTATATAGCTTTATCTGTGCATTTATATCAACATAGTGAAGCTTCTAACCTATTGTAATTGACGTTATATTACAAGACTGACAGAGCTTAAAGCAAGAAATCATTCTGTGCCTGAAATTATCTAAATGTTATTATATATGACTATAAACTATCTATCAAATGTTAAATGTAGTGTAATTTTTGTATCCCTGTCTGAGCACTTGCTTACTTTAATGCTTACTTTAACTCTGCCGCTTTCCCAATAGCAACAATTGGGTCAGTGGTCATCGGCATGGTCACTGCCTCAAAGTTGATGCCCTTGGCTGCAAGGACACCCACCGACTGGCAAAGGTCCTTTGCTTCCCCTTTAATAACAAAAGGTAAAACAGAAAATAAATGTGAATAGAATGAACACAGCCTTCGATACACTGTTATGTCAAAGTGCATTTTTTTACAACTACATAGCAACATAACCAACTTTGCAACCAAATTTAATGTAAAACTGTTAATAATTGAACTGTACCCTCTGTCAGTCTGGTACACAATGATGTCACCTGGGTGACAGGCCCAGGGACCACTCCCACCTTCTTCAGCTCCTCCTTCAGGTTCCTTTTTTCATTTTTATTAATTCTGAGGAGTGACGTCAGTGTATTGACAGACATCATCTCTGGAGGAGCAGTCCTCCTCTTCACCTCCTCCACAGATACAGGGTACCTTTGTTTTTAAATATGTCTGACAGAGGCCAATGAGTGATGAGTCTAAATCCAAGAAATGAAAACGGTAGAGATGCTTTTGCAAACTTGTGATTGGCAATCATTGTCAGGTTGTTCTAGAAAATTACAGACATTCTATTTTTCCTATGAAAGCCCAGAGCGGTATGTGTTGTTTCTATCGAGCTCCATTTGTCTGTACCATAATTAACTTTATTCCTATTAACTTTCTTGTCATCATCATGCCAGACAGATGCTAGATGCTATTTTGTTGTTATGAAACAAAATGTGATGATAAACGTTTTTTTTCTGCTGCTAAAAAAAAATATTAAGCCTAAATGTTTATCTCTGAAACATAACTATTACCTGTGTGCACGGTGACCAGAGCACACTTTTAGGAGGCTTGGCACACACCGAAAAGCCTGGGTGTCCTCGGGGTCTTCAGGGTCTTGTGCGCCCTAGGGATCTAGTTCGGGATCTTGTGCAACCTGGGGATCTAGTTTGGAGTCTTGTGGAACCTGGAGATGTAGTTCGATGTATTGTGTGCCCTGGGGTTCTGGTTCTAGGGCTGTAATCTCCCAGTCAATTAGTCGATTATTTGGTCGATACGTTCTTGCTCGACCAAAATTCTGATTGGTCGATTTTTGCCGCGTTCATTTCATCAGTTTTTAACAATTTTTTGCCGCGTTCGTTTCATCAGGTGGAAAGCACTAATTACTAATGGGGGTGTTTTCAGAGCACCCCTGTTTCACAGGTAACAGTCTGTCTTCAGAACACCCCCCTTGTTTTCACTTCTTTTGGATTAGCCCAACCCACTGGAGAAGCGAGACAGACAGATTGAAGAAAGTAGGCTACTAGAAGGTTTGCTGAATATTATTACTTGAACTGGTTTGTTTAATAAACATTCTTTTTTATTATAGTGGACGTGCCTTTTGTGTTTAAGAGTAAAAGCTTTAAGTTAATAGTCTATTCGTGTCTCAGCCGCGAAGCTGAGCTCCTATGTTCAGCCTCGCTCTGTGCGAGCTGCAATGAAATGATAGTGTCTGTCAGTTATTATAATACATATGACAAAAACAATTGTCTAAATTATGTTGCATATTCCTCAAAATTCTTGTGATAATATCACTAGTTGACAACATAGTTAGCCTACTATTTTCGGAAATCATAGGCTATGATATTGCGCGCAGATGCACGTGATGCAACGCTGCAGAGCCGACAGACTCGTGTGTCAGACTCATTTCAGTGCAAAATAATTAGGTCAAAAATGATTTAATATACTGCAAATAGCCTACTAGTTTATGTATATTTATAATTAATTTAGGCGGACAACAAGGCTACCAAGTACTGCGCACATTGCGCAGCTAATTAAAGCTATGGTCTACGATTTCAAAGATTGTTCATTATTAATAACCTCGTTTAGATGCTGGTTATGGTTCTACAGTACAATCCTAACAATATGAAGAGAAAAAAGAATGAAAAAAATCCATTCACTCTATTGGGTGTACAACTGCAGAGAAGTTGACCAATGTAAGCTGTCCGGCCGGACAGCTTACATTGGTCAACTGCTCTCATCCAATCCCCCGCTCCACTTGACGCTCGCGTCTCCACCCCACCGCACCCCACCCCGCCCCCCTCCTGCGACATGAAATTTCGTGGGCAAGCAGCTGACAGTCTATGGTAGCTAGCAAAGTAGCATCAGCTCAGCAATGGAGAAAAAACAAACCGAAAAAAACGACGCTGACACGGCTGACTTTTTGTTGAGCAGGTAAGCATTTATTTATACTTTTATGGTGTGAGGTGTTACATAAATAGCTTTTTATCAGTCTGACAACATGCTTATGCTGCCGGTCGGCATTGGAATGTTAGCCGTTTAGCATCGCCTATCATGGGTCAAAGTAATTATATTTCTTGAAGTGCTTGAATATATTTCAGTAGGCCTAGCGGGTGTCTGTTCGAGCCGATCGGAATTTGAACAAGATGCGCCGATGTTTACTACCGGTGATCACAGCTTGACTGAGTGACGTTGTTCAGGTCGTTTCCTGGTGGGAGGGATCGGGTAGCACAGAGGGGAGGGGGGGGTGTGTGGAGGGGCAGGATGAGTTTTTTAAAACTTCCCAACCGATTTTCAACATCGTAGACTACAGCTTTAATTTAAAGTTTTTTTTTCCCCTAACGTCATTTTTAGTAAATTTTTAATCGAAAATTTCAGGACTTTAGTCGACCAAGATTTTCTTTGGTTGATTACAGCCCTATCTGGTTCGGAGTCTTGTGCATCCTGAGGATCTGGTACGAGGTCTTGTGCGCCCTGGGGATCTGGTTCGGGGTCTTGTGCGCCCTGGGGATCTGGCTCGGGGTCTTGTGCATCCTGTGGATCTGGCTTGGGGTCTTGTGCATCCTGAGGATCTGGTACGGGGTCTTGTGCGCCCTGGGGATATGGCTTGGGGTTTTGTGCATCCTGGGGATCTGGTTCGGGGTCTTGTGCGCCCTGGGGATCTGGTTCGGGGTCTTGTGCGCCCTGGTGATCTGTATCGGAGTCTTGTGCGTCCTGGGGATCTGGTACGAGGTCTTGTGCATCCTGGGGATCTGGTTCGGGGTCTTGTGCGCACTGGGGATCTGGTACGAGGTCTTGTGCATCCTGGGGATCTGGTTCGGGGTCTTGTGCGCACTGGGGATCTGGTACGAGGTCTTGTGCGCCCTGGGGATCTGGTTCGGGGTCTTGTGCGCCCTGGGGATCTAGCTCGGGGTCTTGTGCATCCTGGGGATCTGGCTCGGGGTCTTGTGCGCCCTGGGGATCTGGTCCGGGGTCTTGTGCACCCTGGGGATCTGGTCCGGGGTCTTGTGCGTCCTGGGGATCTGGCTTGGGGTTTTGTGCGTCCTGGGGATCTGGCTTGGGGTCTTGTGCATCCTGGGGATCTGGTACGGGGTCTTGTGCATCCTGGGGATCTGGTACGGGGTCTTGTGCACCCTGGTAATCTGTTTCGGGGTCTTGTGCGTCCTGGGGATCTGGTTCGGAGTCTTGTGCATCCTGGGGATCTGGTACGGGGTCTTGTGCATCCTGGGGATCTGGTACGGGGTCTTGTGCACCCTGGTAATCTGTTTCGGGGTCTTGTGCGCCCTGGGGATGTAGTTTGAGGTCTTGTGCAACCTGGGGATCTTCACGGTGGTCTTGGGGCAGGTGAGCAGACGGTCCTGGGGTGTCCTTGGAGACAGGGGGTGGGGGCTGGAGGTGATCTATGAAATATTTGGATTTTGGACCATTTCTCTGGCCCTTGAAAGTAAAAAAAAGACAAAGAAGATGAATAGCTGGAAGTGACTAGATAGGGGTTGATTCATTTTGGTAAAAGTATGGATAGATGGATGGACAAAAATGGTAGATGAATGGATGAATTAATTGACGGGTGAGATAATGAATTAAAAAATAGTGAGTTAGATTAATTTACAGGATTTCCATCAATGAAAAATCAAAAAGTCGAAGAAGACCCTTACCCCGTGAGCGAGCTGTTTGTGTTAAGCAGAATTGCTTGCTTCCATTTGAATCATGTTGCTTGCTGTTCCTTGCTTTTGCTGGAGGACATTACAAGGTATGGTTTAGTACAGGGTACGACAACTGGCGGCCCGCGGGCCAAAACTGGCCCGCCAGCAATATTTTCTTAGCCTGGCTGCGCCCTCCTACGCACTTACGCTCAATTTTATTTTCCTTCAGTACTACGTCTGGGACTGCTGTATATTCTTAGGTTTCCAGAAACCAATTTTTTGTAGGACCAATCAGCGAACAGAGGGAGTGGCTGAGAACGATGACGTTGATGTAGTGCGTCAGTTTGAGTTGGAGTTCAGTAATGGCAGCGGAGAAAGACGTGAGAAAAGCTATTCGGTCCGTTGTTGCAAAACTGCCGAATATATAGAAGTTAAAGCCGGAGCTAGAACAATGTTAGCTAAGTTTTTTTGGTGGCCATGATGTTGTGGCCCTCCTCCCCACGGGGTTCGGGAAAAGTTTGATTTTCCAGCTCACTCCGCTAGTGGCGAACGATAGGGATGCAAAGCCGATAGTTGTTGTCGTCTCCCCTCTTGTTGCACTAATGGAGGACCAAGTGAAGGAGGCAGAAAAGTTAGGAGTTTGTGCTGGGCAGCTCGGCGTGCACGATCACTGTGACCTTTTGGACGGTGATCACAGCATTTGCGACAGATCCGAAACGACCGCAGCGGCATAGATATATACACTAGATGTCGCCTTAAAGACATTCGTTCCAATGAACTGCCGTAGACAAGGCGACTTCTAGTGTATATCTCTATGCACCAGTCTGCGTACACGTCACACACCAGGATGCGCGCACGCCCTCAGATCACTTGGACGTGGTTGTGTATAAGAGGTAAAAACGATATAAATACTGTTCGTTTTCTCACACAAACCGCTCGTTTCGTGTCTTAGGCCATCAATGTGTACTTACGATGGGGAATTGTTTAATTTGGACGATGGGGAATTGTTTAATTTGGACTCTGTGCATGCTCTTTAAGACTGACCACAGACCTGCATTAAATGACTGACAGACAAGAACGGTTTGACCTAAAAATATCAAAATTGAAACTACTGCGGAAAAAAAGACACCTACATCTTGGATGCCCTTGAGGTAAGCTAAAACATACCAAAATTTAATTTCAAAGTGAACTATCCCTAATGATTAGACCCAGCTTCGACAGTTGACTGGATACATCACTGTCCTTAGTGTCAAATATACATTTAGAATTTACAATTGTTCCTTGAAATCTTTAATTTGATGAACAAAACCTGCAGCTCTCGTTGACAGACATCTTATTCTAAACATAATCCTCTGATCATTCTGACTTGTTGTTTCCGGCCGGTTTCGGCGCATGACATACGTCACGACCACACGTTAGCGATTGGCTATGGCAGATCCTGAGTGACTCTGGGCAGATCCAATAGTTTTGAACTTTAACAGAGAACCCGCCTACAAGGAAGTAAACGTTTCTCAATGGAGAGAGGCCAGACTCTCTGTACAAATGAAATGTACGAGAGTCTGGTAGAACCAGGCTAATATTTTCTGGCCCGCCGGATTATTTTGGAAGTCCTAAATGCTGCACAAATCTCTTCCACTACTTGAGAAAAGCCGTAGTCGCGCGACGATTTCACCGCCGCATACTGTGTGAAACGCCATAGGGAATCATGCGGCGCGGGATTACATTTTAAAATAGCCTATAACTGTGCGTTCACACCGGACGTGAATAGCGCGTCAAATCCGCGCATGCCGCGTCTACGCTTGACCACTTTGTGTCCATTCGCGCGGGAAAAGACGGTAGCGGAAAGAACTCTGGTGTACTTTGGACGGAGCGGGCGGTCTGACTGACAATAGCCCATGACATCTATTGACAGCGTATCCGCACTTAATTCTGACCACCTGTAGGCTACACCTAGCTCTGAGGAGCTGTTTGGTACTGAAACCATTGTCAGTCAACAACATTCTTTTTTTGCAAGGATGTTTGAAATAGTTCGGCAGAAAATAGCCTACTTCATTTGTCAGTAGGGCAACATGATTTTCGTTTATGTTGCTTAGAAATTTAAATGATAGGCTTTGTCCTATTTAATTTATGTTATTTATATTTCATAATTTTTTTCTGTGGAATTTTTTTTTTCTCTGCTGACAGTAGGCTACAATGTGAAAATAGCCTAATATTTATATTGACACGAACACAATTTTTGTATAGCATTTATAATTATTATCGGCTACTTAATCTCCTTCTTTCCGTTAGAGATATTCAAATGTCTAAATTTTGTGGACCCGTCAGGTCGGGAAATAAAGCGGGTGAACACCGAGTATTTTAAGCGGTTGCTGAATAGAACCTTGTGGGAGCGGGACGGAAAAAAAAAAAACAGTCCCGCGCAGACCTCCTTAAACCTTAGGTGTGTATGTGTGTGTCCCAAATAAATAATAATAATAATAAAAAAGGAATAAAGTTCAAAAGTCGGACTGTAAGCGAATGAGGTATGATTGCTATTCACACCTTTATTTAAATGGCTGTAATCTGTTACCACAATAGTACTTGATCTGTTTAAAATGATTTCCTTGATATATGCCTAAGGTGTTAAATTAAAAATTAAAAATCAAAATTAAAATTTGTCTAATCCAGTAATTATTTTTTTCTATTTTTGATCTGAGCACAATCAGAAAATCAGAAAACCCGTTGTTATTTGTTTTTTTCATTTTAGTTCAGGAAATAAATAATGGAAAAACAAGTCGTTTTTCATCTTTTTATTTTTGTTTTTAATTTGAAAAAACGATTGAATGAATGATCCACGCGGACGGTGATGGACCCATCATATTCCGTGATTATAGGCCTATATAAGAGTATTTAATTTGTATCCATAGGCCTACTCTGTGTAGCTGGCCCGCCATCTACTGGCTAAAAAAAATATTGGCCCGCGGCCAAAGTTACTTGCCGATCCCTGGTTTAGTACATTTCTGTCATTATATGTAAGGGATAATGAACAGACATTTATGGTACGCAAATACTGAAGAATAATGTATCATGAAAGAATGGATGTACATTTTCTCCTTATAAACACAATGAGACTTTAGAAATGATACATTGATATTGTAATTTAGAATAACCCTAAAATGTATTCAGGTTTACCCTTACTTCGTGTGTCCACAGGCATCTTTTCCAATAAATAGACCAACATGATAAAAAGAAAGGCAAAACAGTAGGGTAAGCAGGGTATACAGTTGAATATCAAATAATTCAAATGATGTGGCTACCTCCTAGTTATGTCAATGGAAGACAATTATGTGTACATGCCTCACAGTTATCTAACAACTGGAATTAGAGTTACTTAGCAAAATGCATATCTACAATTCAACACCCTGCCTCAGATGTAACCAGCCTTAACCAGCCCAGTCAGTCTGTCTGTGCCTAGCTCTATCCTGGATGCCTTCCAGTTATCTAGGAATAAATGGCTGCCTTTGAGTTACCCAGTGTTAAAACATCATCTCTGCTGCCTTGTATGTATCCAAAACTCAACAGGCTGCCTCAGAGTAAGCCAGTATTACAAAGCTGCTTAGAAGTCAGTCTGGCTTTATCTAGCTCTATGTGGATGCCTTCCAGTTACCTAACAACAAACCACTGCCTTTGAGCTAGCAAGTATTACAAAGACCTTGTCTGCGTTGCCTTCCAGTTATCTACAATTCAACACTCTGCCTCAGAGGTAACCAGCCTTACAAAGCTAGTTGGAATTCATTCTGTCTTTACCTAGCTCTATTCTGGATGCCTTCCAGTTATCTAGGAATAAATCGCTGCCTTTGAGTTACCCAGGGTTAAAACATCACCACAGCTGCCTTGGAGTTATCTAAATTTCAACAGGCTGCCTCAGAGTAAGCCAGTATTACAAAGCTGCTTAGACGTCAGTCTGGATCTATCTAGCTCTATCTGAATGCCTTATAGTTATCTAACAACAAACAGCTGCCTTTGAGCTACCAAGTATTACGAGCACGTCTAAGCATGTCTTAAAACTTATCTAGCAACAGCTGGATGCCTAAAGGAGTTTTGGAAAGACACCCACTCAACCATGCCTTTGGACCGCTAACTTAAAACTATGTTGTCTTGTATAAGCAGACTGGGAGACATAGACTAATGCCTAACTACATAGCACTACACATAGCACTTCTCAGTCTTACAACCACTCAAAAAAATTAATTGGCTGCCTGGAAGATAGCTAGCACTAACTGCTGCCCCCATTACTAAGTAGCTGTCCTGCACGGATAAGTAGGTAGTAGGCTACTTGCCAAAATAAATAGAATGTTCACCAATTCCAGCTATTTGAACAGGTTGACTGTATTTGAGCTAACCTTGGCTTAAAACAGTTAGCTAAAATCTGCCATTGCAATCTGTTTACAGTTAGCTAGCTAGCTGAGGTATCCGTTCCCTAAGAAAAATCCCTAGCAGCTAGTGTGGGCTATATTTCAAAGCATAGTCATTTTTTTAAAAATAAAACATTTCATTATGAATTATGAACATTTCTTAGAATATAGCTCTATGCAACTTACCGTACCAAGTTGAGTCGAATCAAGATCGCTCGTTGGCGCTCGAAGTTCAATTTGAGCACCAGTGTTGTGATTGGCTGAAACTGTCGGGGGTGGGGAGTGCCTTCCATGCAGTGCTGCCTGGACACTTTTTTTTTTGCATTTTACAAATTCGGTGTTACCTTTAACAATCTCCTTCTTATTTGTCCTCTCCCCCATCTGTCTTTGTCCATATGGTCCATTGTTATTTCTTCTTCACTTTCCATCTCTTCACTTTGATCCTTCCTTCCTTGTCCATCTTTCTCCACGTCATCCCGATAATTTTTAAAACTGTCCGATATTTCCATTGCATGTCCTGCTCCATTGTTTGTTCTTTATCTTTATCGATCTTTTTTTCCCCCTTCTCCTTGCTCTTTTTCTCGTTCCTACTTCTTTTTGTTGTACATTTTCTTCCTCTTGTCCTTCATCCGTTTGTCCTTCTTCCTTATTGTTTCCTTCATGCACCTGTCCGGCCACCTGATTTTTCCTACCTCCTGCCTCTTCCTCCATCCAACACTCACATTTGTTTAAAGTTTCTTTGCAATCCGGGCATCTGACAGCGTTGCAATATCTTGCAAAGTGTCCCCTCTCCTCACATTTATAGCACTTAAAATCTGGGCATTCCTTTAGCATGTGTTCTGGGCTTATGCACAGCCTACAAGTCTTCACCTGGTGACTGTGCATCACCCTAAAATACTGCTGCCCTTCTGCTGTTTCCAGCCTTGTGCTGTATGGCAACGATGCCACTTCCTTGGGGAAATTCACTTTTAGGAACCTTGTTCCATCCTCAATGTCAGTGCCTGGGTAGAATCTTCTTTTTATCTTTGAAACGGGATTAACTCCCCATCCTTCTAATTTTTCCAAAATGTCTTTGTCATCAAGGTAGACGGGCAGGTGCATGAAGGAAACAACATGGTCTCAATTTTGCAGATTTTTTACCTCATATTTCACTCCTTTTATTACCAGTCCATTTGTCACACATTTCTTCTTTTTCCATTGTCAGTTCGTATTCCTTTCCTTGTCTTGGCCTTAGCAATAAAATTTGCCCATGTCCACATTTTTCTGTTACTACTTTGATGATATCTTCCGCTCTTACCTCGATCACATTCTCTACGTTCACAATCACTGTAGCCTCCTTTAAATATTTTCTTTCATTGAACTTCTCTCTCACATCTTGGTTCTTTCTGTTTCTGACTCGTGGTCGATTATCCAGTCCATTGTCGTTTGCCGTGCGTATTCTTCCAGCCAGTCCAGTGCCGTTTGCCGTGCGCGTTCCTCCTGCCAGTCCAGTGTCGTTTGCCGTGCGCGTTCCTCCTGCCAATCCAGTGTCGTTTGCCATTCGTGTCTCTCCAGCCATTTATTCTGAGTTGATACCAGATAATCCGTCCATTTGGGGAAAAGAAAATATCAACCACCCTCCAGACAGCGATATGCTGCTGTTAGTGGCATTCTTTTTTTCTTCTTTTTTTTTTAAATACAGTTGTTCTTATACAATCATCTCTAAATAAAATAAAATACAATTAAGAGTAAAACTTAAAAAGCCAAATCACTTCCAGGTACATTCCATGCTAAATCTTTTAAAACTTTAGAAACCCTTGGAGTAAAAACGACATACGTTTTGCAACATATTTTCACACTTAAAATACCAATACAGTCCTTCAATATATCTTTCTGTTTTCCTTTAAGAATATTCCAAGCATCAAGCACCACTTTTCCTTTTTTTTGCCACATTTCTTCTTTCCCATACTGCATTTTTATCAACATTACTAACAGGTTCACAAACTTTTTACTTTGACAATTTTCCTCCCATCCAAACATCACTATCCTCTTCCATTCTATTACCTCTTCGTCCCAGTCCTCAATTAATTCTTTTATCATCTTTTTGCATTTTCTGTAAAAGCCCTCCAACTCTTTACAGTATAAAAACAAGTGTAAAATTCCTTCGTCTTCGTCTTTGCATACTTTACATGTTGCATTCTGTTCCAGTCCAATCTTAGTTAAAATACATTCGGTAAAAATTACTTTGTGCCTTATAAAATACTCTAAACATTCCAGTTTGGTTTCCACAATCTTTCCCCTCATATTTCTCCATATACTTTCTTTTTTCAGATCTTTAATTCTCTGTACCCAAAAATTGTTAGCAACTGGTTCTTTAAAAACACCATCTCTAAAATAATAATAAAACCGTTTAGCATTACACTCCTTAAAATTACATAGTTTCCCTTTCAATCTGACATAAATGTCTTTCTCTTCCTTCCATTCCTCCATGTTTTCTATTCTTTTAATCCATTCCTTCGGTATTGCGTTTTTGACAATTTTGTATTTATTTTCTATTTCTCGTTTGTTGCATTCCTCGTTTGCTTCCTCCATTGCATCCATTATAAATTGTGATGGTAAAAACCTTCTTTAAATTCATACAAAACATCTCTTACCCTTGTTATTCCCACCTCCATCCATTTTTTGAATGGTTGGTTTAAAATATTTTCTCTTCCTTTCAGATTATAATCTATTACAGTTAAGAAATCCCCCCAAGCACTTAAAATTTCCTTATAAAAGTCAGGTAATCCTTCCGCCATCCAGTTTTTTGTTTTCATCCATAAAATATCCTCCCCCAAATTAAAATTCCCACATTTGTTTAAAAAATATTTCATAATTTTCTTTCATTCGGTTTCATTTTCTTCTTGCAAGAATTTTGACTATTTTAACTCTTAAGCAGTTTTTCCTTTGTTTAATATCCATTAACCCCAACCCACCCTCTTCTAATGGTCCTAATAAAGTGTTGTATGCTATTCTCGAGGGTTTACCCTCCCACAAAAAACAGAGAAAACATTTCTTCAACCTCCCTTCTACCCACAAAGGCATTTCTGTCACATATAAAATGTACCACAGCTTTGAAGCCATTAAAACTTTCAATACTAAAATCTTCCCTTTCAAATTTAAAGCCCTCATTCTCCAAAAATTTAACCTTCGCTCTATTCCTGTTATCAATTCCTCCCACATTTTTTCTCTTACTTGTCTCCCATCCTTTCCCATTAAAATCCCTAAAATCCTAATTTCAACTTCCTTAAAATTAAAACATTCCGTTAAAACTGACGTTGCCCCAAACTTCATATACACTGTCTTTTCCTCATTAATTTTACTTCCTGATCCTTTGCAAAATTCTTGTACATTCTTCATTACTTGTTTTACACTCTCTTTCTCTTTAACTATTATTGTTGTGTCATCCGCATATTGAAAAATTGTCCCTTCTGCTTTGCTTTCCTGTATTTGTATTCCTTTTATTTTCTCTTCTTTTCGTATTGCTAGGCCTAAAGGTTCTGCTACAAGAGAGTATAATAAAGCTGAGAGTGGACATCCTTGTCTAATTGATCTAGTTATTTTAAAACATTCCGTTAAAAACCCGTTACATTTTATTTTTGTTAGAGCCCCCTTATATAAAATCTTTATCCATTTCATAAAATTCTCACCAAACCCAAACCTATTTAAAACCCCAAACAAATATTCATGCTCAACTCTATCAAAAGCCTTTTCGAAGTCTAAGCTGATTAAATATCCGTCATCATTCTTTTCTTTTATGTATTGTATTGTGTCCCTTATACTCATCGTTATGTCTGCTATGTCTCTTCCTTTTACTGCATATGCCTGATTTGTTTTTATTATTTGTGGCATCACTTCTTTTAACCTATTTTGCTAAAATCTTTGCTAATATCTTTAAATCAGTATTTAACATTGTTATTGGCCTGTAGTTTTTTAAATCAGTTTGTTCACCTTTCCTTTTATATATTAACTTCATCAGCCCCACTCCCATCCTTTCATTCATCTCTTCCTCTTTAAAAAATTTCCTTAAAAACCTCCTTTAAAATCTCTATTAAAATGTCCTTAAAAACGTATATAAAATTCACTTCCCAAACCATCTATCCCTGGGCTTTTCCTTTTATTTAGTTGATCTATCGCTCTTTCGATCTCCTCGTTCTTGATTTCCCCATCACATTCTTTTGTGTTGTTTCAATATAATTTAAGTTTCTTTTTTTCCTCTTCTTCCACTCCTCGTTTTAAAAAGATTCTCATAAAAAAAGTATCTCTTCTAGCACTTTTTCATTCCCCTCCACAATCTCTCCACTTCTCCCTTTTATTTATTTTATTATTCCAACTTTCACCCTTTTTTTCTCCAAGTCAAAAAAAAAACAAAAAACCTTTGTACATTTCTCCCCCTCCACCATATATTTGGACTTACTTCTTAATCTTGCCCCCTCATATTCTTTTTCTTCTATTTCTTTCAGTTTCTCCTCTATTTCTTTTATTTTTTTATGTATTTATTCTCATTATTTAATTCTCTTTCTAACGTCTCCTTTATTTCTTTTTCTTTGTGTCTTTTACTTATTTGTAAGATTCTGCA
Organism: Abramis brama; assembly: GCF_963993115.1. NCBI lineage: Eukaryota > Metazoa > Chordata > Actinopteri > Cypriniformes > Leuciscidae > Abramis > Abramis brama. The sequence goes on along the minus strand of NC_139968.1, from coordinate 4,130,784 downwards.
ATACTTTATTGAAAACTTCTTTACTAGATATTTAACATTCTCCCACCACATTCTTTTGTCTTCTTCATACATTGCATCATCCTTCTCTTTCTCTATGATTCCTTTTATCTCTGCAACATAATCTTCATTCTTTAAAATCTCTGTATTTAAAATCCAAGTACCCGGTCCCCTTTGCACATTACTCCAATCTATTTTAAAACGTAAAAACGTATGATCACTAAAACTTCATAGCTGATTTTTTCAATAAAATTCTCCACATTTCAGACATCCCAACCTGCAAAAATAATACTGTATGGCCTTTTTTTCTGTCCGGATTAACCTGTACAAATCCTCAGGCATCATTTTTTGCAATCTCAGAGTCAGGAAACATTTTCCTAAATAACTTTCCTGTGTGCCTACACACATAGAATGGCAGGTTATGTTCCACAATAAAAGATGTGAAATACATCTCAGCTGTAGTCACCTTCTCAGTGAGACTTTGCCTATCTGAATGGAAGAACTGAGATATATTGGAGCAGCCTTCCGTGCGCTTAGCCTCCCTTACATGTTGTGGTCCCTAAAAGATATAAAAACATAATATATTATTTCTATAAGCTATAGGCCTATGAAATTATTTTTAAACATGTAGATTACTTTTACTATTTATATAAACTGCTTATTCTATTTATGTAAACTGCTTTTATTTATTGTCCATTGCAACTTTAAACAGGTCTAAAGAGTTTGTTGTTTTCATGTAGCCTTGGCAACGAGCCGGCCTGAATAATATGCACATGAAATGAACTCACCTTAACATGCCTTTTGCAATCATTTAACCCACCATGGGCAATGCTGAAGTCGTTGTTACAAATAGTGCAGCGTGCAAGACTGTCATTTTGTTTGACACTTATAAGACAATGGTACACTTTCGTGTAGTCTGCCGTAAAATGTGTCTTATACTTTTTTTTTTTTGGGCCACTCTCCCTCTCTCATAGCACTCCTGTGTCTAACTGATTCATTTGGTTCGGGAGAAAAGATAAAAAGCCCGCCCACAGTGACAATTGATTGGTTGATTTGCTGAAACAGTCCAATCAGGATGCTCTCTGTCTTACATGCGCTTAATGAGGCACACACGCACACACACGCTCTCCCTCTCTGCCGTGCGCGCGCTACACGGTTTGGAACATCTCTGTCTTGCATGTGCGCTCTTGCTCGCTCGCGAGTCGCTCTAGATTCCGGGAGATTTTAACTCATTTGCGGGCATCAGGGAGCCGCTATAAAAATGCGGGAGACTCCCGGAACTTCCGGGAGACTTGGGATGTCTGACATTTCTTGTACATAGCACATAATCAATTCTTGTTTTACATATAGAATGCCCCACTATTTGCTTCCTTGAATAAACCTCCCCCCCCCCCCCCATTTATTTCCCTCCATACATCTATTAAATTATTCTCTCTCATCAATTTGTTTAATTCTTTCCTCCCTGTGTCCGATTTAAAAACCAATCCCCTCTGCCATGTCTAGTTTGCTTAAAAACTATGTTAAAATCCCCCATCATTATTTCCTTATATTTCTTTATTACACTCCTTAAACAGTTAAAAAAAAATCTTTCTTTTCTTTCTCTTCTGTTGGTGCATGTACATTCACTAAAATTAATTCACGTCCTTCATAATTTACTTCCACAGCCATGCATTTTCCCATCTTAAAGGTCGAGGTCCTTCCTCCTCGTTGTTTCCTTCATGCACCTGCCCGCTCACCTGCTCCTCTTCTTCCTAAGACCTCTCGGCAATCCAGGCACTTAACCACGTTGCAGTTCCTTGCAAAGTGGCCTTTCTCGTCACATTTAAAACACTTCAAATCTGGACAGTATTTTATCACATGGTCCGGGCTCATGCACAGCCGACAGGTTTTCACCTGATGACTGTGCATCACACACAGGGTTGGGGAGTAACGGAATACATGTAACGGCGTTATGTAATCAGGATACAAAAATCCAGTAACTATTATCCGTTACAGTTACGTCAAAAAACGTAGTAATCAGATTATAGTTACATTTTGAAAAAAGGGGGAATACTTTCAGGATTACATTGGTTTCATTTAAAACTAAATAAATAAGAATTTTGGCATAATATCACTGCGCTGCTTGATTATACAGTAGTTCCTGGTTCTGTTGCCAGTAATGACTCACGTGTGCCACGCGCTGGTGCATGCGCAAATAACAGCTGTCTACAATCTCCTCAGACGCAGATTGAATCACTGCTGCTAGTAGAAACGATGCTGCCTGCGGGTAAAATCGCTTTTAATTCATGGAAATTCCGCTGCTATTTTGTAGAAATTAGGAGAGTAGCTTTTTTAGTACCCAAAATGTCCTTTCTTAATCTTTTCTCGCGTAACGGGATGTTCGCTGTCTAGGTAACGTAGGGGAACTCCCACTGCCAACGCCCCAAATTCAGTCAGGCAAATTAAGAAAGATCACGGCTTTAGTCAACATGTAGGCCTATTTTAAAATAAACTAATATGTAGATTGTGTAAAATTTTTAAATGTTGTGTTTTTATTTTGTAGTTACAGTTTTTCTCGATTGCTTAAACACTATAACCAGGCTTTTGAACTAAAATTTCAAAACCATAACGCCATTTATCAAAAAGCACACCCATTTCACTAAACTATAAACACTATTCCCTGTTTTGACACGAGTCAGATTTGTTGAACTGTCACTGCAAACTGTACACACAAATCCCTTCATTTCTCATTGCTTAGACCATGTTGTCATTTAGAAAGCACTAGCATTCAAAATTGTTCACTCAAGTCAGCACAGCTTCAGCTCAGTTAGCACACAATTATCCAGGTGGAAACAGTTCCAGGTGGAGTCAAAATTTAACACACATCAATCAGAACCTTCAATAGATATATAAAAGGGCCCAAATCAGTTTATTGCGTTTTGGAACAATGGATCCAGAAAGACATGAAGGAAGAGGGATAAGAATGAGGAGGAGGAAGGGCAAGGGCAAGAAGACAAGCAGTCTCAGATGAAATTCAAGCCACTCTAGTTGCCCATGTCTTTGTCAATGGTTTGACTATGAGGGAGGCTCGGCTACGAGTAAGGCCAAATTTGAGTCGCTTCACCGTCGCCTCGAGAACCTTCAGGGAGGTGTGGTGGCAAACAAAATTCTAGTGTTGGGTCCGAGTCCACCATTGTCGAGTCCGAGTCGAGTCCAAGTCCTTAACAATCGAGTCCAAGTCCAAGTCCGAGTCCAAAGAGGGCCGAGTCGCACTTGAGTCCGAGTCCTTAACATCCGATTCCGAGTCGAGTCCGGCCGAGTCCACAAAGATTTAAATGGTTTTAAATTGACCTTTCACAAAGACCCGCCCCTCTTACTGTCGCTACGTCCGACAAGCCATTCCACTCCACATGTTCTCACACAGTGAAATATATATTGCAGAGCAAAGAGGACACTGCCAATGCGCCAACAGACAAGACAAGGCTACTTCTGGTATGAAATAAAGTCTCAGCGTTCTAATTTTGTAATTTCTATGAAATTAAAACAATACACAACGTTTTGTGGTGCTTTAATATAGGCCTCAACTCAAGCAGCACATGAACTGATAATATCTTCTAGTTATAGCATGAATTAAACATGAATGAACATAAGAACTGCAAAAAGAATTCAATACACACCATTTTTCAAGTTCAAGTCCAGGGACTTTAATCTACTATATGGTTTGGTTTGTTTGTCGGACAAAAATGGCAGGTATCTGCATTATCTGGTCAGATCACATGTCAATCAAATTCCAGTGAAAGGTCTTAACACTGAGCTCTTAAATTAATATGTTAAACCTTACAAAATGATTCCAATTTATAGTTACAGTCATACGTTTACCTATCGTACATCTTTCAGATTCTGCAAGGTAATGCTCAAGAATATAACACGATGCATTAAGAGCCAGGAGTAAACTTTCGAGCAAGATGACGTTGATTTTTAAATTATTTATTTTGATTATCTTATTTTGTTTTACATGCTAATATCTTATTTAGCCTCTAAATGGCAGGACTAAATTAATTAATGATTTTTAAAATAAAATAAGAGCAATTTACACCAATTATCCAGTTCAAAAATGTACACCCCCTGGCTCCGTACGGTTGCTTCCTTCTTGAACATCACTAAATGTTTGCAGGGTTTGTAATAGTTGTGTATGAGTCCATCAGTTGTCTTCAGTGTGACAAGATGGATCTCACAATCATAGTCACTGCTAGTAAGGAGAAATATGCAGAAGATGCTGGAAAAGCAAAGAATGTGCAGGAGCTGGAGGATTTTTCCTCATGAACAACCATTAAAAAAAAAACTTGTGGATCATTCAGGTAAAGAAACACAATATTAAAATCAAGACATGTAATTTGTCTTGTATTTTGTGTTTGTATTTTTTCTTGTAGAGGCTATTAAAGAGCCATTATGTGAAAAAGATTTTTCAGGGCAGTAATAAATAGAATCAATGTTTTTATGATCATCCTCATTAAAAAATATATAGGCTAAATATTACATTTTGGAGATTCTGCAAGGTGTAGGCCTATGTAGACTTATGACTAAAGTGTAGGCTAAATCAATGTAACAAAAATCATAACATTATTACGGTGCTGATCCACTTGTCCAACACGACTGTCGCGTGCTGTCGCGACGCCTCCCCACATTGGTACGTTGATGGGCGTTAACCGCTATGGGCGTGGTTTTGACCGAGCGGGAAATGTAGCGTATTAGAACAGAGGACCTGCGAGAGACTTCCCTCCGTCTCCATATGCTCTACTTCTATTGGATAGACGCGTCGCGTTTAACGGACTTCATTTGCATAAAGATGGGCATCGGCCAGCTTTTTGACGCGCAGCATTTTTTCAAATGAAGCGCCGCCTTCCCGGAATGCTTTGCGGGTGCGACAAAGTCGCTTGACGTCACCCATAGGAATATAGTGGAGCGCGGCACGACAGAAGTGTCGCACGGACAAGTGGATCAGCACCGTTAGACTCCAAAATGTTGCTTTGGTTATCACGTTCTCATGTTGCTATGGTTACTGTGTCAATCATCGCAATTTCATGACTCACAGGACTAAAATTCTGCAAATTATCTCCCACATTTAAATGCAGTTATCACTCTTTTTAATTTACAGTGTGAACGTAACCACTGGTCCTCTACAAGCATGAAAAAATATATTATTTAGATTGTCAATAGCGCTCACTTTAAGCCATCACTTACTTACTTCTTTCACTTACGTTCTGCACTCTCACTGAAACTCTCGTCATAAACACTGAAGTTGTCCGCACTGCACAGCGAATCTCTTCTTTATATCGCGTCAAGACTTTGTTGTTTATGAGGAGATTTGCGAAAGGATAAAACTCGCGCTGATTCTGAACAGCGACTTCTCCGCATGGTGACTCAAAACGCCTCTGATTGGCCACTGTGTTCATGCGCTTAATATACATTATCTGTGATTGGCTACAATGCTCAACACTGACACAACACAATGTAAGCAGTTTCGTTTCGTTTTTGAATAATATTGTGTCCTCCAGTGCCCGGACTCGACTGTACTCGGCAAATTTTCCGAGTCTAAAATGTCCGAGTCCGTGTCAAGTCCGAGTACAAATTCATCCGAGTGCGTGACAAGTCCGAGTTCATTAAAAATTGGACTCGAGTCCGAGTCCGAGTTCGAGTACCCCAACTCTACAAAATTCTATCACTGAATAAGAGACAAACATTTCCAATAGTCTTTGAGGTTTATTTTCTTGCAAGAAAAGGCCATCAGTCGTACAGTCACACAGAGTGGCTGCAGAGTGTGACAGTGAAGGGAGGGCATCCTTTCTCCTTTATAGTCTTGACTCCCAGAATGTTATCTTTCTAGACAAATGATGGTATTTCAACCATATGTGGAACATTCTTAGACGTATCCAGCATATTGTATCCTTGAGTGGAGGCCCTCCTGTCACGTCCCAACACTCTTTACCATTCCAATACAATTCCATATTAGAATATGGTTTGTGTAGCTCTTTTACTGTCATATGTTGGTCACACACATCTTACTGTAAGTAAATATAAAACATTTTTAGAGAGAGTAAAAAAAAAAAGAAGAAGAGTAAAACAGAAAAAAAAAAAAAAGTTTTTGTGTGTGTGTGTTTTCTGTGTATGAATAAAAATGTGCCAATGTATCCACTGGTTGTGTCTTTTGTGTTATGTCATCATGTGAAAAGGTTTGTGATGGGGGAACCACAAGCAACATAACTTACCAGTTTTGGAAATGTTGTTTTGAATTTATTGCACCAGTGTCTTAGACTATGTTGTAGTGTGTGTGATTTTGAGGGTTTGTGTGTCCTGTTTGAGGGCAAAGTTTGGTTTTTCAGCAAGAGTGAATGGTTTTGAGTGTAGAGCTTCATTTTGACCTGAAAATAGGATGTTTGGGGAATTGGGTGAGATGTTATGGATTTGTGTTTACAGTTTTGAGAATACGAGGCATAGTTTCAAGAAATGTGTTTAAGCAATCGAGAAAAACTGTAAAAATTAGTTAAAAATAAAACAAAATAATCTGTAATACCATACATTAGCCACCAAATGTCTGTATAGCCCTTTACATAAATATATATTCAGGCCTGTGTACTAAATATTGTACACTGGACCAAATTCTTAATAAATAAAAGATTTATATATATATTTTTTTATAATATTTCTTCTTGCTTGGCTTTATTTATATATGTGACCTTGAAGTAATCCAAAAGTAATCAGTTACATTACTTTCATATTATAGTACTTGGATTACGTTACTGAATACTTTTTTTATGAAGTAATTTGTAACTGTAATGGAATACATTTTTAAAGTAACCCTCCCAAGCCTGAACACGGAAGTATTGTGGCCCCTCTGCTGTCTCCATTCTTGTGCTGTACGGCAGTGACGCCACCTCTCTCTGGAACCTCGCTTTTAAAAAGCGTGTGCCGTCCTCTATGTTTGTGCCCGGATACACCCTCCTTTTAATCACGGAAATGGGGATTACTCCCCATTGTTCCAGTTTATTTAAGATGTCCTCATCTTAAGTGTAGGCAGGCAGGTGCATAAACGAAACAACATAGTCCCTGTTGTGAAGACTTTTAACCTCAAAAGTCATACCTTTAAAGGTGGGGGTATGTGATTATCTTTTTTTCAGAACTCCAGCCAATCATTTCCAAGACCACCTAGAATCATTGGACAGTAAGTTCATCAATCAAACGGTCGTAACATACCTACCCAGCAAATTTTTTTTATTAAGAAATTTCAACCAATAAAATACAATAAAAATACATATTTTCTTCTACAATCATCTCTACATCACATATCTTTCTTTTACATACATCGTTTAAAAATCGCCTTCACTTCCTGGCAACTTCCACTTTTAAAACACAACAAACTTTTGGGGTAAAAACACGATAAAAAGCATCCAACATATTTTCACATTTAAAATACACATACAATCTTTCAATATATAGCTCCGTTCTCTTACGAGAGGTCTCTCGTACTGCGTAAGGTATCTTACGCTAGGGGAAAACCTCTTTTCCACGAGATATTGAAGCCAAAAAATTATCCTTATAATTTTGAATTATTGCAAAACGCGTTGCAGCAGCACGCGGCCATGGGCGAGACAGCTCGCGCACATTGGCTGCTCTGCGGCAACTGCATCAGCCTATCGAGCGAGGCCTGAGGTGACGTCAGGCCAATGAGTCCTCCGCGTCACGTCCCACCGAAACGGGCGTGGCTTAGTCCTATAAAGGAAGGCTCGGGAGGCTGATTCTCTGATTTTTCATCTCTTCAGCGAAGCTCACGCATCATTGGATCACGAGAGAAGCCGCGCGTCGTCTGAAGAAGCCTCTCAGCGGGACGAGCCACTTCCTGAAGCCGCTGGCCAACGCCGCCTTCTACCGCCGCTCACGCTGCGCTATCCGGCGCCTATATCCTTTACAAAAAACTGTTCTTTGTGTGTGTGTGTGTGCTCGCTCTGCGACACACACTCTAAAAGAGCTCGCGTCTTTTTAAAGATGCCTTCATGCGGCTCGTGCCGAGCCCCACTCAGCGAGGGAGACCGCCATGTCATCTGCGTCTCCTGCCTGGGTGAAGATCATGCAGCGCTCGCGCTCGCCGACGGCGGCTGCCCTCATTGCGAGCTAATGCCGATGGTGACTCTGAGGACTCGCCTGGCAGTTTTCTCCGAGCCTGCACCTCCCGCCGTAAAAAGCGCCGCACTCAGCGGGTCCCGGAACCTTCTCCAGCCCGACGAAGCTCGCCGGTTCACCCGCCTGCTTCACCGGCTTCCCCTGAATCACTTCCTGTTCGTAAACCTAACAAGAGAGCTAACATCGAGAGGGAACTGATGCGCGTACTCACGCTGGCCACGGCGAGCCTCGGCCTCGAGTGGTCTGCACCGGAACTCCCCTCTCACACCCGGCTGGATGGTTGCTTCCTCCCTGGGGAGCGCGTCGAAACTACGGTGAATTCAGAAGCAGCACACCTACTTCGAGCCGAAATATCAAAACTGCTGAGCAAAGGGACTATAGAGCCTTTATCTCAAGCTCAAAGCGAAGGGGGGCTGTACAGCAGATACTCCTGGTACCGAAAAAAGACGGGGGTCTCAGACCCATACTGGATCTAAGACAGCTGAACAAAGCATTGGCGAAACGCAGTTTCAAAATGCTCACGACCAGAAAAATCCTCGCGCAGATTCGCCGAGGAGACTGGTTTATGTCGATAGATCTGAAGGACGCGTATTTTCAAATACAGATAGCGTCACGTCACAGGCGATACTTGAGATTCGCCTTCGAGGGCCAGGCATATCAGTACACAGTCCTACCGTTCGGTTTGTCCCTAGCGCCCCGTACATTTACGAGGTGCATGGACGCAGCGCTCGCACCCCTCAGACTCCGAGGCATGCGAGTGCTGAACTATTTGGACGACTGGCTGATTCTAGCTCAATCACGATCAGAGCTCGTGGAGCACAGGACCATTTTACTCGATCACCTCGAGAATCTAGGTCTCAGAGTCAATTGGGTGAAGAGCTCTCTGAACCCCAGTCAAACGATATCGTTTCTGGGCACAGTTCTGGACTCGCAGTCTATGATAGCGCGGCTGTCATCACAGCGCGTGCTAGACATTCAGCGCGCATCGAGCTTTTTCCGCTGCGGCGCGACCGTCCCGCTCAGGAAATTTCAAAGGATGCTTGGTCTTATGGCCTCAGCATCTTCAGTTCTTCAGCTGGGCCTGCTCCGCATGCGCCCTCTGCAGTTCTGGTTGAAAGCGCGAGTACCGCGCAGAGCGTGGGCATCCGGTCAGCTGCGTCTCAGGATCGATCAGAGTTGCGTTGCAGCTCTGAAACCTTGGAAAGCAAGCGACTGGTACCAATCAGGTGTAAGCCTGGGGACTTCCTCGAGAGTGAACATTACATTTTCATCCTACTCCTCAGTCAAATCTTTAATTAAACCTTTACATTTCCTTAAATATAAAAACATATGTAAAATCCACTCTTCCTTTTCCTGGCACACTTTGCAGAGCGTTTTGTTCAATTCCTATTTTATTTAAAATAGCATCAGTAAAAACCACTTTATGCCTTATAAAATACTCCAAACATCCCAATTTTGTTTCCACACGCCTCCCCCCCATGTTTCTCCATATACACTCTTCTTTTAAATCTTTGAATTTCTGCACCCAGTATCCATTTGCAATCGGCTCTTTAAAAACACCATCTCTAAAAAAAACAGTAAATCATTTTCACAGTACATTCATTAAAAGCAAACAATTTTTCCTCCAGCCTCACTTTTAAATCTTTTTCTTGTTTCTCTTCTTCCATGTTTTCAATTCTCTTTATCCACTCTTGAGGTATAGCGGCCTTAATTACATCATATTTCAAATCAAATCAAATCAAGTATATTTGTATAGCGCTTTTCACAATACAAATTGTATCAAAGCAGCTTCACAGTATTAAATTAAAATAAAATAATACAACAAGGTTTGTTTCTAGTGGAATTTATTGATTGATAAAATAAAATTAAATATCCCCAAAATATCCCCAACTGAGCAAGCCAAAGGCAACAGTGGCAAGGAACCGAAAAAACTTCATCAAGTGACCTAATGGTGTCCTAAAACTCCATCAGGTGACCTAATGGAGAAAAAAAAAAAAAACCTTGGGAGAACCCAGGCTCAGTCGGGGTCCAGTTCTCCTCTGGCATTTATGAACTAGAGGCCGGATTGTAGTTTGAACTGTAAGATTAAAAATATTATATGAATGCCTGGCTGAAGAGATGCGTCTTTAATCTAGTTTTAAACTGGGAGAGCGAGTCCGAGCAACGAACAGTATCAGGAAGACTATTCCAGAGTTTCGGAGCCAAATGTGAAAATGCTCTCCCTCCTTTGGTTGATCTGGATATCCTAGGTATGACCAAAAGCCTCGAATTTATTGATCTTAAAGAGCACGATGGATTATAGGGCGATAGAAGATCCGTTAAATAGACTGGAGCTAAGCCGTTTAGGGCTTTATAAGTCAGTAGCAATACCTTGTAATTACAGTTTTTCTGAATTGCTAAGACACATTTCTTGAAACCTGCTCTCCTTTTCTCTAAACTGTGAACACAAAACCCAATTTTCAAGCTACATTCACAAAACCTCTGACTCCTCTTGCAAAACCAAACATTTGACTCAAAACCATTTTAACTTTAATCAAAATCACTCACTACCGTCAAAAAACACACAAAACCAGCTAATGTGCAAACACAACTTAGCAACCATTACACACTACATAAATAAATGCAAAACACTGTGGGATAGCGGGAATAATTTTATTCTTGTACTCAGATTTAAACAAAAAGAAATAAAATAAAGCTAAATACAATCCGCTGCTGTATTTCATGCAGTCGAATTGCATTGTTCTGACGGACCATATCCACAATAAGTGTCTCCTGGTGTTGTGAGAACATGCTTGTCCTTCCACCCTCATGAGGCTGTCTTTCAATTCTGTAAAAAGAACCCCATTTAGTTAGAAGTATACACATACACACACATTTTATTCAGTAAATGTTTTCAAAACACAGTACCATGGAAAAGTTATGTCTCATTGTCCCCTTTCTGAGACAAGTATACTTTACCTGTTTTCTTCTCTGAAGGTCCGGATTATAGAAGCCACTGAGAACCTGCTTAGGTTTGGTTGCACACGTTGCCCTGCCTCCCTCATAGTCATGCCATGCACCAGAACATGATCTATGACAGTTGCTCGAATGTCATTTGAAATTATTGATCTGCTTGGTCTTTGTCCTCGCCCACCACCTCTGACACAGACTCCTCTTCCTCTTCCTCTTCCTCTTCTTCCACTGTTCTGCTCCATTGTTGGATCAACTCATGCCATTTGCATTTGACTAGGCTTAAATACTGTTTTCTAATTGTGTGCACTGATTGGACACATGTGTTTTCAATTTTGAGTGGAAGTGTGTAAAGGATGAGAACAGTGTGTTAGTTGTGTTTAACTTCTGTAGCCTGTGTGCACCATTCTGGGTACAAGTGTATGACACTGCAAAGTTGTGTTCTGTGTTTGAGAATGTGTTTAGAGTTTTGGTAAATGGGCGATTCAGATTCGCAAATTGTGTCCTAAACAGATGAATAGTGTTTAAGATTTTGACAACAGTGTGATTGATTTGATAAAAGAGTTTTGGCTGTTGCCAGTTTAGTTTTTACAATGGGATTTAGTGTTTTAGCAATTCAGAAAAACTGTAATACGGAACTTTCTAGGTAACTAATGCAGTGATGATAAAATCGGTGTTATATGATCATATTTTCTTGATCTAGTAAGAACTCTAGCGGCTGCATTTTGGACTAACTGTAGCTTGTTTATTGAGGATGCAGGACAACCAGCTTTTAAAGCATTATCATTAAAACATTAACATATTTGTTTGTTATCTCTTGTCTGCTAAAATCCTCCTTTGCCTCCTCCATTACATCCACAATGTATTGTATTGGTAAAAATCCCTCTTTAAACTCGTATAAAACATCTCTTACTCTTGTAATTCCCAGCTCCCACCATTTCTTAAAAAAATCTCCTTTCCTTGATTTAAAATGCTGTTGTTTAAGAATAAAGGCTGATTTAAAATGTTCTCTCTACCTTGTGGATTAAAATGTACACTAGTTAAAAATTTACCCCAGGCGCTCATCATTTCTTTGTAAAAATCTGGCAATCCCTCCATCATCCAATTTTTTGTTCTCATCCACAATATGTTGTCCCCGAGATTTGCTACACTTGCTTAAAAAAAACCCCATTGTTCTTTTCCATGCCGCTTTATTTTCTTCTTTTTTTTGAACTTTATTGTGATTACACACAAAAAAACAAAACAAAAACATAAACATTGTCCTGAGACTGGGCTTCATACATTATTTACAATCAGAAACATAAACAATTTAAGGCATAGGCTTGTGTCCTATTTCAGAAAGTCAATAACAGGACCCCATCTTCTTTCAAAAACTGGGGTTTTTAATTGCAGTTGTGCTGTCAACCGTTCCATTAAATAAACTTGTCTTATCTTTTGTGTCCATTGCGTAACGGTAGGTGGCTCAGGTTTTAACCAACAGATTGTTATCATTTTCCTTGCCGTCATTAAGAGGAGATGGAGAAGAAATGCTTGATCTTGAGAAAGATTGTCTGGAAAGATATCCAGTAAAAATATTTGGGCGTCTAAAGAGATGTTCACTTTTAGTAGATTTTCCAAAATACCCTTAACGTCCTTCCAAAAGTTATGTATGGTGGGACAGTCCCAAAAGATGTGAGTTTGATCACCGACAAATCCACAGTTTCTCCAACATTTGTCACTCATGATACTCTTGGCTAGGAAAGATTTTAACGGAGTCCTGAAAAATCTGGTTTTTGTCTTCCAATCAAACTCCTTCCAAACCTGACTGCCCACACCCTTATGACAGCCGGAGCAAATGTTAACCCAAACATCGTCATCCAAGGTAACATTCAGCTCCATTTCCCTTTGTTGTTTTGTGTTGTGTGTTATCTGACATGTCAATCAACAATTTTTTGTACATCAAGGACATTTGTTTTTTCATTACTCGACCATTTTCAATCAAATTAATAAAATGCTTCTCTATATTTGTAGGCTCTCTTCTGATCAGTTCCCAATCATTATGTTTTGTTACATAGCTCCTTATTTGAAAATACTTGAGGGTATTTGATCACTTGAGGGTAACTTGAATTTTGCTCTAAATTGGGCAAAGGTTTTAATTACATTTCCGTCAAACAATTGATTCACTGTGAGGAGACCCCTCTCAGCCCATCCCCGAAAGCCGCTACTGTCTGATAAAGATGGAAGGAACTCAATATTCCCATTAATAGTCATAGCTCGAGATAAAGCAGTCTTTCCCTTCAACTGCTTGTGGATCTTATTCCAAATCTTTAATGTATGTTTGACCCATAAATTTGCAATTTTTATTTTTTTCTGAGACTGTAGGTTGAAAAATGGGAGCTGAGAGAGAGAGACACCCGGCACCGAATATATTCTTCCATAGAGACCCACTGTGACTCCGGATCACGAATGATCCATGCCACCACAGCTTTTATTTGGGCAGCCCAATAGTACAATTTGAAGTTAGGCAAATTTAAGCCCCCATTATCCTTAGGCGACATTAAAATTTTAAGGCGCACTCTTGGTCTTTTGTTCTGCCAAATAAATTTTGACATTAATTTATCTAGAAATTTGAAAGTAGATTGTGGTATAACAGCAGGGAGGTTTTGGAACAGAAATAATAATCTTGGAAGAATATTCATTCTTATACATTCAATTCTACCCAAAAGAGAAAGCGGTAGTACATCCCATCTGTTTAAATCAGTTCTGATTTCCTTTAACAATTTATCATAGTTAGATGAAAACAACTGCGTAGTCTTGGGTGTAAGAATTACTCCAAGATATCTAAACCCCTGCTTGGAGTGTCTGAAAGAGAGTGTCTGCACAGAGTAGGGTCTTTACCATCTTTATGAATGACACTAATAATCGCTTCAGATCATGACTGAGGAGGATCCCCCTCTGAAAGTGCATAGTTATAAACTTTATCCAAAAGAGGCGTAAGCTCTTTTTCAAATTTTTTATAATATTCTCCTGGGAGGCCATCCACTCCTGGATATTTGTTATTTTTAAGTTTTAAAATGCTGTTTTTTATTTCTTCTCTTGTAATTGGGCGTGTCAATAGTTCGGCTTCCTCATCAGTCAATTTGGTAAGACATATTGAGTTGAAAAAGTTCTCTGTTTTTTCCCCCTTGTTTTGACAGCTCTCTTCCTTGTACAATTCTTGGTAGTAAGTGGCAAACGCCTTTGCCACATCCTTGGGTTGTGATAGCATTTCCCCCGAATTTGGACACCTGATTCTATGGACAACTCTGCTTGATTGTGCTTTTCGCAGCTGAAATGCTAACAGTCTGCTTGCCCTGTTACCAAATTCATAATACTTTTGATTTGTGAATCGAAGCTGTCCCTCTGCTTTATAAGTTAATAAGTCATTTAATTTCTGCCTATTTTCTTTCAACATATTAAGTATGTCATTATTTTGTACTGTTTGGTATTCTTTCTCTAATTGTCTAATTTTATTTTCCAATCCTAATTGTTCTGCAATCCTCTCTCGCTTTAATCTTGATGAAATCGCAATAATGTTTCCCCTTAGGACACATTTGGCTCCCTCCCATAATACTGATGGACTTACAGTCTCATTGTCATTAAATTGAATATACTCTAACAACACTTTCCTAATTTGTTGTTGAATCACTTCGTTATTTAGAATAGATACGTTTGCTCTCCAGTACTTAAAATGATTATTTGGACCCAGCTTTAACATCAAAGAGACTGGAGCGTGATCTGAAATAGTAATTGCTTCAATAGTACACTGGGTCACTCTATAGGAATCTGCACCAGTCATCAAAAACATCTAATCTTGAGTGGCTACAGTGTACATGTGAAAAGAAGGTAAAATCTTTTTCCTTGGGATGCAGGCGACGCCAAACATCTATCAAACCCAACTCATCCATCAGAGCACAAAGAGTTAAAGACTTCCTGGTCCTTGGACCAAAGTCAGCAGGGAACCTATCTACAGATGCTGTCAGAACACAGTTCAAATCTCCCCCTGTAATAATAATCCCTTCGGCTTTGTCTGCTACATAGCTGCCAACTCTCACGCATTCACCGTGAGACACACGCAATTAACACTTTTCACATGCTCTCACGCCACACATCCATTTTCTCACGCACAGAAAAATCGCGGAGCAAAGAGGACCGACAGACTAGACAGAGCAGGTTACTTATGATATAAAAAAATCTCAGCTCTCAGATTCTGTCACTTTTATTACGAAATTCAAACAATAAATACCGTTTTGGCGCTTGTAAATGTGACGTGACAGATCCCTAGCGGCACGTGACCCGATCATCTCT
Organism: Abramis brama; assembly: GCF_963993115.1. Lineage (NCBI taxonomy): Eukaryota > Metazoa > Chordata > Actinopteri > Cypriniformes > Leuciscidae > Abramis > Abramis brama. The sequence goes on along the minus strand of NC_139968.1, from coordinate 4,115,358 downwards.
ACTAATAGTAAATAAACACGAATGAACACTGTTGAAAGATACAGTACAACTTACCGAAATGTATATTCCTCATACTTAATATCGACCAATCAATCAATCAATCAAAGAGGTCAATAAAACAGCTGGAGAAAATTATGTCACATATTTACCTCAGGAAAGCCATTTAATGAACATAATATAGGCTATAGCACGTTAGTTGGCTAGAAAAAAGAGCTATAAGAGAGTATTTTGCTAAATATGTGTACTATATTACATATTTATTATATTTTTACTTATATCATTAAATAAAGTTGTTATTATAATAGAAAAACGCATTATACTTAATTTGAGTTATTTTATTTTTAATTTGAGTAATTATTTATAATACTGCCAGCTGATAGGGCTCTCTGTATGTTTACAGCGTTAGGTGAGTTGTTTTTTTCTTGAGAAAAATGAATGCCTATCTTGTGTAGCCCTCAAAAGTTGGCAGCTATGGTGCTATCAAGGATGCAATATTTTTAAAGAAAATAGGACAGTCCTCATTTGGAGCATATAAATTTACTAGAGTCATTTTAATGCCCCCTACACATCCAATCACCATCAGAAATCTCCCCTCCTTAGCCCCTCCACTGAAAGTTTTCTCATGGCAAAAATACACTGACTTATTAAAAAGAATAGCAACTCCTCTTTTCCTCCCACTTTGATGTGAGGAACTATATTGCTGGTCTACCCACTCTCTCTTCAGCTTCATGTGCTCCTTGTCTGAAAGATGCGTTTCCTGGAGCATTGCTATGGCACAGTTAAGTTTTTTCAATTGATTCAGCACTTTTTTTCTTTTAATTGGACTACCTAAGCCTTTAACATTCTAAGTAACACATATTAGATTATCCATCTATTGTTATGTTGTATATTCAGCTACTATAACCCTTTCTTGATTCTCACATAAATCACTATAAAAAGACTCATTCCAAAAAATAACAGTATAATGGCCCAACAAAAGTCTCAGGACAAAAAGTACATTTGCCAGTGAACATATAACTAACTAATTGAACAATCTAGGCTTCCACATACCCGACTGGATCAAATGTGAGGTCTTTTAACTAGTTCTCAAACCTGAGTGACCCAGTCCCCGGTGTGTCTTGGGCGGAGTAAGTTCAGGGGGAAGTTGAAGAACAGATTTAAGCAAATCATGTACAAAAAGCTTAACATCTCTTCCCTCGCTCTCTTCGGCCACTTGATAAATTCTCAGATTGTTTCGCCTAAGACGATTTTGCATATCTTCACATCGTGCATTCAAATCCATTTCTCGGTGCAGTAGGTAACGAAGGGCCCGCTCATGACGCCTAGCCGTGTCTTCATTAGCGCTAATAAGGTCCTCCGCCTCTGTGGTTCTCTTTTGCAGTTCAATAAGATCTCCTTTCAGTTCACCGAAGGACGTTTCCAGCCGTGTTAAAGCTAGTTGGGTCTGAGTGTGTCCATCTTGGTTGTCTTTCCTCAGTTTCTCGAGCTCTGCTAGTATTTTTGACTCGGAATCACGCATGCTAGCATCCGATTGCGCACTCTGCGTTTGCATCAGAGTTAGCTGCTTCAAGTTTTCGCCTTTTTCCTTAGCTGAGTCCTGTTTAGATTGTCCTCTGCCTCTAGTTGTTGACATGTCGAATTTGTTAAGAAACGCAGAGTTTTATGCTGGTTTTGTTAGGAAATTATTACAATTTTGGACGGAGCGTGTCCCTCAAACTGCTGCCAAAATGGCGTCACCGGAAGTCTGTATCGTCTGTAAAGTCTTTATTTTCTTCATCCAAGTACTTTTTTTATCATTTTCACTCTTAAGCTGTTTTTTCTTTGTTCCGCATCCATTAATAGGAGCAGTGGGGAAGGGAGGACTGGGATTAAAGTATTATATGCTATTCTTGGCGGCTTCCCTTCCCATAAAAACTCTAAAAAACATTTTTTCAGCCTTTTTTCTGCCCACAACGGCATAGATCACGTATATAAGATATACCATAGTTTAGAAATCATTAAAACATTCAGAACTAAAACCTTCCCCTTCAAAGTTAATGTTCTCATTTTCCAAAAAGTCAATCTTCTTTCATTTCTTCCCACATAGCTCCTTCTGCTTTCTTCTCGTCCTTCCCCATTAAAACACCTAAAATCTTTATTTCTTTTGTCTCCTTAAAACTAAAATGCTCTGTTAAAGTTGTCGTCCCTCCAAATCTCATATATACCGTTTTATCCTCATTTACTTTAGCTCCTGATCCCCTACAAAACTTTTGTATGATTTGCATTGCTTTTTTTACACTCCCCAGATCTTTTACCAATAACGTAGTATCATCCGTGTATTGAATTTTTTTTATTTTCTTCTTCCTCAATGCATATCCCTTTTATTCCCTCCTCTTGTTTTACAGTGAGTCCCAATGGTTCCGCAACTAGAGAATATAAACGAGCTGACAACGGACATCCTTGTCTTATTGATCTGGTTAATTTAAAACACTCTGTTAAAAAACCATTACATTTAATTTTTGTTACTGCACCTTTATATAAAATCCTAATCCATTTAATAAAATTCTCTCCGAAACCAAAACTCTTTAAAACACCAAATAAAAAGCTATGTTCTACCCTGTCAAATGCTTTCTCGAAATCTAAACTGATTATAAACCCATCTTTGTTCTTTTCATGTATGTATCTTATTGTATCTTTTATACTAATAGTTGTATCTGCTATGTCTCTTCCTTTTACTCCGTACACTTGGTTAGTTTTAATTATACTCGGCATTACTTCCTTTAATCTGTTGGCTAAAATTTTAGATACAATCTTTAAATCAGTATTAAGCATCGTAATTGGTCTATAGTTCTTTAACTCTATCTTCTCCCCTTTTCGCTTGTAGATCAACTTCATTAATCCCATTCCCATTCTTTGATTCAGTTCTCCTTTATTAAAAATATCTACATAAACTTCTTTTAAAATATTAGTTAAAAAATCTTTTAAAACTATGTAAATTTCACTCCCCAAACCATCTATACCTGGACTTTTCATTTTATTTAATCCACTTATTGCCCTTTTTATCTCTTCTTCTTTTATCTCTTCATCACACTCTTTTTTGTCTACTTCTCCAACTGTTGTTTTTATTTGTTTCAGTAACTCCAGTTTCTCTTCTTCTTTCACCCCCTCTGTACTAAACAATTTCTCATAGTATGTTTTTATTTCTTTTAATATCTCCTCATTTGTTTCTACAACTACTCCATTATTTCCTCTTATTTCTTTTATCATTTCCTCTTTCCCCCTTCTTTTTTCTAGATCAAAGAAAAACTTTGTACATTTTTCGCCCTCCATTGTGTATTTTTCTTTACTTCTAAGTCTTGCTCCTTCATATTTTTCCTCTTCCATTTCTTTCAATATTCCCTCTAATTCTTTTATTTTTTGTATATCTTTTCCATTCTCATTTAATTCCTTTTTCAATTTTTCTCTTATTTCTCTCTCCTTGTTTCTCTTACCTTTCTCTATTAACTTGCAGTACTTTATTGTAAACTTTTTAACTAAATATTTAGTATTTTCCCACCATATTCTTTTATCCTCAATATACATTTCGTTCTCCTTTTCTGTTTCAATAATTTCTTTAACACTTAAATATAATCTTCATTCTTTAAAATTTCTGTATTTAAAACCCATACTCCTGGCCCTCTTTTCACAGAACTCCAGTCTATTTGCATAAAAATTGGTTTATGATCGCTTAGGCTTGATTCCTCATATTTTAAACTACAAATAAAACCTTCCACGTTCCTTGTACATAAAATAAAATCAATTCTTGTTTTGCACATAAAATTCCCCACTAATTGCCTCCTTGAATATTCTCTAATTTTTTCATTTCTTTCTCGCCATATATCAATCATGTTGTTTTCTTCCATTAATAATTTCAACTCTTTTCTTCCTTTGTCACTTTTAAAAACCATTCCCTCACCCATTTCAAATTTGCTAAAAACCGTATTGAAATCACCCATCATAATAACTTCTTTATATTTCTTTAAAAATTCTCTTAAAACACTAAAATCCTCTTTCTTTTCATTCTCTTCATTTGGCGCATGAACGTTAACCACAACTACTGCTTTTCCCTCAAAAACCATTTCTACAGCCATACATTTCCCTTCTTTATCGTTGTATATTTTTTACATATTACACCACTGTTTTCTTTTATTAAAACCGCTACACCTCTGCCCTGCCTAACATTTCCATTATTATATAAGATCTCTCCATTCCACCTTTTCGTTACTTCAGTCATAAAACCTTTCCCTCCAGTTAGTCTCTTGTAATAAAATCACATTTTCACCTTTGCACATTTCCTTCATTTTCTCATTTCTTATATCTAAGAGTCCTCTGGCATTAAAAGTAACAATTCTTAACAGCATAAAACATATACAAAAGTTTATAAGATCCATCATCTTAGTCCATCTCCTTCAAGTCCTTTAGCACGTCAAACTTATTCCCAGTCTCAATAGAGTCTTTTTTAATTACTTTTTTCCTAGCAGTATCTAAATTTGGTGTTACCGTTATTGGCCTTCTTCTTTTCGTTGATTTCACTTGCTTGTCCTCCTTTTCTTTCCCCTCTTTGCTTTCCATTCCAACCGCTTGTACTCCATCCTGTTGTGTATCCATCAGTCTATTATTCCCTTGATCGTTTTGTTCCACACCTTCCAAAACACTTTGCACATTTTCCGTTAAAACCATCTGAGTCCAAGTTCCCCTGTCCTGTTGTGATTGTTCCTCTTGATCATTATGTTCCTCTTCATGCTGTTCAGTGTCCTTGGTCTCAGTTGTTTCGCCCTTTTGTATTGTTTCCTCTTCTCGCTGCACATTGTCTCGTTCATGCATCTGCCCGTCCACTTGCTGCTTGTCCTCCTCCTCCTCATTTCCCATCCAGCACTCACACTTATTTAAAACCAAATTACAATCCGGGCACCTTACTGCATTGCAGTCTCTCACAAAGTGCCCCCTCTCCTCACACTTAAAACACTTGAACTCCGGGCAATCTTTCACCACATTGTCCGGGCTCATGCACAGCCGACAGGTCTTCACCTGGTGGCTGTGCATCACCCGGAAATATTGTGGGCCCTCTGCCGTTTCCATTCGTGTACTGTATGGGAGGGAGGCAATCTCCTCATCAGCAATGTAGATGGGCAGATGCATGAAGGAGACAACATAGTCTCGGTTTTGCAGTCTCTTTACCTCAAAGTTAATTCCATTAATTGTCAATCCATCCATTAAAATCTCTGTGATGTCTTCATGCTCCAGCGTCACCTCGTACTCCTTAGTCTGTTTGGGTCTGACCGCTAGTATCTTTCCTTCAACAATCCGCTTTGTCACTGCTTTGATAATATCTGCCCTCACCGATATTATACCCTCACATCTTTCACTTGTCCTACTTCCACCGTCACTGTCGCTTCCTTCATGTACACTCTTTTCACACTCTCTTTTCTTCTTTTACTATCCTTTTCTTTACCATCTCGTTGTCTTTTAGCCAGTCCATTGTCATTTCTACGCTGTATTTCCTCCGCCATTGCCATGTCCGTCACCGTGGATCCATCCATTATAAACAAAAAGGGAAAAAAAGAAAAAAAAGGAAAAAAGACGCAAAAAACACTGAAGTTCTGAAGAACTTAAACAAACAAAAAACTAACCACTGATGAAAATAAAGACTTAATTAAATGGCAAAAAACAAACACAAAAAGTTTGGTGAGCCTCTCTCACCCACTGCAGCCAAACACTTCCTGGAACTTGCTACTCGCTAGCGCCCTCAAAGTGGTATGGCCGTAAGCGAAATCTGCTGCCAAAAATGGGCTTTTTGAAGAAATTCATAGATTTTTTTTGAGACTTTCTGAAGAAACTCTGCTGCCAAGACTGGGCTTTTTGAAGAAACTCAGAGACTATTTCAGGTTTTTTGAACAAACTTTTAGAGTCTTTAAACTTTTTTTTTTTTTTTTTTTACCAAAAAAGCTTACAGCACCTGGTATTCCCAGGCGGTCTCCCATCCAAGTACTAACCAGGCCCGACTCTGCTTAGCTTCCGAGATCAGACGAGATCGGGCGTTCTTTTTTCTTTTTCTTTTTTATTAAAAAATTCAATCAATAAAATACAAAAAAAAAATGCATATTTTCTTCTACAATCATCTCTACATCACATATCTTTCTTTTACATACACAATTTAAAAATCGCCTTCACATCCTGGCAGCTTCCACATTAAATCTTTTAAAACACAACAAACTTTTGGGGGTAAAAACATGATAAAAAGCATCCAAAATATTTTCACATTTAAAATACATATACAATCTTTCAATATATAGCTCCGTTTTCCTTTTAAACACAGTCCAAACATCCAACACAATTTTTTCTTTTTTAGCCACAGTTCTTCTCTCCCATATTGCACTTTAGATTAACATTACACACAGATTAATAAAACTTTTGTTTTGACACTTCTTTTCCCAACCAAACATCACCACTCTGTTCCATTACATTACATTTTCATCCCACTCCTCAGTCAAATCTTTAATTAAACATTTACATTTCTTTAAAAATTCCTCCAGTTCTTTACAATATATAAACATATGTAAAATCCACTCTTCCTTTTCCTGGCACACTTTGCACAGAGCGTTTTGTTCAATTCCTATTTTATTTAAAATAGCATCAGTAAAAAACACTTTATGCCTTATAAAATACTCCAAACATCCCAATTTTGTTTCCACACGCCTCCCCCCCATGTTTCTCCATATACACTCTTCTTTTAAATCTTTGAATTTCTGCACCCAGTATCCATTTGCAATCGGCTCTTTAAAAACACTATCTCCAAAAGAACAATAAATCATTTTCACAGTACATTCATTAAAATCATACAGTTTTCCCCCTAACTTCACATAAATACCTTTCTCATTTGGCTCTCCTTCCATACTTTCTATTCTTTTAATCCACTTTTCGGGTATTGCACTTTTAATGATTTCATACTTATTTATAATCCCTTGTTCACTGTACTCCTCTTTTGCCTCCTCCATTGCATCCACAATAAATTGTGTCGGTAAAAAACCTTCTTTAAATTCATATAAAACATCTCTTACTCTTGTTATCCCCACTTCCATCCATTTCTTTAAAAACATTTCTTTCTCTTGGTTTAAAATGTTTTTGTTTAAGAACAGAGGTTGATTTAAAATGTTCTCTTCCATGTGGATCATACTCGATTTTGACTTAAAAATTTCCCCCATGCAATAAAAATTTCTCTCTAAAACTCAGGTAAACCTTCTGTCATCCAAATCTTCGTTTTCATCCATAAAATTCCATCCCCCATGTTAAAATTCCCACATTTATTTAAAAAATATTTCATCGTCTTTTTCCACTCTGGTTTTCCCTCATCCTGTAGGTATTTCGTCACTATTTTCACTCTCAAACTATTTTTCTTTGTTCCACATCCATTAAACTCCTTTACAATATTCTTCTACAACCTTCATAACTTCTTTGACGCTCTCCTTTCCTTTTACTATTATTGTAGTGTCATCAGCATATTGAAAAACCTTCCCTTCAGCTTTGTTTTCTTCAATTTCAATTCCAGTTATTCCTTCTTTTTGTTTTATAGCTAATCCTAATGGTTCTGATACAAGTGAATATAATAACGCTGAAAGCGGACAACCCTGTCTTATTGATCTTGTGATTTTAAAACATTCTGTTAAAAACCCATTACATTTTATTCTTGTTAAAGCACCCTTGTATAAAATCTCAATCCATTTAATAAAATCTCCCCCAAAACCAAAACTCTTTAAAACATCAAATAAAAACCTGTGTTCAACCCTATCAAAAGCTTTTTCAAAATCTAAACTAATTACGTATCCATCTTCCTTTTTTCTTTCATGTACCATATTGTGTCTCTTATGCTCATTGTTATGTCCGCTATATCCCTTCCTTTTACTCTGTATGCTTGGTTTGTTTCAATTATACTTGGCATTACTTATTTTAATCTGTTTGCTAAAACTTTCGCTAAAATCTTAAGATCTGTGTTCAGCATTGTGATTGGCCTGTAGTTTTTTAAATTACTTTTTCTCCTTTCTTTTTATATATCAGTTTTGTTATCCCCATCCCCATTCTTTCATTAACTTCTTCTTTTTCAAAAATTTCTCTAAAAATTTCCTTTAAAATCTTGGTTAAAATCTCTTTAAAACATATATAAAATTCACTCCCCAAACCATCTATTCCTGGACTTTTCTTTTTATTCAGCTGCTTTATTGCTCTTTCTATCTCTTCTTCTCTGATTTCTTGATCGCATTCTTTTCTATCTTCCTCGCAAATTTTTGCTTTTATCTGATTCAACAATTCCCTTTTTTCATTTTCTTCTACACCCCTTGTATTAAACATGTAGCGCGGCCACATAAGGGAAGAATATATATATTGCAGTATATTAGTCAAATTAATCTAATAAGCCAGCTGCTATGTTATAATTATTCTACCTGTGTTGATTGCCCGGAAAAGTGATTGAGTTCCCGTTTACTCACGCGAGAGTTCTGTCGCACAGCTCCAGGGAATCCCCGTGACGTCATTTGAATCAGCTGTTTTCACTGGACTTCCGTTTAAAAGAGCGGAAAAAACCCGGCGTACAGTAGCTACTTTTCCGTGCTCAGAGATTTGCGATCGATCGCTGGATTATATCTCATCAAGCTGTTCAAGACTGTGACTGGAAAATCTTCATTGTGGAATTATCAGAACTTTGGATTATTTGCCTTTGGGATTTCGTCACAGGACAGTGTTGCTTCACATCGATCTCCCGGACTTTTAGGAATTAGCCGGTGAGGCCGATTCTACTACACACACACACACACACACACACACACACACACTTACTGTACATGATACGGGACTAATAAGGACACTTCCTCCGCTTATATTACGAGGTATTTTTTGTTTTTCTTGATATGAGATGTATGTATGTATATATTTTTGGTACAGCTTGGTGTTTATTTTTTATTTTTTTGTAAATACACTTTGGGTTTAACTGAATGGATGTTCTCCGTGAGTTCTTTTTGCTAAACATTCAGACATAACATTTAAGAAGGGTCAAGACCGTAAAGTTTTATTTGTGTATTATCACCTATAATCTAGGCTGAGCGTTACATATTGGTGGCCCGTACGGGGACCCTTTATTATTGTGTTTGTTTGTGGAATTTTTTTTTTCTCATTTGGCAATATGGATGTGAATAATTCTGATGAAGTTGCTGAAGTTGTTAATGCCGATGTAAATCCTGATGACCCAGTTACATCTGAAAATGTACAAAATGATATGGATGCGGCAGATTTTACTGCAGGCCCATTTGTGACCAGGCGTAATCCTACTGCAGAAATAACCTCAATGATTAGCTCATTGTACATTTCTGATGCTGAACACTCTGATGATGATGATGATGAGAGTTGTCTACAAAATGTTGAGATGGTACAATCATTACAATCAGAGATGACTCAATGTAAAGTGGATTTATTGGCTCTAAATAACAAAGTACATACTTTTGAACAAGATTTCAAACAGTCAATGGACAGTATATTAAATCGGGAAACAAGTTTCAGGCAGGCAGTTGATACTAGCTTGGCAGGGTTGGAGGATTATTTTGTAAGGGCGCTGGAAAAATTAGAAAAGGCCGTTACAGATTGTTTTCTTAGGAGAGATGCTAAATGGGAAAGTCAAATGAGGAAATTGAGGCTCACTAGCACTCCCACACTCTCCAGATTGCGGGCATCCTCGCCTGATGCCTCCCAATTTTCTTCTGTTCATTATCCACCTACACAAGTTCCGGTATCTAGAGAGAAAATTTACACTCATAAACCTCTCAACGATACTTATGACATTCAGCATCCTAGGATTGCTCAAATCCCTAATGTACTGACTTCCTCGGTAGTGGCTGGTTCATCCTCATTCTGTGGCCGACCTCCTGTCCGCATAGATTTCCCCTCTTTCGGTGACTCCTGTGAGACAGCGGAAGTGCTCAACTTCATCGAGCAATGTGAGAACTTCCTGGAGATCCGGCCCCTTCCTAGTGCTGAACTCCTAGGAACCTTGAGCACAGTGCTGAAGGGACCCGCTCTGAGCTGGTGGAAGGCGGAAAAGGTCAAGGTAACGGACTGGAGTTCCTTCAAAAAGGCATTCATGGCTGCTTTTCTTCCAGATGATTATCTCTCAGAAGTAGAGGAAAAGCTGAGGACAATGGTTCAGCAGCCACGACAACGCCTGAGGGACTTCGCATATGACTACCGGGCCCTATGTCTGAAATGGAAACCAGAAATCTCTGAGGAGGAACTAGTAAATCGTATACTTAACAACATCAACCCCAGGGTTGCTGGGTGTATGAGGGGAACAGTCAACTCGGTTGAGCAGCTAGTGAAAGTTGGATCTATGGTGGAAAAGGACCACATGGGAGCCAAAGACTACTGGCAGAAAGTCGGCACTCAGAATAGCAAAGAGAAGACCAACAAGAAATCTGCTGAACGTACCTTCAACAAAAACCTGGCCGGAATAACAATAGCTCAACCCCATCCAGTCTCATCTCTTCTTGTGGTGCCTGTAAGGGTAAATGGCAAAGAAGTGAAGGCAGTATTAGACACAGGTAGTACTTACACATTAATGCAAGAAAACCTGTGGAAACAGTTGAAAGGTGAGATTCCATCAGTCGTTACCTCCAGCCCACAGAGGTTCATTATGGCGGACGGAACGATTCACCAGTCCAGAGACCTGCAAAAGATTAGGTTTCAATGGCATGACCACGAATGCAATATGGATACTTATATCCTAAAAGATACTCACCTCGCCTTTCCTCTTATCGCTGGTCTGGATTTCCTGAGGGCTACGAGAGCGGTCCTGGAAGTGGGACTAAGCAGATATGGGTTAAGATCCGACAAAGGATACACCTATTACCCTTTCTTGCCATCGCAGATTCCAACAGGGCCAGTTACCTTGCCTAGTCAAGACCTTTCTCATATGACTGCTAAGCTGAACTTATACTATGCCTTACCATCAAGTGGCAGACTTCCCGAACTCATGTCTGTTCCCCCCGAGATCACTACGTGGGACTCCGACAATCAGGAGGAGTTACGGAAGTTGATTTCTGCTTGGCCACGCACCACCTCTAACATCCTGGGTAAGACGTCAGTCGTACAGCACAAAATCACATTAGCAGATGACATACCTCTCAAATCCCGAGCGTACAGAGTTTCTCCTCTTAAGAAGCAGATCATTGAGGAACAAGTCGATCAGATGCTACGAGATAAAATCATTGAACCTTCCTTCTCGCCTTGGTCTTCACCTGTGGTCCTGGTCCCCAAACCTGATGGCTCATACAGGTTCTGTGTGGATTATAGGAAGCTTAACAGCAAGACCATACCTGACGCTTACCCAATGCCGTTGATTCACGACATCCTTGAATCCCTGGAAGGAGCCTCCTGGTTTAGTTCCTTGGACCTGCAGTCGGGGTACTGGCAGGTTGAAATGGATGAAAAGAGTAAGGAGAAAACTGCTTTTATCTCCACCAAGGGGCTATTTCAATTCAAATCGATGCCGTATGGGCTCAGGAATGCCGCTGCTACCTTCCAGCGTTTGATGGAGAGAGTTCTGTCTGATCTGAGGGGGAAGATTTGTTTCGTTTATATTGATGACATCATCATCTATTCAAAGTCAATAGAACAACACATTCAACATTTCAACATGGTTCTCCATAGACTTACCCAAGCCAACCTGACGCTGAACATGAAGAAATGCCATTTCTTCAAGCGACAGCTCAAGTTCCTCGGTCATATAGTCTCTGAGAGGGGAGTGGAGATTGATCGAGAGAAGACCAGAGCCGTTGCGGAGTTCCCCCCACCGCAAGATCTCAAAGCCTTGCAGCGATTTCTGGTTCTGGCCGGGTGGTATCATAAGTTTATTTCCCACTTCGCTGACATTGCTGCTCCATTGAACCACCTCAAAAAGAAAGGAGTTAAGTGGGAATGGACTCCAGAGTGTCAAACTAGTATGGATGCACTTAAACAAGCTTTGCAAAACTCACCAGTGTTAATACAACCAGACATTAACCAAGACTTCCAGGTTCACACCGACGCCAGTGAGGTTGGATTGGGTGCCATCCTCACTCAACAATCAGAGGAGGGAGAAAAGGTGGTGGCATATGCATCAAGGACCTTAACTGGAGCAGAGAAAAACTACAGCACTTCTGAAAAGGAATGTCTGGCAGTGGTTTGGGCTGTCGAAAAGTGGAGACACTACCTGGAGGGAAGACCCTTCAACGTCTTCACTGACCACGCAGCACTGGAATGGGCGTTCAACTGCCCTAAAACCTCCTCACGCCTAACCCGCTGGACACTTCGCCTGCAACAGTTCCACTTTCAGGTCCATCACCGGAAAGGTTGCCTCAACATGGGACCTGATGCGTTGTCCCGGGTCGAGGAGATGCCTGCTGTAGATGCTGCCCCTTGCCTATCCATATCGTCACACCATGCATCTACATTACCTCACTCTCTGGAAGAAATTACTAAAGCTCAAAGTTTGGATATTACCATCACTCAACTGCAGTCTAGCCTCAAACCTCGATCAGTCAAAGATCAACCCATCACCTTTGAAGACCTCCAAGGGGTGTGGTATCGCAAAGTCCCTATGAGAAATAAGGGAGAGAAGTATCAGTTGGTAGTACCACAATCATTAACCTCTGACTTCATGCATTATTACCACGATAATCCACTTGGAGGCCATCTTGGACAGTTAAAAACTCTGCTTAAAATCCTAGACGTGGCATGGTGGCCGTCCATCAGGAAGGACGTGTGCCAATACGTCAAAAGCTGTGAAATCTGCCAGAAATATAAACCCAGCAATACCAAACCTTCTGGATTTATGCAGAGTACTCAGATCACAGAACCTGGACACATGTTAGGGGTGGACCTAATGGGACCATTACCTAGCAGCAAAAAACAGAACACGTACCTCCTTGTCATTGTGGATTATTTCACTAAGTGGGTGGAAATGTTCCCACTGAGAGACAGCAAGACCCAGAAAATTGTGAAAATCCTCCGGGAGGAGATATTTACACGGTGGGGAGTACCCAAATACCTGGTGTCAGATAGGGGTCCCCAATTCACCTCCTGCATTCTGGGCGATCTGTGTAAAACATGGGGTTGTGTTCAGAAACTCACTACAAGTTATCATCCACAGTCCAATTTAACAGAAAGGTTCAACCGGACAATAAAGACTATGATTGCTTCATATGTGGATCAACAACATCAGACCTGGGACCAGTGGATGCCAGAATTCCGCTATGCGATTAACACCGCACAGCAAGAAACCACTGGAAAAACACCTTCTGAACTCATGCTCGGTAGGCAAATTCGGGGACCATTGGAACGTCTTATCCACAGACCCCCTTCTCCAGATCAAGCTGCCTATTCCCTGGTTGAAAGACAAAAAATCATGACGGATGAGGTGAAAAATAGGATGAGGATGTGCCAAGCCAAACAAGCCAGGTATTATAATTACCGTAGAAAAAATGCGCAGTTTCAAATCGGTGACCTGGTGTGGATTAAAACACATCCCCTCTCTAGTTCATCAAACAAGTTCTCTGCCAAGCTAGCGCCCAAGTGGGAGGGTCCAGCAGAAATAAAGAGTAAAACAGGGCCAATAAATTACACTGTGTGCTGGGGCAACCCACCTAGAACCGATGTATTAAATGTGGTAAACCTGAAGCGCTATTATGGTCGCTCTCCTCCGATGCCGCTGGCTGGGGGGGGGGGATTTATGTAGCGCGGCCACATAAGGGAAGAATATATATATTGCAGTATATTAGTCAAATTAATCTAATAAGCCAGCTGCTATGTTATAATTATTCTACCTGTGTTTATTGCCCGGAAAAGTGATTGAGTTCCCGTTTACTCACGCGAGAGTTCTGTCGCACAGCTCCAGGGAATCCCCGTGACGTCATTTGAATCAGCTGTTTTCACTGGACTTCCGTTTAAAAGAGCGGAAAAAACCCGGCGTACAGTAGCTACTTTTCCGTGCTCAGAGATTTGCGATCGATCGCTGGATTATATCTCATCAAGCTGTTCAAGACTGTGACTGGAAAATCTTCATTGTGGAATTATCAGAACTTTGGATTATTTGCCTTTGGGATTTCGTCACAGGACAGTGTTGCTTCACATCGATCTCCCGGACTTTTAGGAATTAGCCGGTGAGGCCGATTCTACTACACACACACACACACACACACACACACACTTACTGTACATGATACGGGACTAATAAGGACACTTCCTCCGCTTATATTACGAGGTATTTTTTGTTTTTCTTGATATGAGATGTATGTATGTATATATTTTTGGTACAGCTTGGTGTTTATTTTTTATTTTTTTGTAAATACACTTTGGGTTTAACTGAATGGATGTTCTCCGTGAGTTCTTTTTGCTAAACATTCAGACATAACATTTAAGAAGGGTCAAGACCGTAAAGTTTTATTTGTGTATTATCACCTATAATCTAGGCTGAGCGTTACAAACAGATCTTCATAAAAAATCTTTATTTCTTCAAAAAAAATGTCATTCCCTTCTACAATTTCCCCATTTTTTCCTCTTATCTCTTTTATCGTTTCAGCTTTCCCTTTCTTTTTTTCCAAATCAAAAAAGAACTTTGTGCATTTTTCTCCCTCCACCATATATTTAGCTTTGCTTCTTAAACTCGCCCCCTCATATTCTTTTTCATATTTCTTTCAGTTTTCCCTCCATTTCCTTTATCTTTTGTATATCTTTATTTTCTTTATTCAATGCCACTTCCAAACTTTCCTTTATTTCTTTTTCTTTGTATCTTTTGCATTTGCGTATTATACTACAATACTTAATCGAGAATCTTTTTGTTCTGCCCTTCAGGCATTTAAGTTTAATTTTTATGCTTTTAATTTGGTATACTTTCAGTTTCATGCAGACTCTTATTTTGACGTTTGTTAACTGAGCTAAAACAGGAAGTAGAAAAACTGCATTAGAAACGCGATAGAAACGGCAGACTGGTTAAAAATGCAGACAGTCATTTTGTCAGAGAAAATTCATCTTGCCCGTTGATTCCCCAGCAGAAGCATCGCTTGTATGTATATAATCTTGTTCTGACTAAGTTAACTTTTAAGCATTTGATTTTGTGCCGTAAAAGTAATGTTCATGAAAGCTAAGTGGCTTAGCTAATTACAGTATTTTGCTGTTTGTTTTCTAGTTTCACTCTCTCATTTCTCATCACTCATCTCATATGTATGGATTCAGTACAATGTGAAGAAAATAAATCTGCATACAAGGAACTTTGGATTTCTTCATGTTCATGAATAGAGAGAGTTTAGCTCACTGTTTAGTTGGAGTTGTTACACCTCAGCGAGAACAGTACAGTGAAAAAGCGCAATCCGGCTGGAGTTTTCAACGTCTTGAGAAGCAAGTAGATAAGCAAGATGAGTAAAATGGAATCTGAAAGGACTGACAATGCATCTGCGCGCACAAGAAAATCAAGGAGCTCTCACTCATCGGCATCGAGTGCAGCAGTAAGGGCAGAGGCTAAAGCAGAGGCGGCGAAGGCACGAGCAGCATTTGCTGAGAAAGAAGCAGAGCTGAAGGTACAAAGGGCAGAGAAGGAAGCAGAGCTACAATTAGGCAAAGC
Source organism: Abramis brama (assembly GCF_963993115.1). Lineage (NCBI taxonomy): Eukaryota > Metazoa > Chordata > Actinopteri > Cypriniformes > Leuciscidae > Abramis > Abramis brama. The sequence continues at coordinate 4,099,709 of NC_139968.1, read as the reverse complement.
AAAGCTGGAAGCCGAACTAGGCGCACTTGAACTTCAAAGAGAGGCAGCCGCAGCTATTGCCCAAGCTGAGGCATTAGAAGCAGCCGAACTAGATCTAGAAGGTTCAATCAAGAACGATGTATCTTCTCAAGCAAATTTACAAAATGAAATTGTAACACGCACTAATGAATATGTTGAAGCACAAGCTGAACACAACGTATTACAAACTCAACCATCACCTGATGCAACATGGTCAGAAGGAAGCTACGTCACATGGAATCCTCCAGCAGAACGCAACTTACAGTTAGTGGATGGGCAAGAAGAGGTTGAAACCCATAACAGACCATCTGAGTATAACACAGCACTGACAAAGCCATTGTTCAGCAACCATGCTAAATTCAGGGATGTAACCCACATCTGCACACCACTTAATGGAGGTCATACAGGTCTGGTAAGATATGATGGACATCATACAGCACCCATTAGAGACGGTGGACTTCACACAACACCTGCTAGAGACAACGGACACCCCGCAAAACCCAAGACAACACATCATCCTCACAAATCACCACTTAAAGCAACAGCGCCATCATACGTGCCTGTGTATGCTTCATCCAACCCAAGCGTGACACCTGAAACAGAACACCTGGCACGATACCTGGCTCGTCGTGATTTAGTGAGTACGAGTCTCTACCGATTCGATGATAAACCTGAAAATTATTTAGCATGGCAGTCATCATTTAGCAATGCTACTACAGGCTTAGGACTCACCTCTACTGAAATGTTAGATTTGCTGATTAAATGGCTCGGACCAGAGTCTGTGAAACACATCAAAAGGATTCGCTCTGTGCATGTCGGGAACCCAGATGTAGCACTTAAAAAGGCCTGGGATCGCCTCCAAGAGTGCTACGCTGCGCCTGAAGTAATGGAGAAGTCTCTTTTTAAGAGATTGGATGAATTCCCAAGAATATCAACCAAAGATTATGGGAAGCTGAGAGACTTAGGCGATCTTCTTATGGAAATACAGGGTGCCAGAGAAGAAGGTTACCTCACAGGATTGGCCTACCTGGATACCGCCAGAGGCATTGGGCCCATCGTGGAGAAACTCCCTCACGGGCTACAGGAGAAATGGCTCTCAGTTGGCTCAAAATTTAAAGAAGATAACAACGGTTACTTCCCCCCATTCGATTACTTTGCCGATTTCATCTGCGACGAAGCACGCCGGAGGAATGATCCCAGTTTCATGCTTCTATACGCCAGCAACAACGGACTGAAGTCAGACAAGGTAGTCTCAAATAATCATGGAAGAAAAATGTCCGTTTACAAGACAGACATCTCTTCAGGTAAAGACCCACCTGCGAACTCACCTGAGAGAAAGCCCGGTGTGCCAGAGAAAAACTGCCCCATTCACAACAAACCACATTCGCTAAGGAAATGCAGAGTATTTAGAGGGAAGACTCTTGAAGAAAGAAAGCGCATTCTCAAGGAGAATGGAATTTGTTTCAAGTGCTGCATATCAGCTAGTCATCTTGCAAGAGACTGTAAAGCAGCAGTAAAGTGCCTGGAGTGCGACAGTGAACGACATCATGCTGCTATGCATCCAGGTCCACCACCTCAAGTCTACAGAAGGCCTACACCCCCACCAGATAATGGCGGGGAGGAAGAGGAACATGCTAGCGACAGCACAGCCATCTCCTCACACTGCACCCAGGTATGTGGTCCAGATCGTACAGCAAGATCCTGCTCGAAGATCTGTCTGGTACGAATATACCCTCAAGGTCAACGTGAAAAGGCAACCAACATGTACGTTATTTTGGATGATCAAAGTAACCGTTCACTGGTGCGTTCAGATTTCTTCGAGCTTTTCAACATCAAGGGCCAACCATTCCCTTACACATTGAAGACCTGTGCCGGATTGGTTGAGACGTCAGGCAGAAAGGCAGAGGGTTTCCAGGTCGAATCGCTTGATGGGCAGACTAGCCTATTGCTACCACCACTAATTGAGTGTAATGACATTTTCATTGATCGCTCTGAAATACCGACGCCTGATGCAGCCCGTCACCATCCTCACTTACGAAGAGTAGCAGCACCATACCAGAACTCGACCCCAAGGCGGAAATCCTCCTTTTGCTAGGCAGAGACATTGTGAGAGTCCATAAAGTCCGACAGCAGGTGAGGGGACCTCACAACGCCCCCTTTGCACAAAGACTGGATTTGGGATGGGTCTTGGTAGGAGACGTGTGCCTAGGAAATGCACACAAACCAGCTGTAAGTGCATTGAAGACAAGTGTGCTAGAGAATGGCCGACCCTCTATTCTCAGACCATGTAAAGGCTTCATGAAGCTGAATGAAGATGTGTCCCATGGCAAGGAGCAGAAGAACAAACCACACAAGGCATCGTTGGAGGCCCTTGGACTACATGTCTTCAGTGAGACTGAGTCCGACAACAAACCCGCCCAGTCCATGGAAGACACAATCTTTTTGGAAATCATGGACCAAGAAATGTATAGAGACACGTCAAACAACTGGGTCGCTCCTCTACCCTTTAGAGTTCCCCGTCAATGCTTGTCCAACAACCGCGAACAGGTGTTCACTCGCTTTGCCTCCCTGGAGAAAACGCTGCAGAGAAAAACTGAGATGAGAGACCAGTTTCTAGAATTCATGAAGAAAATATTTGACAACAGACATGCAGAAGTGGCTCCTCTACTGGAGGAGAATGAAGAGTGTTGGTACCTGCCTACTTTCGGAGTTTACCACCCGCAAAAGCCTGGAAGCATCCGCGTGGTGTTTGACTCCAGCGCAAAGTACTTCGGCACATCTCTAAATGGTGTTCTTCTGTCAGGCCCAGACCTCAATAACTCACTCATTGGGGTGCTGATCCGCTTCCGCAAGGAACAGGTAGCAGTGATCGCTGACATACAGCAGATGTTCCACTGCTTTCTTGTCCGCAGAGACCACAGGAACTACCTAAGGTTTTTGTGGTACAGAGACAATGACATGTCAAAGGACATTATCGACTACAGGATAAGGGTCCATGTTTTCGGCAACAGTCCGTCACCATCCGTTGCCATCTACGGACTAAGGAGAGCCATCCATGAAGGTGCACACAAATACGGAGAAGACACGGTCCAGTTTGTTGAACATCATTTTTACGTAGATGATGGGCTCATCAGTGTGCCAACTGAAGCTGAAGCCATCAGTCTGCTACAGAGAACACAGACCTCTCTCAGTGAATCGAATTTGAGTCTTCACAAGTTTGCCTCAAACAGTGAAGCTGTCCTTCAGGCCTTTGCACCAGAGGACAGAGCAGTTCTGAAAGACCTTGACTTGAGTGGTGAAGTTACACCAGTGCAACGCAGTTTGGGACTGCTGTGGGAGACAACGACAGACACTTTCACATTCACAGTCTCAGAGCACAAGAAACCTTTCACTCGCAGGGGAGTTCTGTCAACGGTGAATAGTGTCTTCGATCCTTTAGGCATGGTCGCACCGGTGATTATTGAAGGCAAAAGTCTCTTGAGGGAACTCAGTGTCAACACATGCGACTGGGATGATCCTCTTCCAGAACAAAAGTTGAAGCAATGGGAAGCATGGCGTGAGTCACTCCATGACTTAAGTAAGCTGCATATCCCTCGTTCATACACAGCAACGTCACTTTCCAATGCTGTACACAAAGAGCTATGTGTGTTCTCCGACGCGTCCACAAAAGCCATTGGAGTTGTGGCATATCTCAGGACCATTCAAGCTGAGGGACAAGTCGAAGTAGGATTCATTTTAGGGAAGGCTAAGCTGGCACCTCAGTCCGAACCTACCATTCCTCGGTTGGAATTGTGTGCCGCAGTATTAGCCGTGGAAGTCGCCGAGCTCATCCAAGATGAACTGGACCTGAAGCTTGATGAGATCAAGTTCTATTGTGACAGCAAGGTTGTGCTTGGTTACATTTACAATCAGACAAAACGCTTCTACGTCTACGTTCACAATCGAGTCCGCCGAATTCGTCAATCCACAAGGCCTAACCAATGGTTCTACGTCAACACAGAGGACAACCCGGCTGACCACGCATCCAGGTCAGTTCCTGCGTCCCAACTGACAAAGACTATGTGGTTCACTGGACCAGCCTTTTTACACAAACCAAATCCATCTGACACAGATACAAGCTGGATGTTTGAACTTGTCAACCCAGAATCAGACATGGAAATATGACCTGAAGTGAGTAGTTTTCTTACTCAGACTCAAAACCGAGGTCTTACCACCACGCGGTTTCAGCGGTTTTCATGTATGCACTCCCTCACCAGGGCTATTGCCCTACTCATCCACATAGCCAGTGCTTACAGACACAACAAGTCCAGTGAATGTAAGGGATGGCATCACTGCAACCTCCCACGTACTCCGGATGAGTTGTCTCAGGCGAGACACATCATCATCAGAGCAGCACAGGAAGGTGTTTATGCAAAAGAGCTCGCAGTTCTTGAGCTTAGACAAGCTGTAACCAAGGACAGTTCTCTTCACAAACTCAGACCTGTTCTTGAAGGTGATCTGATTTGTGTTGGTGGCAGATTAAAACACACTGACTTGAGCACTCAGGAAAAAAACCCCATCATCTTGCCCAAGACCAGCCATGTTTCTCTGCTGTTGGTGCGACAGTATCATGAAGAGGTAAAGCATCAAGGCCGCCACTTCACAGAAGGGGCCCTGAGAGCAGCGGGCTTCTGGATCATAGGTGGAAAACGGCTTATTGCCTCTGTCTTGCACAAATGTGTAGTGTGCCGGAAGTTACGCCGAAGAACAGAGGAACAACTTATGGCAGACTTGCCTCCAGAACGCTTGCACACATGTCCACCCTTCACTTATGTAGGAGTGGATGTGTTTGGACCATGGCAAATCGTCTCCAGGCGTACACGAGGTGGACAGGCCCAAAGTAAAAGGTGGGCAATGCTCTTCTGCTGTATGAGCTCCCGAGCCGTGCACATCGAGATCATTGACTCCCTAGACACGTCCAGTTGCATCAATGCATTGAGACGTTTCTTTGCCATACGGGGACCTGCAAAGCAGATAAGATCGGACTGCGGAACAAACTTTGTGGCAGCTGCAAAAGAACTGGGATTAAGCCGACAACAACCTGACTTCAAAGTGCAGAACTTCTTGAGTCAGCAAGGGTGCTCATGGGTGTTTAATCCTCCTCATGCGTCCCATATGGGTGGATCATGGGAACGTATGATAGGCCTATCAAGACGGATCCTCGATGCAATTCTGCTTCAAGAGAACATCCAACTTACCCACGACGTCCTGTGCACACTCATGATGGAAGTGACTGCGATAATCAATGGCAGGCCTCTCATTCCAGTTTCCACTGACCCAGAGTCACCGTTCATATTGTCTCCTGCAATGATACTTACCCAGAAGGTTGGGGTTGCCCCACCGCTCGGAGACTTCACAGACAAGGATCTTCTCAGTAGACAATGGAAACAAGTCCAAGCTCTCGCTGACAGATTCTGGCGTCGCTGGCGTCAGGAGTTCCTCCCCACCCTGCAAGTCCGCCAGAAATGGAGAGATTCTCAACGGGACCTGAAAGAAGGGGACATTGTGCTCCTGAAGGACAGTCAAGCTGCACGTAACACATGGCCTATGGCAAGGATCACAGCTGTCTTCCCTGGGAGAGACAGCAAAGTAAGGAATGTGGAGCTCAGGACATCAGATCAAGGTTCTGCGAAGGTGTTCTTGAGACCAGTGTCAGAAGTAGTTCTTCTTCTGCCCAAAGACTGAAGATTCGGAGACATTTGATAGTTAATAGTGACCTTTAAGGTCAGACGGGGAGTGTTCTGCCCTTCAGGCATTTAAGTTTAATTTTTATGCTTTTAATTTGGTATACTTTCAGTTTCATGCAGACTCTTATTTTGATGTTTGTTAACTGAGCTAAAACAGGAAGTAGAAAAACCGCATTAGAAACGCGATAGAAACGGCAGACTGGTTAAAAATGCAGACAGTCATTTTGTCAGAGAAAATTCATCTTGCCCGTTGATTCCCCAGCAGAAGCATCGCTTGTATGTATATAATCTTGTTCTGACTAAGTTAACTTTTAAGCATTTGATTTTGTGCTGTAAAAGTAATGTTCATGAAAGCTAAGTGGCTTAGCTAATTACAGTATTTTGCTGTTTGTTTTCTAGTTTCACTCTCTCATTTCTCATCACTCATCTCATATGTATGGATTCAGTACAATGTGAAGAAAATAAATCTGCATACAAGGAACTTTGGATTTCTTCATGTTCATGAATAGAGAGAGTTTAGCTCACTGTTTAGTTGGAGTTGTTACACCTCAGCGAGAACAGTACACTTTTTATTAAAAACTTTTCGTTCTCCCACCATATTCTCTTATCTTCTTCATACATTTCATTTTGCTTTTCTTTTTCTATAATTTCTTTAACCTTTAAAACATAGTCTTCATTTTGTAAAATTTTTGTATTTAAAACCCATATTCCTGGCCCTCTTTGCACTTTATTCCAATCCATTTTAAAAATGAAAAAATTGTGATCGCTAAAACTTGTCTTTGTACTTAATATTTTCGATAAAATTCTCCACATTGCTCGTACATAAAATAGTCAATTCTTGTTTTGCACACAAATTGCCCTACTATTTGTCTTCTTGAAAATTCTTTTTTCTTTTCATTTCTTTCTCTCCACACATCTATCATATTATTTTCTGCCATTAATGCTTTTAATTCTTTTCTCCCTGTATCAGTTTTAAAAACCATTCCTTCTGCCATGTCTTGTTTACTAAAAACCGTGTTAAAATCCCCCATCATTATTATTTCCTTATACTTCTTTACAATATTTCTTAAAACATTAAAAAACTCTTTATTTTCCTTCTCCTCCATTGGTGCATGTACATTTACTAAAATCAATTCTCTTCCTTCATGTTTTGTCTCAACCACCATACATTTCCCCATCGCATCTTTGTATATAATTTTACTTGCTTTAAGGCGAGACACTACAGGTGAATAGGGTAAAATTGTTAACTTACAGATATCACCATCAAACTTTACCAGTTGATTACTCACATGAATAGGAGAAAAAAATGCATTGCAAGTTTTCTGTAATTTTATTGTTAAATATGCTAATGAGGCTATATCTAATTAAATATGCGCTAATTTGCATATATTTTGAAGTGACGAATCTGACCATTGAAAAAAACAAGGTTCAAAATTATTTTTGCATTTTGTTGATATATTCAATGTAAAGACATGTTCAGAGGGGATTATGAATATCCCCTTTTGTTACCCTGTAAATCAGAAAATACTGGCAATAGCCTTAAAAAATTGATTTCCGCCCTATTTTTAGGCATAAAATGTCATATAAATCAGGCCAAGAATGATATATCAACAAATCCCTCTGAACAAATCTTCACAATATAGTTAGGAATACAACTGTAAAGTTTGGTGTGTGTAGGTGCTACAGAAGTGGAAAATCGTCACTAGGAGTGCAAGAAAAAACTCATTTTGAGAAAACGGCCTTTAAAGATTTTTATGGCAAAATTCCACTAATTTCTATTGAAAGCCATGAATTACAGACAAAATATGCTTTAGGTCCAAGTAAAATCCATGTATCACACTTTTTAACATCCAAAACTCATTATTGCTTCATCCATCACTGATCATAACATCCAAAACAACACATCAACAGTCCATCACACAGGTGGAATGGAAAAACTAAATACCGGTATCACAGTCCCTCAGGCAGATACATATTTAGCTGTCAGTGGAGCTGCTGTACCCTCTAGAACTTCCAGCTTCTTTTCTGGTGCTAACTTTGGGAAGTTTTATTCTTTTGGCTATTTGTCCAAGGTGTAAATCACTTAGTGAAGATACTTTTTCCCAGTGGAGGAGGAAGTGCATCTCTGTCTGACCCTGTTAGTGGTCACTGAGCCTGTATTTAGTCAGGATCCGTCTCTTCTTCTCTGACAGTGTGCAGATACTCTGTCAAATAACAATTTAGTCTACTTTGTTTGCTTTCTCCAATGTTCTAAATATTGATATTTTGAATGATTCATAATTAGTTTTGTCCTGTTGAGTTGTTTTGAACCAGTGCTGAAGGGAGCCTGGTTGGTTAGCTTCACCATCAGCTGACTGAGGGGACTGTATTTGGCTCGTGGGTTTTGAGTGCTTTGAAATGTAATGTGTCTTTTTGACTTACATTTAGATGTGTTCAAAATGTTACAGCTTGTTCGTAACGCATCGACACCGACACACTATGTCAGGGTTCTCATTGCGCAGCTCGCGAGCCTCGTGCGGCCCGCCAATAAGCTTTAATTTGTGGCTCGCATGGCTGTAAAAAATATGGCGATATCATGCAGTCAGTCACTACAGATATTTCTTAAAAACATTAAAAATAAGTAGGGCTATAACATAACCCATTACAAACTCAAAGTGTCAGCTATATTACAAATAATTTCGATCGGATTGAAAGAGGTGGTTTATCGAGAGAACATGTAAATACTTGATCGATTGAGAACCGAAACTGAAAGGACGACGTATGGCTCTCCTACTGACTTTGTCCTATCAGTGCGGCTCTCATGAAAAAAATTGTGAAGACCCATGCACTATGTGATGGCATTTCATCATCTTTTGTCTTCCTTGGTAATCCCTTGTGTCTTCTAGCTAATGACAACTGTTTTCGGCTTCTCTGAGAGAATTTTACACGCATATCTTTCGACATTTTGAACTACCGCGGAAACATCAGAGCGCGTCACGTGATGATTCTGGACGAATCACGTTGTCAGAAATTGGCATCAGCCAATGAGATCGCGCATTTCGAGTTAAATCGCCTGTTTTACTTGCATGATTGGTTGCTGGTAGACAGGAAATGACCATATTTGGATCTGACAGCATTGTACAGTAAAGAGAGAGCTTTCCAACGGTGTATTTTATGATGGGGTAGAGACAGCGATCGCGGAGCAGCGGGATGATTTAGAACGCCAACTTTTGATGAATGTAGGCGAAATCTGCACACTCAAACAGACAAAGTGTAGTAAAATAAAGACCTAAATGTGTATTTTGGGCTTTTTTTCAGCACAAGTCTGAAAGAATACATGTTATTGAAGACAAATAACCCAAAATCTCAAAATTGACCATTGAAAAAAAAACGATGTTTTTGCCTGCCGTGTCTCGCCTTAAAAACATCATCCTTCATTAAAAAAGCCACACCTCTCCCAAGCCTCCCATCTCCATTATTGTATAAAATTCCTCCTTCCCATCTCTTTTTGTATTCATTCATCACATTTTCTCTCCAGTTTGTTTCTTGTAGCACAATAATGTCTTCTCTTTCACATTTTTCTTTTATATTTTCACATTTCTTCAAGTTCAAAAGTCCTCTCGCATTAAAAGTCACACAACTTAAAACCATTAAAATGAAAATAAATAAATATCTAAAACCCATCATTCTCAGTCTTTCTCCTCCAGTTCCTTTAACGCCTCAAACCTGTTTAAACATTTCACTTGTCCTTTTTTCAGCACTTTTTTTCTTGCAGTTTCTATATTTGGCTTTACCTTTAACGATCTTCTTCGTACTTGTCCCCTCTCCAATTTTTCCTTCTCGTCTGCCTCCATCCTTATTTCTCCTTCGCTGTCAGTTTCTTGGTCTTGTTCTTTTCCTTTTTCTCCATGACTTGAAGATATGTCCATTGGTGTCAATTGCGTGTCCTCTTCTCTTATCTGTTCATCATCCTTTTCATTTTCTCCTTCTCCATCCTGTCTATTGCTTGTTCCGTCCTCTGCTATCTTTGGTTGCGATTCGTCCTCTTCTTGTCTTTCTTCACAATGTCCTTCTTCCTCGTTGTTCCCTTCATGCACCTGTCTGTCCACCTGTTTTTCCCTTCCTCCTACCTCTCCCTCCATCCAGCATTCACATTTATTTAAAATTTCTTGGCAATCCGGGCACCTGACAGCGTTGCAGTCTCGTGCAAAATGTCCCCTTTCCTCACACTTATAGCACTTAAATTCTGGGCAATCTTTCAGCAGATGTCCTGGGCTCATGCACAGCCTACAGGTCTTCACCTGGTGGCTGTGCATCACCCTGAAGTATTGCGGCCCTTCCGCTGTTTCCAGCTTTGTGCTATAAGGGAGTGACGCCACTTCTTTAGGGAACCTCACCTTTACAAATTGTGTACCATTTTCAATGTCAGTGCCCGGATAACACCTTCTTTTGATTTTAGACCCCCAACCTTCCAATTTCTCCAAAATTTCATTATCATCCATGTAGACAGGCAGGTGCATGAAGGAAACAACGTAATCTTTATTTTGCAGTTTCTTTACTTCACAGTCCACTCCCTTTATTGTCAATCCCTCGATTAAAACGTCGCACATTTCTTCCTGTTCCAGTGTCAGTTCATATTCTTTGCCTTGTCGGGGTCTTACAGCCAACACCTTTCCACTTCCATTTTTTTCTGAAATAGCTTTGATTATATCCTCCGCTCTCACTCCACTCACGTTCTCTGTATTCACGATCACTGTTGCCTCCTTTAAGTATTTTCTTTCACCAAATCTTTTCCTTGCTCCTTGATCCTTTCCATTTCCAGCTCTTTGTCGATACTCCAGTCCAAAATCGTTTGCCGTGCATGTTCCTCCTGCCAGTCCAGTGTCGTTTGCCATTCGTGTCTCTCCAGCCGAGTCGATACCAGATAATCCGTCCATTTGAAAAAAAAAGAAAAAGATCAACCACCCTCCAGACAGCGATATGCTGCTGTTTTCAAAAAAGAAAAATGCCAAAAAAAACAAACAAAAAACACTAACAAACAAACAATTGAAAAAACACAAAATGGAGGAGAGCCTTCCTCTCCCAACTACTGCCACGTCACTTCCTGTGAGCTCTCTAACGCCCTCAAAGTGGTATGGCTGTAAGCCTCTTTTTTTTTAATTTTTTGCATTCCTTGAAAACTCAAAATTATACTCGGGGCCCTGGCGGAATGGCCCCTCTATACATTTAAACTGCGCTGCCAGTGTCACAGAATTGCCCGTGCCGTCGCTGGCGTCCAGTGCAGCTTGTCCTCCACCACCTTGAATTCCTCTTCCGGGAGCAGAGGAATGCTGCATCCCAACTCAAAAATGACCTTATTGAGAGCCCTCAGATTCGCTTTCTGGTTGCCCGGTAGAGCATGATCAAAGTTGATCATGGGGACATAAACTTTTGCCCCTGGAAAAGTCGCCTGGGCCGCTTCGATCAACTTCCCCAAAATCTTCCCCAGAGATGTTGTGTTACTGTTCCCCCGATCGTTCAAGCCGAACGCAAGGACTACGTGCTTGGTCACTCCCGTCGTCTTGGTCCTGTGCTTCAGGATTGTATAGCTATCAACTATTGTGGCCCCCGGAAAGCTATGCACCTCCAAATCCCACGCCTCCGTTCTGGGCAGCCGACTAAGGTTTGACGCTCCTACAAACAGGATCGGATTCACTGGGGCTAACGACCACTTCTTGGCATTTTTCCTGCCCTCGTGGTTGATGTGGATGCTCCGTGGAGCCTCTACCCGCTCTGATCCTGGGGGTCTCCCTTCCTTCCCCACCTCTGCCCTCCGAGGAGCTAACAACCCTTCCTGGTCTTCTGACCCTTCCTCCGAAAAGAGCCACTCCAAGGCCCCTTCCTCTATCTCTATCACCTGAGGGCTCCCCTCCGATCTTTGCCCCTGCGGCTGAAATGGAGTCAGGGCTGGCAGGGTCACCCCTGCCTTGCTCGTGCTCGGGCCCAACCCTTTCTTGGCTCTCTGCACCTTTGGACCGACCTCTGCTGCAGGTACTGTTGGGGATGCTGCCCTCGGAGGTTGGTCCACCTCCATGGGGACCGAGGCCACTTCTTCCTGTTCCTGCTGTCCCTGATCTTGCAGGGGCTCGGGCCTGGCCTCGGCTTCGAGGTCCCTACTTGTCCCCTCCCCTGCCTCTTCCTCAGGCCTTCTCCGGGACATGAGGGCTTTTACCACTCTCCAAGCCCGCTGCACTGTCTCTTCCTTCATTCTTCTATACCTCCTCCGAGTCCATTTAACCGCCACCTGCCAGGCCTCCTTCCAATCCACACCCGGGCTGCCAACTACCTCTCTACTTGCCCTTCGTAGGGCCCCCTGGTAGTGCTCCTCCAGGATCGTCAGGCCGTTTTGCAGCCACTCGTTTGTGTTATCCTGGAGCCTACACTCCGTCCTCGCCGATTGAAAGGCCGGCTGAACCTTTTTGGCCTGGGCTACCAACTTAGTCAGCCTACCGGGCAGGGGCCTCCCGGCCCTCCTCTACCTCCACGGTGTAGTGGAACAGTTTGAGGAACGAATGGAGCGCTCGGACCGAGCTCCTGAACTCCGGATCCCCTGTCACCCTCCTCCCTTCATTCCCGATCTCTTGCCTCCTTCCTTCATTCCTCCTTCCTCCCGCATAAAATAAATAATGGCTGAAATGGCATACAGTAATGCGGATAGGGGACATCCCTGTCTCACTGACCTCCCTATCTCAAACTTATCTGTTAACACTCCATTTATCTTTACACAGCTTGTTGCCCTCCCATATAGTTTACTCACCCATCCCACCATTTTCACCCCAAATCCAAACTTCTCTAATACTCTAAATAGGTATTCGTGTTCTACCCTATCAAATGCTTTATTCCAATCTATCCCTATTACTATTCCTCCTTTCCTATCTCGTTTCATATACTCTATCACATCTCTTACTGTCGCTATCGTGTCCGCTATATCTCTGCCTGGTACGCTATAACTCTGTGTTGGTTGCACTATACTCCCAATCACTCTTTTCACTCTGTTAGCTAAAACCTTAGTCAATATCTTCTAATCAACATTTAGCAAACTGATTGGTCTGTAATTCCCTATATCTAACCTATTCCCTTTTTTATAAACTAAGGCAATCACTCCCTCTACCATCCTATTTTGCACTATCCCTGTTCTTTCTATCCCTCTGAACACTTCTACTAATATTGGTGCTACCTCTTCCTTGTATACTTTATACCACTCTATACCTATCCCATCACTTCCTGGACTTTTTCCGCTCCTTAACCCCCCTATTGCCTCTATCACTTCTGCCTCTTCTATCTCCCTATCAAACCAGTCTCCATCTTCCTTACTTAGAACATTCTCTGCGCTTTCTAGCACGTCGTCTATCCTTTTCTCATCTACTCCTCCCCTTTTATATAACTCTTCATAAAATCCCTGCACTCTCTCCAAAATCTCTACATAATCTTTTGTTGCCTTACCCTCTTTTGTATTTATTTCGTTAATATATGTTTAACTTTGTCTCCTTTTCTCTAGACCTAAGAAATACTCTGTACATTTTTCACCTTCTAATGCATATTTTGCTTTGCTCCTTAAAATCGCTTCTCTACATTTCTCCCTCTCATATTTCTCTAGTGCTGTTTTAACTTCTATATATTTTTCCATACTGTATCCTTCTTCATCTTCTGCCTTCTCTAACTCTTCTCTCAATCTTTCTCTCAACACCCTTTCTTCATTTATCTTTTTCCTTCTTTTCTTTTCTTTTACATGCCAAATGGAAATAAAATAAAATTAGAATAAAACTCCAATGAGAAAAACTATTTATTCAGGTTTTTTTTCCTATCCTACGATAGGCTTACATGTATGTATATGTGTGCATACATGACATGTTACAGGTTTTTGGCTAGAAACACAAGTCTGTCGACATGATCTGGCTTTAAGGAGGACCGCAAACAAGTAACAACATTCCCCCCGGCACTAAAAGCTCTCTCTGAAGCAGAACTTGTGGCAGGTATGCACAAGTATTTCTTTGCCACTTTTGAAAGCCTTGGGTAGACCTTTTCATTTTCCTTCCACCATTTTAGTGGGTCCCCCTCACTATCCAGTTTGCATGACTGTAAATAAGTCTGCAGCTCACAAGCTACACTTAGTTCCTGGTTGTTAGGTGGCAAGGCTTGTTCAGCAGTTTTAAAGTAGCTTCCTAACGTCATCTTTTTCTTTGGAGCACATCCAGCTTCAGCATCCTCCTCAGTGTTTTCTTCTGGTGGTTCTGGGGAAGGCATCTACACACATAAAAAGAGACAATAAAAACAAATTTAGGAGTCTCAAATCACTATATAGATCACAGTGCAGCACACTTTTATTACCGTCACTGCCTCAGTCTTCATCTCGGATTTCAGTCTGGCCTGTATTGATGTTTTGTTGTCTTCAGCGGTGTAACTCATCTTAAAACGTGGATCTACAGTCGATGCCATATCCAACAGAGCCTGGATTTGTGGGTCACTGTATTTTTCATTTAGGTACTCCAAGATTCTAGACTTTATTGCTCTTGACAGGTCAGTATCATCATCCTTAACTTTCAAGACTGACGAGTTGAAAAGATGAAGAACTGGCTTTACAAAGGACACACTGACGTACTTCTCACCAGACAGTGCATCTGTAAACTCAACTAGAGGCTTCAGGGATTTGTTGATAGCCTCTAGCACGTCCATGTCCTGCCATGTTGGGATAAGATGCCGGGACTTCTTGTCAGAGGACAGGACATGAGCAATGGCCTTCTGCTGCTCAATGACTCTCTCTATCATGGCCTGACGTGAGCCCCACCTAGTGGGACACTCTGTTTTCAGTGAGTGCTCAGGTAGCTTTAGCTCCTTTTGTGCTGCTAAAAACTCCCTTTTACGCTTCCAGCTGTAGGAAAAGGTGCTCACCAGCTTTTTACAGAGGCCCACAGCCTGGTCAATTCTTGGATCCTTCACAGCATTCTCTGCAGAAAAACAATTGTAAGAAAAACATTGTCAAGGCAAGGCATATGGAGTCAAAAAGTAAAAATGGTAAAAGGCCCAAATGTGTTCATTTAAAATATTTTTGTTGTTTAACTATAAGTACATTGACATTTTTTTTGTTTGTTTATTGCAAAACTTTTAAACAGAAATAAATATTTGGTATTTTAACACAATTATATCTGTTAATATTAATGCATTAACATGACCAAAGAACGAAAATACTAAATTATGAACACTGATCCAGATTCATTACTTATCATTAGCTCATGATACCTAATACATTTTATTGCTAACAAATATAACTTTATTTTAATGTGACATTTTTTTTTAAATGTTTACAAATTATGTACACCTACATCGGACTATTTATCAGGAACACTGCCTTTTTCTAAATTCTGCTCGGCGCACATACATTCACATGTAATATTGTAGGATCAGCCAAATATCGCTCGCTTTATTTTAAACTTTTAAATCTCTGTAACGTTAATTGGACTATTTGCCAGAATATGCTGAATATACTGTGTGATGCTAGGTGTCACTGTAATATCGGAAAAAGTACAAAGTGCGTCTTTAAAATGGGCGAAATAGTTTATTTATACTATATTAAGGGAAAATGTTAAAACAACTTACCAATAGCTAAATGAAGTCTATGGCCAAAGCAATGTAGTCTCGTCCAGTTATTCAGAGATGCTGCCCGGATCATATTAGCTGCGTTGTCCGTTATGATGCAGATGAGTTTTTCCTCAAGCAAACCCCATGCAGAAATCGCTTCTTTGAGGCCCGTTGCAATATGTTCTGCTGTATGGTCTTGTGGGAAAAACGAAGTTTGCAAAAGCTTGCTTTTCATTTCAAACTCGCTGTCAATAAAATTAACTGTCAAGCTCAGATACGGCTCCGTAGTTCTACTTGACCACAGGTCGGTTGTGGCAGCAAAATATTCAACACTGCGGATTTCTATTTCTATTTCCAGTCGGCGTTTCGCATACAGCCCAGGCAAAGCAACTTTAGAAAAATAGTTGCGTGAGGGTATGCTGTATCTTTTGTCAAGTGTGGCAATCATTTTTTTAAACCCTTCATTGCTTACAGTGTTTACTGGACACATATCCTTAGCTAAATGAAACGTGATCGCCTCTGTTATTTCCGTGTGTCTTTGCGAGCCAGGTGTATATTTGGTATTGCGTTGAGCAATGTCCCCGTTATTGTTGTCTGTGTTGTGGAAGGCTGGGGATTTTTTGTGGTTGCAGCTTTTTGTGACTTCAACCTTTGAAATTCTTGATATTGTACTTTATGGTGGCTTTTGAGGTGGCTGATGAGGTTTGTTGTGTTACCTTGCGACGTCTGTACGGAACAGGAGCACAGTTTGCATAGGACTCGTACCTGATCAACAACATAGATTTCACTGAACCCGAAATACTTCCAAACAATGGAGTATGAACCCTTTTTGGGAACTAACGAATGCACTTCTTCACCTTCATCTTGTTGCTCTGCCATTATGTTTGTTTCAGCTGAATGACTGTAAGCTTATCGCGTGACAGACACCAACTTCTGAAAGCCATGAGAGGAGAGCGCGCAATCTAAACACCGTCACGTGAGACATGTGACGCAGTTGATCATCCGTTCACTCTCAACCCATAAGAAAAACGAACGATTTGAGCGCGTTCCTACAATGTTTGTTTTGTGCTTGGTAGGCTATTTACATATTGATATCGCGACGATTATGGTTAATTAATCGTGGGAGACAGATATCGTTATCACGATTAAAATACGATTAATCGTGCAGCCCTAATACCTAATTATTTCTTCCTTTGCTAACACTAAATCTATTCTACTCTGTTTCACTATCCCTTCCCTTAACTGTTTCCTAGTGAAGGAATATTTTCATATCTCCACACATCTATCAATCCCTTGTCTCTTATTATCTCCATCAACATTCCCCTCGACTTCTCCCATCTGAATTTTACCCCCTTGCCAACATCTAATCTACTGCATTTTATGTTGAAGTCTCCCACTATAATACATTTTCCAACAACTAATCCTTTTAACTCTTCTAGAAATTCCCTCCTGTCCAATTCTACATTTGGAACATATATATTTATTAATCTAAAATCTACATCTCTATACCTAAATTCGAATATCAAAATCCTTCCCCTCTGATCTTTATATACTTCTTTTATATTTTCTATGCAAACTTTTTTAATTAAAATTGCCACACCTCTTGCATTCTTAGCTCCGTTATTATAATATATGTCCCCCCTCCACTCTTCTCTCATCTCCTTCACCTTATCCTCTTCCCAATTTGTTTCTTGTATAACAATAATATCGCTTCTAAATGTAAATAGTAACTCTTTCATTTTCATTTTATCTCTTAACCCATTTATATTTATTGATGTTAGAGTGGCCATGAGAGCAAACCAAAAAACATATATCATGAAATAAAACATTTAAACAAATATCCCATACCCGACCGTGGTTCTTTTATCTGTTCAGTCTGTTCTCTGTCCATTTCAGTCCTTCTCTTTTTCCTTCATCTCTCTTTATTCCGCCACTACTTTCTCTGAATTCTGGTGCAGTCTCTTTCTTTTCCTCTTCTACACTTCTTTCCTCTTCATTGTTTTCTCCTTTCTCCTCCTCCTCGCTCTCTCCCGACTGCTCCATCTCTTCCTCACCGCCATCCTCTTCACTGGAACTTTCAGCTTTATCTTGCCATTCCATTTTGTTTCTTTCTCCACCTCCCACAGCTCCGTCCGTCTCTTGCCTTTCCACATAATCAGTTGTCTTTTCGGCTTGTTCCTCTGTCAGAATATTGTTTCTTCTTTCACCTTCATCTTGTCCATCCATCTGCGCTCCCTCTATTCCCATCCATTCTTCACAATCTCTTGCATAGTGTCCACTCTTGCCACACTTAAATTCAGGGCACTCTCTGAATATGTGCCCTGGCTTGATGCAAAGTCTGCAGACACGCACTTGCCTATCATGGATGACCCGAAAGTATTCTGTGCCCCTCAGAGTTTCAAACTTCGTGGAGTATGGAAGTGAACATACCTGCTCTGTGAAGAGAACTTTTAGGAACCGCGTTCCATCCACTGTATCCGTTCCAGGCCATACCCGACGTTTTATTGGTGAGAGTGGTCTTACTCCCCACTCTTCTAGCTTAGAGAGAATCTTCTCATCCTCTAAGTATACTGGCAAGTTAATAAAGGACACCACCATATCATTATTTATAATATCTCTTGCATGCACCATCGCTCCTTGTTGTTAGGCTTCAGGGTGGATGAAGTAGGAGATGAACACGAAGGAGATTAATTCCAAGGTTTTAATTCTCAATATTCACAGATACAAACAAAAAGGGAGCGTGTGCTCAGATTACAGATAACCTAACATAAAACATTGACCGACAAGTGAAAACTGAAACACACAGGGCTTAAATACACAGGAACTAACAAGATAATTAACAGGGCACAGGTGAGTGAAATTACTAATTAGACAGACTGGGGAAAACCGGACTAAACCAAAATCAACAGAAGACAGGGGAAAACGATCACAGAAACACTGAAAACACAGAAACAGAACTCAAAACTACAACATTACTCCCCCCTCCCAGTAGGCGCGTCCTCGCGCCGTAGAAAGACAAAAGGGGTGGGAGGGTGGGCGCCCTGGAGGCTGACGGGGGAGACAAGGCAGGAAGCCTCCAGGGCGGAGCAGACTGTGGACGTGGACACGGCAGAGCAGACTGGGTGTGGCCACGGCGAAGCAGGCTGTGGGCGTGGCCATGGCGGAGACGACCCCTCGGGCGGCCATGGCGGTGCGGACCCCTCGGGCGGCCATGGCGGTGCGGACCCTTCGGGTGGCCATGGGGGAGAAGACCCTTCTGGTGGCCATGGCGGAGAAGACCCTTCGGGTGGCCATGGCGGTGAAGACCCTTCGGGTGGCCGTGGCCCCTCAAGTGACCAGGACGGAGGCCTGTAGCCCCCCCCCCCAAAAAAATACTTGGGGAAGGGCGATGAGGGCTTTGTGCTGGGCAGATCCAGCGATGAGGACTTTGTGCTGGGCAGATCCAGTGATGAAGAAGTCTCTGTGCTGGACGGGACTAGCGGTGAAGAAGGTTCTGTGCTGGACGGGACCAGCGGCGAAGAGGGCTCTGAGTAGAGCCCTGCATTTCAGCCCGAGCCCGACGGGCCCCGACTTTTTTACGCCCCTAGGGCCGGGCTTCGGGACAATTTTCACGTCATAGTTCACATGCGGGCCGGGCCTCGGGCCTTTTTTGAGTTATCCTTCTTTTTATATTTTTAGACATTAATAAAAAAAAATATGAGAAGTTGAAGTCGACGATAGAAAAACAAACATAGAAAGACATTTAATAACCTCATAACTTTCATAATCTTATAATTACACTGACATATGATTGACATGACAGTCGCACGCACGCACACGCACACACACACACACACACAGAAGGTTTCCCGTCAGCGGAACCAACGATTCACCTGTGCAAATAATGGAGAATATTAAGAGAAAAATCGCAAGTGATAGAAGAGAGGACTGGGTTAAAATCTTCCACTGTGGATGCTATTCTTTTTCTCCACGATGCTCTGTAAAAGACTGTTCTAACTTTTCGTTTGATTGGACTTTATTTTCGTTTAACTGTTGGAAATACTGATGTTTTTCGTTCGATTGGACTTTATTTTCGTTTAACTGTTGGAAACTACTGGAAAAAAGAATGGCCATGTTCTGTGGTGCATTTTTGAGGTAAGATAACCTGCAAGTTTGTTTTTGATTTATTTAATTTAATTTGTTTAGATTGACTATTGCTCATTTCGTTTGCGAGCGCTGTTGCGAGCAGCCTGAGCCTGCCTCAGTATTTCAAAAAAAATTTACTCACTGTGGTTTAATAAATAAACATTAAACTAACTGTCTGTGTGATATGCTTGAAGTGTTTTATATCTATGGATTTTATTGTAGCTAAGTAAAGTATTAGCGTTGATTTGAGAGGCTAAATTGATCAAACATGTTTTACTCGCTGTTGGCTCGGCTTGCTTGGCCGTCTTTTTTTTTTTTAAATGCTTCAAACATTTGTCTAAATTAGCTTAATGAAGAAATGAAATGAAAAGAAAAGAAACATAACTAACAAAACAGACATATTTTAATGGCAGTCTGCCGCTGTGAAAAAAAAAAAAAAAATACGGGCTCGGGTCGGACTCGGGCTGATAATTCTGATGAGCTGTCGGACACGGGTCGGGCTAGGGCCTGAGCGTCTCGGGCCAGGGCCGGGCTCGGGCCTAGATTTGAGGCCCGTGCAGGGCTCTAGCTCTGAGTTGGGCGGAACCAGCGGCGAAGAGGGCTCTGAGCTGGGCGGAACCAGCGGCGAAGAGGGCTCTGAGCTGGGCGGAACCAGCGGCGAAGAGGGCTCTGAGCTGGGCGGAACCAGTGGCGAAGAGGGCTCTGAGCTGGATGGGACCAGGGACCAGCGGCGAGAAGGGCTCTAAGCTGGATGGTACCAGCTGTGAAGAGGGCTTTGAGCTGGACGGAACCAGCTGTGAAGAGGGCTTTGAGCTGGACGGAACCAGCGGCGAAGAGGGCTCTGAGCTGGGCGGAACCAGCGGCGAAGAGTGCTCTGAGCTGGGCGGAACCAGCGGCGAAGAGGGCTCTGAGCTGGGCGGAACCAGCGGCGAAGAGTGCTCTGAGCTGGATGGGACCAGCGGCGAAGGGAGCTTCAAGCTCGGCGGGATAAAAGAAAACAAAATCTCTGCGGGCATGACGCTGTCAGTCTCTAGCTCTGCGGGCTCGGCTCGTGAGGTGTAGGCTCGGCTGGACTGGCGTGAAGTGCAAGCTCAGCTGGACTGGCGTGTTCAAAGGCTTTTCTGACTGACATGAAGGCGGGGTCGAACATCTTCAAAGCCAGATCCGCACTATTCGACACCAGCTTACGAGCTCTGGGGCAGAAGAACCCCGCAATCAATCTCCCCATCCTCTTTCTTCTTTTTGGGTCGGTCAATCTGTTAGGCTTCAGGGTGGATGAAGTAGGAGATGAACACGAAGGAGATTAATTCCAAGGTTTTAATTCTCAATATTCACAGATACAAACAAAAAGGGAGCGTGTGCTCAGATTACAGATAACCTAACATAAAACATTGACCGACAAGTGAAAACTGAAACACACAGGGCTTAAATACACAGGAACTAACAAGATAATTAACAGGGCACAGGTGAGTGAAATTACTAATTAGACAGACTGGGGAAAACCGGACTAAACCAAAATCAACAGAAGACAGGGGAAAACGATCACAGAAACACTGAAAACACAGAAACAGAACTCAAAACTACAACACTTGTATTCTCACTCCATCCATTAGTTTTCCTTTTGCCTCTTCGTCCTTCATTGTGAGTTCATAAATCCTTTCACCTCTCACTCTGCAGCCGATCACCTCTCCACACTTCTTCTTTACTCCTTTCAGTAACCATCATGGAAATTTTCTCAGTTCCCTCCACTTCCACCTCGACAGTCAGCTCCTTGCTGTATTTCTCTCTTAATCCTACTTGTGGTCCTCTGCTGGTTTCTTCTCTCTCTTTCTGTATGTCTCTTGTGACTTTACTTATCTCGTGTTGTTTTTGCATCTTTGTTTGTTTGTCTGCTCCCTTCCTTTTCTCCTCCTCTTCGTTCTTCCCATCGATGCTTTTTCTCATTATTTCTTGCTCTCTTTTCTTTACTGCAGCCATGTTGTCCATCGGTAGCATGGAACAAACAAACCAAGTTCAGAGTCCCCCAAACAGCCTAAGCTGTTGGGGGAGGTTATCCAGGCTAAATCTAACTTTAAAAAAAACTTGTTTTTCAAAAACAAACTTAAAACTTTTGATTTGACTAATTTTGTCTTTGGATTTAAGCAAGCACTGTTTAGCTACTTCTTTGCCGCCTCACTCTCTGGACTGTACCACCATGCAAGTGGTATGGCCGTAAGCGAAATCTGCTGCCAAGACTGGGCTTTTTGAAGAAACTCAGAGACTATTTCAGGCTTTTTGAACAAACTTTTAGTTTTTTTTTTTACCAAAAAAGCTTACAGCACCTGGTATTCCCAGGCGGTCTCCCATCCAAGTACTAACCAGGCCCGACTCTGCTTAGCTTCCGAGATCAGACGAGATCGGGCGTTCTTTTTTTAAATTTTTTTATTGAAATTCTTTAAACTACGGAGCCCCTGAAGGGGACCTGTGCAAAAAAAAAAATAATACAGACTTTTACGTGCGCACGAGAAACTTTTGCGTGCTCACACGTTACAATTTCCGGTTTGCGTTATAGCGTCATTAATACAAATGTGGAAATATGGATGATGTATGTATCATTTATGTATGCATTACATTGGCAACATGGGGGAAACAAAATATTAACATAAAAAAGTACAAAATATTAAAGGGATAGTTAACAAGAAAGTGAAAATATTCACACTTGTTCCAAACCAGAGGACCTTCTTCTGAGGAACACAAAAGATGTTACGCAGAATATTCAAATATTAGGCATTGGCAGCCTCAGTATCCATTTACAACCATTGTATGAAAAATATGAAAGCAAATGATGACAAAGAAAGCTGATGACTGTTCAATGAACATTCTGCAAAACATTTTTGTGTTCACAGAAGAAAGTCTGAAAAAGACAGAATGTTTTAAATTTATATAAAATATAAAAATATAAATTTTAGATAAAGGTTTGAATTTTTTTATTCAAACTGCAATAAGTAGTGTAATTGAATCAGTGTGTCTTTCGTTCAGTATAGTTTTTTGATTTAATATTTAAAGTAGAAAATTAGAAAAGAGTTCCTTTTTCGTTTTATAAACAATATTTCTAAAACGTTTTTCGTTCTGAGGTAGAAAATTCAATAAACAGCTTGAATTTTTCGATTTCAAGTCAAGTCAAGGCGCCTTCGTTTATATAGCACTTTTAACAATATGGTTGCAAAGCAGCTTTTGCATATAATAGAAAATTACTGTAACAGATTGTTTATAGGCTTTACAACAGCTCTTGGATAAAGTTCTACACGTCCGCATCATGTTGTTTTCTTTCTTTTTCAAAGGCATGACATTTTGTAGTCATTTTGAATGTACACAAATAAAGATATATATATATTACTGTTTCGAATGACAGAGTATGAAAGAATAAAGTATTTATTTCCCCAACTGAGGAACAAATCCAAGTGATGGCGCCGGCGAATCGCGCTATTAACAACACTTCTGGCATTAACTTGACATCACAGCCGGTTCATTATTAAATGATTATTAATTCCTGTTCAGTATTAAACTTTGGACCGAACGAAAGATGCGCGAACCAAACTTTGCAGTATAGTTTCAGTTTCGATTCAAATAAATTCGTTTAGGCTTGGCGTTTAAAATAGGCTAAAGGTTGTTTGTAATAAAGGGCACAATGGGCTATTTTTATAGACTACTATGTTTGTTTGTTTTTTAAATGTATTATTATAAGTGGTTACTTATTTTTCATTTCTTGTTGTTTTCTGATACCATTCATTTAAGGATTTGGCTATGGGAAAGTAAAATACGCATAGCCTATATGTTATTAATAGTGTTTATAATGTTAATGTTGTATTTTATTTACAATTTAGACTAGCCTAATAATATAATGCGTGTTTCCCTCTCAACATGACTGAGTGCGCCACGCACAAGCGCGCGTTCCTTGAGATATAAATTATAGCCCGATACATTTTAATAAAAAAGGCCTACATCATAAAACTCAGAAGTGTATGTATTTTAATATCTCTGTTATTTTTGCTAAAATAGACACTTCAAAACATATCAAACAACAACATAAATGATATATACATCATCCATATTTCCACATTTGTATTAATGACGCTATAACGCAAACCGATAGTTTCTCGTGCGCACGCGAAAGTCCTATTTTTTATTTTTTTGCAAAGGTCCCCTCAGCGCCTCCGTATTAAACAAATACAGAACAAAGTGTACAAATACAGACAATCTTCATTAAAAACAACTTGATCTTATAAACATTTGTTACAGATTTTTCCAACCAGATCTTAAGTTATTTGCCCCCTTTATATGGCTAGTTCCATTTTATATTTCTTAAATATATTTCCCACTTCAGTTGTGTACATTTTAAAAAACACTTCTTCTTTTCCCTCTAATCTCCAATAGTTATAGAGTGTTAAAGGGATAGTTCGCCCATTTAAGACATGAAGTTGTATGCAATCCTTACCAGCACTACAGTGCATACACACTGACCCTGACCCACTCTGTGGTCACCTCCCTGGTCAGAGTTCTGGCCGCTGGAAGTTTTCAAGAAAGTAGTCCCGGTTAGTTTCCGGGGCCTTAAAACTGTGCGTTTTTACGTGAAAAAATTATATGCGTTTCAAAGCTTGATTAATTTAAAAACAAAAAACAAACAAAAAACAAAAAACACTCCAGACAAAATTCATACCTCAGTTTTAATCGGCACTATTTTCTTTCCATTTCTATCAATCCGCGGTGCTGTCAACGTCAACAGTGCGCACGATCAGCTGTTGATAGCGCGACTCGCTGACAACATGTCTGACTACGAAACTTCTGATGATGAAACCAATTTTAGCACAATGTCAGACGGAACAGATGATGATGAAAGTAATTTTAGCACAACGCCAAAGGGATACCTTTATGAACCGGAGGATACCGATGCCGAACTTCAGCAGATGGAGATAGAACGGGAAGAGAGAGAGCAGGAGGACAGAGATGAAGTTGTCCAAGTTGATGCTGGGCCCACAGCTATAGCAAGAGCCAGGATGAACGACAAATGGTGGTGCACTTGTTCAAATTGTCAAGTTATGCCAACAGAGGTTGAAAGCTATTGCTGCCACGAATGGGAACTCATCATGCCACAGATGCAAAACTAATAAATTAATAATTTTATTACTGAGTTGACACCAAATGTAACTAACCTACATCAACCATTGAAATACTGTCTTTATAACCAAATGTATCTGCCAATTCATTTCACAATTGGTGCTCAGGGTTTGATGGATACTAGAGTTATTGCAATTACCTATAGGCTATGCATTTCATTCTTACCTCCAGTGTTTCTCCAGACAAATCTTCAGCAGTCATTTTGTTGATTCTGTATAAAGCTCTCCATGCTGTCGTCCAGATTTGAAAAATAACTACAAAGACAAGTACTGTTTTCTAGTTTTCATAAAATATGTACCAGCTTATATTGTGTTGTTTGTTTGCTCTTCTAGACAGTACAGGCTTGTTGCCTATCGCATGGTGACAGAATGGGCCCTAAAAGGAGAGAAGCTCGGCAAAGGCCACAGACGTGTTCTTCCCTCATGTGTGGTGGACCTCATAAGAACAAAATATCCATCACCAAATGGACAATATCAAGGGTTCAAGGAGTCAGAGGAAGCAGAGCTTTTGTTTTAGATGTGTCAAAGAAAAATGTTTTATTGAACAGTGTAATTTTCAAATAATACATTTTCACATATGTACATGTTGTATGAAAACAGAAATAAACCCTGTGAATGTTTAATTCCTGTCATCCCTGTTGATTATAAGTTATTTTCGGAAGCGGGATGTATGTTGTGCCACCAAATTATCTTTGTTTGGCTTTGGAGTGGGTGCAATGTTGGCCGGCAGGTTGATTGGAGGATGTATCTGGAACACCTTGTCTCCTAGTGTGACATTTTTGTCAAGCCGCCGTAAAATTACCTGCTGCACCAAGTCTTTCCGGAAGTCTTGTTTTGTTGGCTCATACAGTTTCCTTACAACCCACTGATTGGATTGCCTTGAATGGAAGACGTTGTATTTATCTTTTCCTGTAAATTAGAACAAGAAATGGATCACTAAAACAGTATTCCCAAATAAAGAAATTGGCCAACAGAACGGCCAAAACAGTGTAATGTGTGAAAGACATGATTATCCACTATAATGTTTCCTAGAAATAATGCCCGGTGGTTGGAAAGAGTAAAGTAATTCATTGGTTTTCTCTTGTGAACTCAAAACCTCTAAAGGTCTAACCCAGTGATAGCATGGCATGACAGGGTGGTTTATACAGTATTCCAATATATATAGATGATCAGTGTTTTGAAACTAGCAATACATGTATTATGACTTCAATATAGTCCGTTTGTACATATAGTCATTTCATTCAAGAGCAGAATGTTGTTGAATAGTAACTATCTGTGTTAGTACAGTTGTAATAGATGTTGCTGAATAGTAATATTTGGAATATAAATCTCAAGTGACATACAGTGGTCTGTTGATAATATTTAAATATGTGTGCTGTTACAAGTTGAAAGGGAGAGGGGGCTATTTGTGCTGTGGTGACAGTTGATACAGGTTGTTTGGTCAGAACAGTGATGGCCAAGATTTTGCCAAGAACTATATTTACAACTATCAAGGGAGAACAACGAACACTACACTTGATAAAGATAAGATAAGGTAAGATAAACCTTTATTGTCCCACAATGGGGAAATTCTCGGTGTTGCAGCAGCACAGTGGATAGTTATAAAAAAAAGAGTAAAGAATTATAACAATATAATATATACAATATAAACAATGAATAAACAATCAAACAATATTAAATTGAGTCCTTGGTGTGTGTGTGTGTGGTCTACAAGGGTAAATAAAGTTGTTTCTCATAAAGACGTGCAAGGGACACCCATGACTGCAAAGCCGTGGTTGATGCCAAAATGCAATGAACAGCACAAGAAAGATAAATGGACATGGTCATGTCAATGTAATGGTAGAATCTCTGATGGAATCTTTGAGTCTTGAAACCTGAGGAGGTGTTGATAGGCCAATGGCCCTGATTTTGCTAAAACTATGGAAAGTTACCAGTTGTGATCAGTGGTAATGGCCATGATGTGCTGTATCTGCCATACTCACCCAACTCAGTGTTGTCATGCTGACGGCCAACATTGTGGTTGTGATCCAAGACACTCAGTTGGATCCTGGCCTGCATGGTGACATATGAGTAGTGCCGTCTCTTCTCTGCATACTTGAGCATAGAGCTATGAAAAACCTCAAGCTCCCCTAACGAAGAAAAAGATTTTATAAGACATTTTCTACTTCACATATCCAAGACATGACATTTTATGTCTGCAAAATTATTTCTAATGCTATGAAAAAAAATATATTTGCCTTATTGGAACACTTGCTAATGCACATTTATTTTAGCAAAGGACAGATGCAACATCATATACGTATTTTCCTTCAAGTGGGGCCCTGATTCCCTGTCAAAAGTCAAATAGCCGCAATACACAGGTATGTAATGTAGGGACACACATGATCAACTAAGGACTACTCATAGGAGTAGTCAAACGTACCCGTGTGTTTGAACAGTGTCAACTGATTGAGGTCTTTCAAGAGGTATTTGTCAAGTACAACAGCCTTGAGAGCGTTGTAGGCGCTACAATCATTTGCCAGCCATTTTTTTCTCCTTTGCTGCTCCTCAGAAAGGTCTTCATGGTAGCAC
Organism: Abramis brama; assembly: GCF_963993115.1. NCBI lineage: Eukaryota > Metazoa > Chordata > Actinopteri > Cypriniformes > Leuciscidae > Abramis > Abramis brama. The sequence goes on along the minus strand of NC_139968.1, from coordinate 4,072,522 downwards.
TGGTACTCCTGGCCATCATCTTCCCAGCGGTGGATGCCACACACATAATGCAAGATAGAGGTCCACCGGCGTCTCAATTCCTATTGTTTTTGTTTGTTAAAAAGAGACACTGTTTAGCAAATTACACAAGGCAATGAAAATCCGTTCATCCAATGATGAACACCGGCTATTAGATTACTATCACAATTGTTGGCAAGCGGCAGTTGTGATTTAAAAATCTAGAACAGATGTTGAGGTGAAAAACATCTAACAATTGCATTAGAAAGTAAAATGAGTCTTTTTAGAGTTGAATAATTTACTTCTGAATGCCTATATGACATCAGGTTGTAGAATAAACTAAACTCCACCTTCTCATCTCCACCACAAGAGCTGCACGACCACCAGAAGTGATTTCCCAGAGACTTGACCCATGGCTGCAAGTCCCGCTTTTCTTTTTTCTTTGCTGCTGCACTTGCCGCCTTCTTCACGTCTACATTTTTTGTATAAAAAAAAAAGGGGGGAAAGACCCTGATGATTAGTTTATGAGAAATTGATGGGGAGTCTACAACAGCTTCCTTTACTTGTAATTCTATATGCACAAGTTACCCAACTGCTTCCTTCAATTTATATATGCAAATCTTACCCAATAGTGTAGCTAGCGAATAAAACACATATGCTGCAACAACTAATAATACCTTTTGTAACATGCCATGGATCAAACTCATGCCTGAGGTTAGGGTAGAACTCTCTCTTCCGTATTGAAGGATGTCGGTCAGTGGTAACAACATCAACACTAACTCCAGAGTCCAGCAGACGATCCAGTCCCCTCCGGAAACCAACAGCCTCCATCGCGGGTGAACTTGAAGCCTCTGATACCTTTGTTGAAAATAGAGGCAGAAGAGAAAGACGTGCAGAAAAGGCACACAAAATCATAAAACGATGACACTATAAAAGAGGCAAAATTACTTACTCCATTTTAAAATAGAATTTATTTTACCTGGATTAGATCAGACATGATTATCTTTTTTGTTGAGTCATCCATAAAGCTGTAGGTAGTGTACTTAGCACTGTAGCCTGGAGAATCAGATCTGGAATATTAAAAAAGGGAAGTGCCTTGTAAGATGCTTGAAAATGATGTAATTGTAATAACATAAGTGCACAATCTCAGTCATACGATACCCAAAACATAAAATGTACCTTGCATCGCCTCCAATGTCTGTGTGTCCACCTGCACATGCAGTGTCCTGAAGCTCTGACAAAATTGACTCTTGCATGTCAGTGTACGCCTGATGAACCACAGGTATCAGATAAGTAGATTGGAGTGAATAGTATGACGTCTTCTTTGGCAGTTGTAAATTGATGAGATCAGCCCACTCTTGAATTTCTGTCTGTGTTGTTCCGGTAAAAATAATGGCTGCTGAAGATACCAGGTTATTCTCTGGCATTCCACGGATCTCAGGACAAGATCGCCACACTCCCTTATGTTGATTCAGGCATGTCCATTCCACCTTGATCATGGATCCATTACTCACTGTGGTCTTCTCATCAATGGCTACACCGCAAGTGTGACAAGTTGTAAAAAGTTCCATAAGGGCTGACTCGTTCACAATCCACTTTCTCTCTGACCAGTTGCCTTGCTGGTCTGCTGTCACACTCACATCTGAGGAAGATGATGTAGAGCCACTCAGTGGAAGAAATGTGCTGTCATCAGCTGCTTCTATGGAACTCAAACTTGTATCCAGTGTCTCAGATGCAACCGCAGAGCTTGGGCACATTGACTTTGAATGAAGAAAAACATAGAGAAGTCAAATTGAAGTGTTTGTGTTGATTTACTGAATGTTGGTTACAAACATGGCTGATAGGTGCATGCACCGTGTTTATTTTAAAGGGGGGGTGAAATGCTCATTTTCACTCAATCTCCTGTTAATCTTGAGTACCTATAGAGTAGTATTGCATCCTTCATATCTCCAAAAAGTCTTTAGTTTTATTATATTTATAAAAGAAAGACAGGCTGTACCGAGTCTTTCCGGAAAAAACTGAGCGTCTGGAGGCGGGCCGTGTGGGCGAAGCTAAAGCTGTGCTAACGCGCCGAGCTAGTAACAACACACAGAGACATTTGAAGCAGTTTTACTCACCGCCTGCGACCGCGAACCTTTATCATTGTGACTGCTCCATCTTTAAGCATTAGACGATCTGCAAATCCGTCGATCTGGGCTTTGTTTATAAAACAATCATCGTCGAAATGCAGGGAACAAACAGTCTTACACAGCTCCGTTGATGATGCTCTGAAAAAACAAACTCCATCCACTGGTCCCTTAACGCTGGGTTCTTTGGGAATCTGTGCAGGGTTTACTTGCCCTGGCAACCAAAAACCCACTTCTTTGGTGACATTGACTTCCCAAATTAAGCCGAGCAGAGCGCTTTGATGAGGTACTGCTTTCGCTCTCTTCTCTCTCTGGTCTATGGATGCACGCCCGCGGGTTTCCGGGAGAAGTGCCCTTAGGACCCATATAAGGAAATTCCGCCCCAGCTGACGTCACACACGCCCATACTCGAAAAAAACTTTCCGAAACTTGTGACAAACCGGAAGGACAATTTTTGGCACAGAAATACTCCTTCAAACGTACAATTTAATTTTTGAAACTTTGTCCATGTTTAGCATGGGAATCCAACTCTTTAACAGTGTAAAAAACTCATTATGCATGAAATAGCATTTCACCCCCCCTTTAAATAATGTGTTCTTTGTGGATGTGTACTTTGTCAGGATTATGACAAAATGTGTCAAAAAGATGGAAATGTGTGCTTACCTGCGACTCTTTCCAAGTGGGGGGTAGGGCTGTATAAGTGCCAGAGGTTGATGGCCTTGTTCTTCGAATTGCTTCAGCAGGGCTTGTGATAATCAAGGTCAAGTTTTTTTTTTTCTCAGAACACTTCCGAAGTGTTGACTGTGGGAGTCCAGAAAACACTTCATATTCGGGGTCACCACTGCTAGCCTCTGTCGGTGCTGTTTTCAGCCGTAGTGGGTGCAGACATGCATACCTTGGTAAACACAAGATCAAATCAAATGTTATTGATTGCAACACAAAACCTCAATTGTGTGTGTGTTCAATCAAATAGTTTTCTCAGCAAATTGTACCTATATCCCTATATACTGTTTTTATATTAGACCTCTTTTCACGTGATTTCCACTGGAGTCTAAACATCAGCTTGTTTACCGTACAGTTTAGACATGGGATCATAAAGTTAGTAAATAGAGCTTAACCGTGGTACTGGTACAGCAAAACTCTTTAAAGTCTGTTTTTTTCTTTTTCCTCCTTGGTTGGGGATGTAATCGTCTTCGCTGAAGTGAGCACTGCACACACGAAAATCCTTGATTCTGGATATTTTAGCTCCCGCAGAGTAGCCGACGGTGTTGGAGAATTTCATACATGAGTCTATGTTGGAGAATTATATCTGTCTCATACATGAGTCCAAATGCATGATACAAACATTGAAGAAACTAGGCCTAGGATAAGGGAGGCCTACAACTAAGGGAGAAAGAGAAAACAAAGTATGATGGGAAACACAGGACATGTCAAAAGTGCATGTGAGGATAAGAGTCGTGTGAGGACAAGACAGAAAACTGGGTAAAAGGTAAAATAAGACTAAAGAGTGGAAAAGTACCCAAAAAACCATATGCAAAGTCATCATCAGAAAAGCGCATGCGCCAGTATGGCCACCAATAGAAATTGGGCATTAATGCAGGTGTTTCTAATCGTGGTGAAGTGATAAGGAGGAGCAAAGAGAAAAAGATAACTATATGAATGCTAATTGGATACCAAAGTGGACAATAAATGACGTAAAATGAGGTATAAGACCCAAATGCAGACCATTGTAAGATCAGATGCTTAGCTACCATCTCACTTTATTGAACTGCTCAATAAAGTTATTTCTCCTGAGACCTGAAACTTCGACTCTGAAAGATTTCTTCTGAGACCTGAACCTGATTTTGAAGACTTGAACCAAAGATCAAGGATTGGCCACAACAACGGCAACCAGCCAAAGCTGTCTCATAGCTATATCCGAAACAGGAAAACGATGGAATCTGAACGGTGATCCCGGCACATTCTTGTGGTCACAACCTGGGAATTTACAAGTTCGCACCATTGTTAATTTTCTACTTTTTACGTCGTTGTCATTCGATTGTGTAAACACTATGGAACAGCTGATCGTGCGCACTGTTGACGTTGACAGCAGCGCGGATTGATAGAAATGGAAAGAAAATAGTGCCGATCAAAACTGAGGTATGAATTTTGTCTGGAGTGTTTTTTGTGATGTAAATTAATCAAGCTTTGAAACGCATATAATTTTTTCACGTAAAAACGCACAGTTTTGAGGCCGCGGAAACTAAATGGGACTACTTTCTTGAAAAACTTCCAGCGGCCAGAACTCTGACCAGGGAGGTGACCACAGAGTGGGTCAGTGTGTATGCACTGTAGTGCTGGTAAGGATTGCATACAACTTCATGACTTAAATGGCCGAACTATCCCTTTAACATATAGTCCTTCACCATATTTTTATACAGAATCCACACATCTATCGAAACATCTCTTATTTTAACTATATTTCTTCTTTTCCAAATAGCCTTTCTTGCAAGCATAAATAACAGATTCATAACCTCTATGTTTTTACACTTCTCCCCCATTCCTAACATCAAAATTATTTGCCAATCTTCCTCTTCTGTTTGATCCCTTAGCTCATTCATCATATTCTTTAACATTTTTGAAAAATCTCTTAATTTCCCACACAGTAAAAACAAGTGCAGCAAACCTTCATCTTGTTTTTTACACACCTTACACAATGCATTTTGTTCTTTTTTCATTAAACACGGTCTCATTTCTTTATAAACAACATTATGCCTAATAAAATAATCCAAGCTTTCCAATTCCGTGCTAACTAAAATATTTTGATTAAATTACTTTCACATTAAATTACTTTCTAACTCAAACCATTAAAATTCCTCAACCACATATCATTTGAATTCGGCTTTTTAAAAACCTCTCCCATAAAAATATTATAAAACATTTTCACATTTCCCAATTTTAACTCCATTCTTTTATTTTGATTTATAAAAAAAAAACATTTCAATTCTCCCTTCTTTCTTCCCCCCCTACTCTGTATTTCATTCAGCCACTCATTTGGTATTGCATTTTTCATCTCTTAATATTGCTTCTTTACATTACTTATATCATACTCTTCCTTTGCCTCTTCTAACTCATCAATGATCACTTGCATCGGTAAAAAACCATCCCTTATTTCATACATTATATAACATTATAACATAACATTTCCTTCCCATTATTCACAATATTTTTATTAAAAAACAATGGTTGGTTTAAAATCTCTTCCCTCCCCTCTGGTTTAAAATCCACCTTAGAGAGGAAAAAACCCCAAGCTTTTAAAACTTCCTTATAAAAATCTGGTACTCTTTTAAACATCCACTCCTTCATTTTCATCCATAAAACACTGTCCCCTAATTTCACCTCCCCACATTTGTTCAAAAAGTATTTCATTGTTTCTTTCCATTCCCCTTTTTCCTCTTCATCTATATATTTTTTCACCACTTTAATCCTCATACTTTTCTTCTTTAATTCTACATCAGCTAATCCCATCCCTCCTTTATCTATCTGTCCAATCAAAGTATTATATGCAACTCTTGGGGTTTTTTTCTCCCAAAAAAATTCTAACACACATCTTTTCAATCTCATTTCCACCCATCTTGGTATTGCACTAACAGTTCAAATATACCACATTTTAGATAACATTAATGCATTTACCACTAAAATTTTCCCTTTCAGACCTAAAGTCCTTCCCCTCCAAAAAATTAATCTCCTCTCCATTTCTCCCACCATCATTTCAAACATTCTTTCTCTTACCCCTTTCTCATCTTTTCCTAAAGTCACACCCAATATTTTTGTTTCTTTTACTTCCTCAAAACTTACAACCCCAACCAAAATTGGTACCTTTCCAAACCTCATGTCCTGTCTTTTCTTCATTCACTCTTGCACCTGTTCCTTTACCATATCTCTCTACTTTTCTCATTACTTCCTTCACACTTTCTAAATGTTTTAAAATCAGCGTTGTGTCGTCTGCATATTGAAATATCTTTTTCTCTTCTTTACCTTCTTTTATTCTAATACCTTGTATACATGCATCTTTTTTAATCATTAATCCTATGGGTTCTGCTACTAAACTGTACAGCTGCGCTGAAAGTGGACATCCTTGTCTAATAGACCTGGTTATTCTAAAAGGTTCAGTTAAAAAGCCATTACATTTTACTCTTGTCATTACGTTGTTATATAAAATTTTTATCCAATCTTTAAAAATTTCCCCGAAACCAAAACGTTCTAAAATTGAAAATAAAAAATCATGTTCTACCCTATTGAATGCCTTTTCAAAATCTAAATTAACAACATATCCATCCTCCTGCGTTTCATTTAAATAACTTATTATATATCTTATACCACTTTTTATATCTGCAATATCTCTCCCTCTTACACCATACGCTTGGTTAGTCATTATAATTGTTGGTAAAACATTTTTAAGTCTGTTTGCAAGAACTTTAGCTAGTATTTTCAAATCTGTATTTAACATTGTTATTGGCCTAAAATTACTTAAATTATTTTTACTTCCTTTCAAATTACTTAAATTATTTTTACTTCCTTTCCTTTTATAAATCAATTTCATCAATCCCATACTCATCCTCTGGTCCATTTCCTTTTTCTTATAAATCTCCTGATATACTTCTTCTAAAATTCCACTTATTCTCTCTTTAAAAACTTTATAGAATTCATTTACTATCCCATCCGTCCCTGGGCTTTTCTTTCCTTTTAAACTATTTATAGCTTCCATAATTTTCTCTTTGCTAATTTCTTTATCACATTCTTCCTTATCCTCTTTACTTACTTTAGCTGTAACACACTCTAATAATAGATTTTTCTCTTTTTCATCTATTCCTTCTGTTCCAAAAAGTTCTCCATAATACTCTTTTACTTCTTTTAAAATCCCCTTTATATCTTTCACTATTCCTCCTTTTTTATTTTGTAATTCTTTTATTAGCTCTGCCTTTTCTGTTTTCTTCTAAACAAAAGAAAAAATTTGTACATTTTTCTCCTTCAATTGTGTTTTGCCTTACTTCTTAATATTGCTCCTTTACACTTTTCTTCCTCAAATTTCCTTAGCTCTTCCTCCCACAGTATTATCTGTTTGATCTGTGCATCACTTTTATTTGTCTCTTCTCTTAGATTTTTCCTTATTTCTACCTCTTTTGCTTTTTTAACTCTCTGTACCAGTTTACTATAATTCATAGAATATTTTTTTTTATTTCATATTTTACATTTTGCCACCACAATCGTTTATCTTCAAAGTACATTCCATCCTCTTTCTCTTCTTCCAATATTCCTTCAATTCCTAATCTGTAACTTTCATTTGCCAGTATTTCCGAATTTAAAATCCACACACAAAAACAGGCCCTTTTTTTTAACCTACTAAAATCAATTTTCCAAAAAAGCATCTTATGATCACTCAAGCTGATATCCTTATAACAAATGTCCTCCAGAAAACATTCCATGTCCCTTACACACAAAATAAAATCTATTCTTGTCTGACACATACAATTCCCTACTAATTGTGTTCTGGAAAAGTCCCTTTTCCTTTAATTTTTCCCTCTCCAGACATCAATCAAATTTCTCTCCTCCATTATTTCTTTTAACGCTTTCCTTCCCACATCTGTTTTAAAAACCATCCCATCCGCCATGTCAATCTTACTAAAAACTGTATTAAAATCCCCAACTAAAATTACATTTTTCCATTTCTTTGTTAAAGGTGCATTGCGCAAGTCTCTGAGTTTTTGCAGAACTATGCCCCCTCTGGCGACAAGCGAAACTCCAATCAGAGGTGTGCACGCTCATGGACCACACGCACGCTTGCACGGGCACGAGCTGTTCATAACCAAAGGAGCATCAGCCGCACAAATCTTTTGTTTACAGTCATAATGTCTTCAGAGGTAATAAAGTTATAAATCTGCAAGTCATTTTAAATATGTGAAAGGAAAGGCATTTGAGTAAATTACACACTTATGTGTGAGGGGAAAACGGGGGTAGTAGAAAACTTTGGTTTTTGTTTCCATCTATCTCCATGTTGAACTGTTTTATGTGTTTTCTACTGTATCCACTTATATTGTTCATGAACGTGTTTCCATAATAATACAATCATAAGTTATTACTTTGTTGACCAACTGTGTATGGTATGATTATTATTTTGAGCTTTTACAAAGTAATAACAAAGTACACTCAAATGTCTCAAGGTAATATTCATAGATTATTACATCATTTGTTGTCATAGATTTGCCGTATCAGACATTAGAGACTGGGCTATATCTTACCGTTTTATCAAGAAAAGAGCCAACTGAGGATCCCGTTTGAGCCCTAGAGCAGACCGGAGATTCCAACGAACAGTATTTATATCGTTTTTACCTTTTGTGCACAGCCACGTCCAAGTGATCTGAGGGCGCGGGCGCTTCCTAGTGTGTGCAGACCGGAGATCTCTCCTTTTGTTGAAAGCCTTCCCGATGTTGACTCTCGTCTTATTCTGACGCCTGTGGCACTAGACAAAAGTTTTCTTTTCTTTGTCTTACGTGGAGTATTTGTGTTGGGGTTTGGAATGAACTACAAGCCGGTCTCTTTGAATCCATCTTTTACTTTTGTCGAAAGTCGACTAAAGTTTTGTCGCTCGAGTTGTCTTCGCTGATACAGAGAATGGCGGCGTCGCGGCGAATACACAAACCTGCCAGACATTACCAGGTGAGCGTGAACGCGCATGACGTCACGCCCAGTCTCAAATTCCGTCCTCTTATTTATTTTACTGTACAGGATTACAGAGGCAATCACAGTGATCAGAGAAGGGCTCATTCAGCCCATCAGCCAATTGTTAAAGCATGTATGGGTTAGAAAAACGGGTATTTTTAACATGAAATGTTGCGCAATGCACCTTTAAGATCCTAATTCCCCTTGAACCCCTAAAACCCCTTGCATTTAAACTCACCAAACTTAAAACCATACCAATAAAAATTAAAAAATTAAAACCATTCATCGTCAGTCTCTCTCAAGTTCTTGTTCTCGTACCATTCCCAACTTCATTTTATCCATTTCAGTAACTTTTTTCTTTCTTGTAACGTTAAGATTTGGCTTTACCTTCATTGACATTCTTCTTGTTGTTATTCCACTTTTGTCTCTTTCTTTCCTTGCATTCTGCTGTTCCTTGTCCAGTTTCTCCATCTCGTTGCTCTCCTCATTATCACTTATTTCCTTTTCCTCCGTTAATTCCTGTCCCTCTCTCTCAGTTGTGTCCTCCTCGATTCTCTCCTCTTCTCCATCCTGCTGACTTTGGTGTTTCAGCTGCTGATATTTCACACTTTCTATTAACTCCTGCTGTACGTTTTCCATCTGTTTGACTGTCTCTGTGGTTTCTGTTGTCTCGTCACACACCTGCCCATCCATCTGTTGCCGCTCCTCTGTTTCCTCCTCGTCACCTTCCATCCAGCATTCACATTTGTTGAGAGGCTTACCGCATTCTGGACATTCAATTGCCGTACAGTCTCTTGCAAAATGTCCTTGTTCATCGCACTTGAAACATTTGAACTCAGGACAGTTCTTGAGGATGTGCTCTGGACTTATACACAGTCGGCAAGTCTTGACCTGCCTACTGTGTATTATCCTAAAGTACTGCAAGCCCTCCGCTGTCTCAAACTTAGAACTGTACGGCAGCGACGCCACCTCCTTTGGGAACTTGACTTTCAAAAATCTTGTTCCATCTTCTATCTCCGTCCCTGGGTAAAACCTCATTCTTATCTCCGTTGTGGGGGTAACTCCCCATCCTTCCAGCTTTGCGATTATGGCTTCATCTTCAAGATACACAGGCAGATGCATGAACAAGACTACATACACCCTGTCCTGTAGTTTTTTAACGTCACATGATTGTCCTTTAATTTGCAAACCATTTAGCAGCTCATCACAAACTTCCTCCGTTTCAAATGTCACTTCATATTGCTTATTAGTCTTTGGTCTTACCGCCAGGATTTTCTCCACTCCTATTTTTTCTTTGATTGCTCTTATTATGTCCTCTGCTCCTCCATTTTGTACTTTACTGATGTCAATCATTGCTGTTGCTTCTTTGGAATAAGTTCTTTGTTTCTTATGTTCTTTTGCCGTCATCTCATCTCGTCGTGTTAATCCTTTTCCGTTGTCTTTTGCCTTTACTTGTTCCACCTCCGTTGCCATTTCAGAGCCAGTTGGTCTGTCCATTACACTCATTCCAAAGCAAAATCAAAATAACAAACCACTCCCCAGGCAGCACAAAGCTGCTGGTTCGTGGTTTAAAACAAAATAAACGTGATTAAAAAAAGTATCCTTCACTTCAAACTTCAAACAAAACAAACTTTATAAAACAAACAAACACTGCAGAGAGAGAGCTTCAGTTCTCTCTGCCACTCCAATTGCTTCCTGGATCATACCACTACAATGAACAGACGTTCTCAAAGTGGTATGGCCGTAAGCGAAAAGGTTAAAAGGTTAGAACATTAGTGAAGAAACTAAAAAGCTTACAGCACCTGGTATTCCCAGGCGGTCTCCCATCCAAGTACTAACCAGGCCCGACTCTGCTTAGCTTCCGAGATCAGACGAGATCGGGCGTTCTCAAAGTGGTATGGCCGTAAGCGAAATCTGCTGCCAAAAACGGGCTTTTTGAAGAAATTCATAGATTTTTTGAGACTTGCTGAAGAAACTCTGCTGCCAAGACTGGGCTTTTTGAAGAAACTCAGAGACTATTTCAGGCTTTTTGAACAAACTTTTAGACTTTTTTTTTGTTTTTTTGAACCAAAAAAGCTTACAGCACTGGTATTCCCAGACGGTCTCCCATCCAAGTACTAACCAGGCCCGACTCTGCTTAGCTTCCGAGATCAGCCGAGATCGGGCGTTCTCAAAGTGGTATGGCCGTAAGCGAAATCTGCTGCCAAAAACGGGCTATTTAAAAGGTTAGAACATTAGTGAAGTAAACTAAAAAGCTTACAGCACCTGGTATTCCCAGGCGGTCTCCCATCCAAGTACTAACCAGGCCCGACTCTGCTTAGCTTCCGAGATCAGACGAGATCGGGCGTTCTTTTTTTCTTTTTTTTAATTAAAAAATAATTTAAAACTAACAGTAAAATACATTATTTACATTGATTCTTCATTTACACCATCACCATATTAACATTCTTTCCTACACAAACTTGAATGACAATTTACAATTTTACAGTTTCATTTGCAGTCCATTTTCAGTCCTCATTATGTACGGATTATTTTTAAGAAAAATCTTCTCAAAAATGGGATTCTTTCTTTCTTCACGGCAGTAAACTTCCAATGCCTTTATATACAGTGAGGAAAATAAGTATTTGAACACCCTGCTATTTTGCAAGTTCTCCCACTTGGAAATCATGGAGGGGTCTGAAATTGTCATCGTAGGTGCATGTCCACTGTGAGAGACATAATCTAAAAAAAAAATATCCAGAAATCACAATATATGATTTTTTAACTATTTATTTGTATGATACAGCTGCAAATAAGTATTTGAACACCTGTCTATCAGCTAGAATTCTGACCCTCAAAGACCTGTTAGTCTGCCTTTAAAATGTCCACCTCCACTCCATTTATTATCCTAAATTAGATGCACCTGTTTGAGGTCGTTAGCTGCATAAAGACACCTGTCCACCCCATACAATCAGTAAGAATCCAACTACTAACATGGCCAAGACCAAAGAGCTGTCCAAAGACACTAGAGACAAAATTGTACACCTCCACAAGGCTGGAAAGGGCTACGGGGAAATTGCCAAGCAGCTTGGTGAAAAAAGGTCCACTGTTGGAGCAATCATTAGAAAATGGAAGAAGCTAAACATGACTGTCAATCTCCCTCGGACTGGGGCTCCATGCAAGATCTCACCTCGTGGGGTCTCAATGATCCTAAGAAAGGTGAGAAATCAGCCCAGAACTACACGGGAGGAGCTGGTCAATGACCTGAAAAGAGCTGGGACCACCGTTTCCAAGGTTACTGTTGGTAAGACACTAAGACGTCATGGTTTGAAATCATGCATGGCACGGAAGGTTCCCCTGCTTAAACCAGCACATGTCAAGGCCGTCTTAAATTTGCCAATGACCATTTGGATGATCCAGAGGAGTCATGGGAGAAAGTCATGTGGTCAGATGAGACCAAAATAGAACTTTTTGGTCATAATTCCACTAAACGTGTTTGGAGGAAGAAGAATGATGAGTACCATCCCAAGAACACCATCCCTACTGTGAAGCATGGGGGTGGTAGCATCATGCTTTGGGGGTGTTTTTCTGCACATGGGACAGGGCGACTGCACTGTATTAAGGAGAGGATGACCGGGGCCATGTATTGCGAGATTTTGGGGAATAACCTCCTTCCCTCAGTTAGAGCATTGAAGATGGGTCGAGGCTGGGTCTTCCAACATGACAATGACCCGAAGCACACAGCCAGGATAACCAAGGAGTGGCTCTGTAAGAAGCATATCAAGGTTCTGGCGTGGCCTAGCCAGTCTCCAGACCTAAACCCAATAGAGAATCTTTGGAGGGAGCTCAAACTCCGTGTTTCTCAGCGACAGCCCAGAAACCTGACTGATCTAGTAAAGATCTGTGTGGAGGAGTGGGCCAAAATCCCTCCTGCAGTGTGTGCAAACCTGGTGAAAAACTACAGGAAACGTTTGACCTCTGTAATTGCAAACAAAGGCTACTGTACCAAATATTAACATTGATTTTCTCAGGTGTTCAAATACTTATTTGCAGCTGTATCATACAAATAAATAGTTCAAAAATCATACATTGTGATTTCTGGATTTTTTTTTTTAGATTATGTCTCTCACAGTGGACATGCACCTACGATGACAATTTCAGACCCCTCCATGATTTCTAAGTGGGAGAACTTGCGAAATAGCTGGGTGTTCAAATACTTATTTTCCTCACTGTACATATGCAGTCTTTTTGTGAAATAAGTCCATAATTCCACTTTTCCCTTTTTTTCTCCAGCCATGTTTCTCCTTACCCAAATAGCATATCTTGCAACAGTTAAAAACACATTAACAATATTTTGATTTTCACATTTTTCATTAATACCAAATAAAAACACACAATTACATTCTTGTTCATCATCTATTTCACCACTTTTATCTCCCATAAAACCTTGTATTACCTTTTTCAATTTTCCTTTAAAAGTTTGTATTTCCTCACATAATAAAAACATATGTACAATTCCTTCGTGTCTTACATTACATACTTTGCATAATGAATCTTCTGTTAATCCCATTTTGTGCAGTTTCACCCTTGTAAAAATTATATTATGTCTTATCTTAAAATCCAAATTTTCCATTTTCACATCCACATACCATTTACATAGGTTTTCACATAGCCTCTTTTCATCCAAATCAATAAAAACATTTTTCCAAAACTGAATAGCTGCTGGTTCTTTAAAAACCTTATTACTAAAATAAACATAAAAGTCTTTGACAGATTTGAAACTAAAATTTTCCATTTCTTTAGGTCCTTTTACAAAAACTTGCATTTTGTTACCTTATTTCTCTCTCTCATTCTTTTCTATTTTCTTTAACCATTCTGTTGGTATGGCTTCTTTCACCTGTTCATACTGTAGCTCTAAAGTTTTGACATTAAAATCCTCCATGATTCCTTCCAATCCATCAATAATTGCTTGTATTGGTAAAAATCCTTCTTTCACTTCATATAAGACATCTCCTACTATTTTAAAACCAGCCTCAATCCAATGTTTAAAGAATAAATCTTTCCCTTTGTATAAAATGTTTTCATTTAAAAACAGTGGTTGATTTAAAAAAAATCATCCTTCTTTACTGGTTTAAAACATACATTAGGTAAAAAATCTTTCCATGCCTCCAACACTTCTTTATAAAACTCTGGGATTCCCTTTAACATTTCTTGTTTCAATTTCATACACAATATATTATTCCCAATTCCCAAATTCCCACACTTGTTTAAATAAAATCTCATAGTTTTCTTCCATTCAGCCGTATTCTCTTCATTTAAAAACTTTTTCACTATTTTAATGCTAAAACTCTTTTTCTTTAGCTCAGGGTCTTGCAACCCTAATCCACCATCTCCCACTGCTCCTATTATTGTGTTGTAAGCTATTTTTGGTGGTTTAGAATCCCAAATAAAATTTAAACCTGCATTTTTAATCCTTCTAGCAATTGTCACGCCCGGCTTTGCCGTGCTGGGTGTGCTCACTTCACCATGAACAGAATATGTTTGGGCTGTCACTCTCCCCCCAGTCTGAAGGGGGAGCTGTCTGTTTTCGGTCCATCTGACAGTAGCTGATGGGCGGGACTATTTAAAAGCATCTCCTGCCAGTTGTTCTGGCTCTCTCTGCTCTGGGCTGCGCATCTCGGCTCTGCTCTGGCCTCCTGGCTGGCAGCAGCACCATCCTACTCCTTTTTGCCTTTTTTGCATTACACATAGTCAACACTTTACTGATCTGCACTACACTTTTGATTAGCTTTCTCTGGCTTCTCATTTACTGACTTGATACATTTATTGATTCAAATTATGATTTCATTGTATAATTTAATGCTTTAATAAATTATTTTTGATTTAACTTAACAAACGGTGTGGTCTCCCCTATGTCATTGCTACTGTGAGCCAGGTAGTCGTGACATATGGGGGATTTTGGATCCCGAATTGTAAGTAGACTACTATAATTCGCAATATGTGTAGGCTTAGTTGCGTGGGTAGTGCTACGTCATTGGTTCACATTTTGTGAATGAAACGTACTGGTGATCAGCTGATGGTAGTAATCTAATCAGCTGGCACGCGTTGTGTTTGTTTGTTGGGGAGTTCCGCATCGAGTGTTCAGTTAATGAATTGAATGTTACTTTAGTATTTTGATTGCTAAAATTAGTTTTTTGGTTGTGGAAAAAATTGGGAGTATTTGCGCAGATTAGAGCAATTTAACCAACCATATTTTGTTTGCTTAGTTTGAGTAACGAAGTGTGTTTGTAGGTCTACTTATGTTGCAGGATGGCATTTTACGGAGCCTGTTTTATCCCCAATTAGTGCGCTTCGGCGTTGTGGGTTTAGGTTGCTGGTCACTGAAGTCCGAACGAGGGCACCGCCGTGGAGCACCGGCTGAATTGACTTTTGTCGGGACAGTACGATTCCATCGGTATTGGTGAGTAAATTAGCCTTGTTCTTGGACTTAGTGTGAAGATAGATCAGAATAGTAGGGGGGTAAATGTTTAGGGGGAAACTCCGTTGTTGTCCTGTAACATGAGTTGCATTCCGCTTTGCCCGATTTAATTTGTGTGGTTGGAATTGTTTAATAACCCGAAAGACGTTGAGATATAGGCTTAGTTTTTGTTTGTTTGGCTAGATGTAGTGCTATTGGGTGTTTTTTTATAGATTATAGTTTGGTTTGATTGTTGATTGGTGACTTGTAATTTAAGTTGTAATAATGGGTACACTTGAGGCATTTTTGGCTGTTCTTTCAGTGGCCTTGCTTGCAGCGTTGAATGTTAAACAATTGCATAGTGTGGCCAAGCACTATAAAATTGATTTAACATTGCCGAGGGGAGCTAAGAAGCATGAGCTGCTTGACTTCATTCGTGCGTGTTTGGTTGATAAGAACGTGTTACCTGACGAGAAATTGCCGAAGCAATGTAGTCAGGGAGCGTCGGGTTCAGATAGTGAGCTCACTTCAGATAGTGAGCCCACTCCGAGTTTGATTGTAGGCCCACAGCTAAAATCCAGTGTATTAACATTTGAACAGCAAGTCGAATTGTTAAAACTGCAACATGATTTGCAAGTGAAACAAAAGACGTTGGAATTGGAACAAGAATTAGCAAGAAAAAAATTAGATGACGAATTAGCTCAAAGAAGGCTTGATAACGAATTGGATTGTAAAAGGTTAGAAGCTGTACAGAAAGATAAAGATTGTGAGTTGGAATGGGAAAGGCTTAAAAATTTAGAGCAGGAACGTGAGATTGAGCGTACTAGGCTGCAATTAGTAGCTGAAGGCAAACTTGGCAAATCGCAGCAGTCTGGCCTGGCCGGTATGATCAAGTTCCTGCCTAAGTTTAATGAGCATGATCCAGATGTGTTTTTTTCGTTATTTGAGAATATTGCTACTGAGCAAAATTGGAGTGATGAGGATAAAATTGTGTTGTTACAAACTTCGTTAATTGGCCGTGCACAGAAGGCATTTGTGGCTTTACCGTCTTCTGAAAAGAAGGTCTATCGATGTGTCAAGGCAGCTGTGTTAAAGTGTTATGAGTTAATCCCCGAGGCTTATAGACAGCGTTTTCGATCATGGAAAAAATCAGATAAGCAAACTTACTCTGAGTGGGCTAGGGAATTAACCAGCTTCTTTCAACAGTGGCTTACAGCTGAAGAGGTTGATTCTTTTGATGAGTTGTGTGATCTTATGATATTAGAACAACTTAAGAACACTTTGCCTGATTGAATAGCCACTTACATTAGCGAACATCATGTGAAAACAGCAGCAGATGCCGCTGTTCTTGCTGATAATTTTTCTCTCATACACAAGACTCCAGCTCGTGATTTTAGTCCGATTTTAGTCCAATTACAAAGAACGTAGCTATAGTCGTGTTAATACGCAAAGTGTTAATACGGACACATCTGTGTTTTCCAATTCAATTGTACGTGGTAAACCATCGGATTTCGATCTTAAAACAGACTGTAACTACTGTTTTGGGAAAAATCATTGGAAAAAAAATTGCCCGGTTTTATTTGAGCGTAATAGGGCGAAGGTTGATGGAGGAAAGGTTGGCCTCTGCGCCTCATCTGTTCCTGCTGTGCGCTCAGGGAGTAAAGCTAAGAAAATTCTAGTTTTTCCTGATCAGGTCTCACCACCTCCCGTGGTTAAGACTGGAGCTTCTTTATTGGGTGAGTCAGATAGGTGTCAAAAAGATTTTCCAGAGGTTTTTACGGCATGCGCTGTGACGCGCGCTATGGCGCATAAGCAGGATGCAAACTCGTCTGATGTATCCAAGCACACTTCTGCTCAGGTATTTATTCCACAGTTACCAGTACCTTTGTCTCGATTTGACATTACTGAGGCTCAAAAGAGTGATCAGAGCTTACAGAAATATTTTGACTTGACTGGAGATGACAATTTAGATCGCTGTTATTTTGTGAAGGATGGCTTGTTGCTAAGAAGGTGGTCACCTACTGCGGGAACTGATGTGAGAGATCAGATTTTGCAGGTGGTGATGCCTGAAAAGTTTCGTGAAATGGCACTAAAAACAGCTCATGGGGAGACAGCGGGTCATTTTGGGGTAAAGAAAACATACAATCAATTGTTAAAACATTGCTACTGGCCACGGATAAAGAGGGACGTTGCACGGTTTGTTCAAACTTGTCATGTCTGTCAGGTGGCAGGGAAGCAAAATGCTGTCGTTAAGCTCGCGCCTTTACAGCCCATTCCGTCTGTTGGTAAGCCTTTTGAGCATTTGGTCATTGATTGTGTGGGCCCCTTACCCCAGTCAAAATCAGGCTGCGTTTATTTGTTTACCATCATGTGCCAGGCGACCCGCTATCCTGCTGCGTATGCTTTGAGGACCATTACTACAAGGTCTGTGGTGAAATTATTGTCGCAGTTTATTTCAATATTTGGTCTTCCCAGAGTCATTCAAAGTGATCGGGGTTCAAATTTTACGTCAAAAACATTCGCAGCAGCTTTGAAACGGCTGCGTATCCAGCACAACTTGAGTAGCGCGTACCATGTGCAAAGTCAAGGGGTTTTGGAGCGGTTCCACGCCACTCTTAAGTCTCTATTGCGTGCATACTGCATAGAGATGAAGCGGGAGTGGGAGGATGGTCTACCATGGCTATTGTTGGCGGCTAGAGCGGTTGTGCAAGAAAGCACAGGTTTCAGTCCCAATGAGTTGGTATTTGGTCACAAGGTTCGTACCCCATTGTCTGTGTTGTCAAGTGATCTGGATTCATCTGAACCACCCAAGAGTTTGTCCAGTTATGTGTATGGTTTTCGCCGCAGGTTACTTTAAGCATGTAAAATGGCAACTGAAAATTTGACTGATGCCCAAAGAAAAATGAAGCGAAATTATGACCGTAAAGCAGAAGCTCGTGTCTTTAGCCCAGGGGATCAGGTGGTGGCATTGTTGCCTATACCTGGTTCTCCTTTTGGTGCAAAGTATTCAGAGCCTTACAGTGTGGTTCGTCAAGTGTCAGAGACCAATTATGTGGTTGCTACACCTGATTGTAGGTGGGCAACACAGTTATGTCATATCAATTTACTTAAGCCATATTATGCATCATCACAGTCGCCTAGTTGTAAGGGTGAATCGGCTGTCTTGGTTGTGGCAAGCACGTCTGTAGCTTCTCCAGAGTTAGAGGATGATGTGCAGGGCCCTGACGATTCCATGTTGCATGCTCGTCTCAATAATTCAGAGACGTTGGCCAAATTGGAGGGAGTTTTAGATCATTTGGATTTGCAACAGCAAGCAGAATTGAAAGCTTTAATCTTTGAATTTCCTTGTCTGTTTTCAGATACTCCAACTTGCACAACTTTAATCGAACATGACATAGAAGTCGGTGATGCAAAGCCAATCCGTCAGAGGTTTTACCGCACTGGTCCTGATAAGCGGAAAAGTCTGGAAGATAGTGTCCAATATCTTCTGGAAAATGGTCTTGCCGTACAGTTGTACTCTAGCTGGGCTTCGCCCTGTTTGTTAGTCAAAAAACCTGATCATACGTACAGATTTTGCACTGATTACAGAAAAGTAAATAGGGGGGGATTAGGTGAGCTGGGGGGTGAGTTTGGTCATTTCCAGTGGTGGCTGTTGTATTGAGGGTGTGGGTTAAGGGTGATGAGAGTTTGGCTTAGTCTAACATTAGTCTTTCAGGGTAACTGGTTAAAAAGGGTAATGGATTTAGTCATTTATTGTTTTTTTGGGTTTATAATTGGGTTTGTTTCTGTTCTTAGTATTGATTAGGGGGAATGGTGTAACAAGTAGAATGTAGTTTTACAGAGTCCCATATGGGTCTCTGTTTTGTGGGGGGAGTGATGTCACGCCCGGCTTTGCCGTGCTGGGTGTGCTCACTTCACCATGAACAGAATATGTTTGGGCCGTCACTCTCCCCCCAGTCTGAAGGGGGAGCTGTCTGTTTTCGGTCCATCTGACAGTAGCTGATGGGCGGGACTGTTTAAAAGCATCTCCTGCCAGTTGTTCTGGCTCTCTCTGCTCTGGGCTGCGCATCTCGGCTCTGCTCTGGCCTCCTGGCTGGCAGCAGCACCATCCTACTCCTTTACTGATCTGCACTACACTTTTGATCAGCTTTCTCTGGCTTCTCATTTACTGACTTGATGATTTCATTGTATAATTTAATGCTTTAATAAATTATTTTTGATTTAACTTAACAAACGGTGTGGTCTCCCCTATGTCATTGCTACTGTGAGCCAGGTAGTCATGACACAATCCATGTGGGCATTGGCACCACCCCTAAAACATACCACATCTTTGCCAGTACTAATGCATTAAAAGCCAATACCTTCCCTTTTAATGTTAGTGCTCTTAATTTCCAATAATTTAAAATCCTTTCCATTTTCCCAACCACCTCTTCCCACATCAAATCTCTCCCTACTTTTTCATTCTTCCCAATCCAAACCCCTTAAATTTTCAAATTGTCTTCTTTAAAAGAATAAAAACTTTGTACTTTCTCTCCTACCTCTCCTACACTCATAAAAATTAACTCATATTAACTTTAGCTCCAGATCCCTTACAATACCTTTCAATTATATTCATTGATTTTCTTACATCATCCACATCTCTTACTATTAAAGTCGTATCATCTTCATATTGATAAACTTTCTGTAATTCTTCCATTCCTTCTATTTCTATTCCCTTAATTCCCTTTTCCTCTTTTAAAGCCAACCCCAATGCTAAGCTATACAACAACGTGGATAGTAGACATCCTTGTCTTATCGATCGTGTTAATTTAAAAGTGTCCATCACAAATCCATTACATTTAATCTGACTTCTTACATCTTTGTATAAAATCTTTATCCATTTGATAAAATTTTCCCCAAATCCATACTGTTTCAAGACCCCAAATAAAAATTGATGCTCAACTCTATCAAACGCCTTCTCCAGATACAAGCTAATCACATACCCTCTTTTCTTTTCTGCTATCATAAAACTAACCACATCTCTTATACTACTAATAGTATCCGTTATATCTCTTCCCCTTATTGCATATGCTTGGTTTGTCTGAATTATGTTTGGTAAAATCAATTTTAATCTATTAGCTAAAAATTTTGCCAAAATTTTAAAATCACTATTCAACATAGTTATTGGCCTATAGTTTCTTAGATCTTTAATGTCTCCTCTTTTTTTATAAATTAATTTAATCAACCCTATCCCCATAAAATTACTCATTTCATCTCTTTTAAAAATGTCCTCATAAACTTCTTTTAAAATCGGTATCAATACTTTGCTAAAAACCTTATAAAATTCATTTGGTATCCCATCTCTTCCTGGACTCTTCCCATTACTCAATTGCGTAATTGCCTCTTCTATTTCCTCTTTTCCAATTTCTTTCTCAGCTAACTTTTTGTCATCATCATCAACTCTTGCTTTAATTCGTTCTTCAAAAAAATGTTTATGTTCTAGATCTAGTCGCTCACTTCTAAATAATTCTTCGTAAAAATCTTTTATTTCCTTTAATATATCTTGTGTTTCTGTCACTTTTTCTCCATCCTTACTACTTAACTCTTTTATCATCCCTGATCTTTGCCTATTTTTCTCCATGTTAAAAAATAATTTTGTACACTTTTCCCCTTCCACTATATACTTTGCTCTACTACTTACCATTGCTCCTTTACATTTCCTTTCCTCTATTTCTTTTATTTTTTTCCTCCAAATGTATAATTCTTTGTGAATCTTTTCCATCCTTACTTTGCTCTTCTTTTAGTTCCCTTCTTATTCTATATTCTTCCCCTTTTTAGGCTTTTTGTATCAACCTACTATGCTCCTTAGTGCATTTACTTATTTCATATTTCATATTATCCCACCATATCCTTTTATCTTTATTGTATAATTGATCTTCCATCTCTCTTTTCATCAATTCTTCTAATTTCATACAAAATCCTTCTGTTTTTAAAATCTCAGTATTTAGCATCCATAAACCCTGGTCCCCTTTTTATTCCACTCATATCAATTTCAGCCCATAAAATCTTATGGTCACTTAAAAAAGTTTCTTTATAATATATATCGTCTATAAATTCAACTAAATCCCTTTTACTTAAAATCAAATAAATTCTACTTCTACACATGAAATCCATCACCAGCTGTTGTCTTGAAAATTCTCTTATCCCTTCATTTCTTTCTCGCCATACTTCCACCAAATCATTATCTTCCATCATACCTTTTAAAGCAGGGCTCAGTAGTTTCGGGATTTCTTCGCTGTATTCTCGCTTTTTGCTCGCAGGTTTCTCTCTAGAGCTCCCCCACAGCTTCGGAATAGGTATTTGACAACACTGTTGTAAAACTCGGTGGCGATTCTCAGACACCAGAGGCTAGTAGATCAACGACATCAAAGCAGACGGGACATTCTTTAAAATGTTTTCTTCATTCGGGTTCGAACAGCGTGAGGGAGCGCAATAATGACAGCAATGACGGCTGTCAATGACGGTGAAAATGACGGCTCAAAGTTGCAAGTGCGGATTTTCCGCTCACGGGCACCAGGGGGGTGCGAAACGACCACCATTCAACCCGAAATAAGTAATATAACCATTCCAATGACTCCGAAGCTGTTCAGTTAAGGTAAAAAAACAACAATTCCTTTAATTTTCCTAAAAAATAAAACTTTTTCTTTTTCAATTACTGGTGCGTGTACATTAAATATAGTCAGACATTCCTCTCCTTCTATTTTCACCGCTATACATTTCCCCTCCTTATCATCATACACTACTTTTATTTTTTCTCCCACTCCTCTTTTGATTAAAATGCTACCCCTCTTCCTCTTCTCCCATCACCATTATTATAAAAAATATCTCCACTCCATTTCTTTTTTAAACTCTCCATTCTCTTCTCTCCAATTCGTTTCCTGTAATAATATTACATTTGCTTTTTTACATGTTTCCTTCAACCTTTCAAATTTTTCATTTTTCACTACACCTCTAACATTCAATACTGCTATTTTTAGCAGCATTAAATGCATTAAAGTCCATAATGTCCACTTCATTTATTTTCTTCTTCTTCCAAATCCACCAGAACCCCAAAGCTATTTTCATCACAATCTTTTCTTTTGGTCCCCTTTTCTTTACATTTTTCTCTTGTTATATGTCTTTTTTGTGCAAATTCTACACTTGGGGTTACCTTTAGTGGTCTTCTTCTGGTCGTCGTCACCTTTTCCCACTCTGTTCTCCCCATCTCCTCCTTTTCCATTTCTGTTTTGTCCACCTCCACCATCTCCTGTTGTCGTTGTATTCCAGCCTGTGAGTCCATTTGCCTCTGCGAATCCTCATTGTCCTGTTCATCTTCAGTTCTTATCTCTTCTCCCATTCCTTTCTTCTTTGCCTTCTGCTTCTTTTCCCTTTCACATGTATCTCCATCCTCCTCTATTTCACTGTTTCCTTTCCTGTTCTCCACTTCCATTTGCTCAGTTCTTTTATATGTTGATTCCTCTTCTGTTGTGCTGACTTCCATCCTTTCTGCTTCTTTCATCTTTTCTGGCCTCGTTTCCTCTCGTTGCTCTTCCCTTTGGGTTTCCACAGTCTCATCCTGCATCTGTCCCCCCACCTCTCGTTGCTCCTCTTCTTCCTCTCCTTCACCTCCCATCCAGCATTCGCATTTGTCTAGGATTTCTTGACAATCTGGGCACTTCACTACCTTGCAGTCTCTTGCAAAGTGCCCTTGTTCACATTTGTAGCACTGAAACTCAGGGCAGTCCCTCATTACATGTTCCGGATTCATACACAATCGACAGGTTTTAACCTGACGATTATGTATGATCCGAAAATGTTGAGTTCCCTCTGCAGTTTCAAACCTGGTGCTTCACCCGTACAAACCGTGTACCGTCTTCAATTTCCGTACCTGGATAGTATCTTCTTATTCTGGAAGTGGGGGTTACTCCCCAACCTTTCAGTTTGTCCAGAATATCTCCGTCCTCAAGGTAGGCTGGCAGATGCATAAATGAGACTGCGTACTCCCTCTCCTGTAGCTTTTTCACCTCACATTTCACTCCTTTAATTTCCAGTCCATCCACAAGTTCATCACAGGTTTCTTCATTTGTCAGAGTCACTTCATACAGTCCGTTTTGTTTAGCTCTTACCACTAACATCTTCCAAACTCCTACTTTCTCTGCTATCACTTTTATTAAATCCTCTGCCTTTCCATCGCTGACATCTCCCATGTCCACTGTTACGGTTGCCTCTTTTGCATAAATCCTCTTGTTCTCCATCTTGTTTTCTCCCATCTGTTCTCGTCGTCTTTGTCCTTTTCCTTGGTCGTTATTTTTTCCATTGTCCGCCGCCATTTCCATGTCTTTGCCAGTTAATCCATCCGTTTTACTCATTTTGTCGAAAACAATGAACACAAAACACTCCCCAGACAGCACAAGGCTGCTGGCAAGTGGTTTAAAACAAAAAAAAACAACACTATACGAATATAAACTTTTTAACAAACTTTTAAACAAACAAAAAGAAAAAACTCAGAGAGCCTTTCGGTTTGCAATACACACCACTTCCTGGTTAGCTCAACAGCGCCCTCAAAGTGGTATGGCCGTAAGCGAAATCTGCTGCCGAAAACGGGCTATTTAAAAGGTTAGAACATTAGTGAAGTAAACTAAAAAGCTTACAGCACCTGGTATTCCCAGGCGGTCTCCCATCCAAGTACTAACCAGGCCCGACTCTGCTTAGCTTCCGAGATCAGACGAGATTTGGCGTTCTTTTTTTTATTTATTTTTTTATTTTTTATTATCAAAAGTATCAAAAATATAATTTTACAACATAATCTCAATCAAATCAAAACAGACACAACATTGAATTACATCCACAAAAACAAAAAACAAAAAAAATTACACAATATACACAAAATATACCATAACCATACATTCCACCTTCAACATTTTTCTTTCCTTTTAGAATTTTACGCTTAACCCTTTTTTATCATCCACCCTTATCAGCCTACATCCATTAATAAACGCCTTTTCAAAAGCGTCTTTGCTCAGATATTTCCACATTAAATAAACATTCTTTCTCACCACAGATTTGAACATCACAGCAACATCCACTTTTTTCTTTTCAAAGTATGCCAAATTCCTCCTTGCCCATATTGCATACCTTGCATGACTTAAAATAAAGTTACACAGGTTAACTCCCACATCTTTACAGTTTGTACTTTCACCAAATAAAAACAATTTTTTCCACTCTTTCCCTGTTACATCTTTTCCCCAATTTCCCTTGATCAAATTTTTCAATTTTTCATGAAATACATCCAGCTCTTTGCATTCAAAAAATATGTGCATTAGTGTTTCAGGATCAGTCTTACAAACATCACATTCTCTGTTCACATTTCTATTAATTTGATGAATCACCACCTTTGTGTATATCCTATTATGTCTCAGTTTAAAATCTAAATTCTCACAATCCAGCCCATTATACTTCACACTTAGGTTCTTCCATATTGCCTTCACATTAAGATCTGGAAACACTTTTGGCCATACACTTTCTGATGCAGGCAATTTGATTTCCTTGTCCACCAACATCTTGTATATCTCTTTCATGGTTACCACAGCCAAATGTTTTCTCTCATCATTTTTCACAATATACATGTCTGGAATTCCCCAATTTCCAACTTTCATCACCTCTTTCTCTATCCTTTCTACCCAACTCCTGGGAAGACTTGCTTTGATGTTTTCACATACACAGTCAACTTTTGATTTTTCAATATCCTCATCCCATCCCACAACACAATCATAAATAGCCCTATTTGGTAGAAAACCCCTTACATATTCATATACTATATCCTTGACTTGTCTTATTCCCGCTTTCATATACAGTCTGTTATAAAACATTTTCCCTTTCATCCTTATCTTGGGATTCAAAAATATCGGCTGGTTGTGTATTTGATTAATATTTTCGCACTCATATCCTATATTAACCAAAAACTCAGCCCATGCACTAAAAACTTCTTGGTAAAATAGTGGTATCTTTTCAACCATTGGCTTCTTTAATGCTAAAAACACCCCTTCCTCTCCACATCCACCACTTTTGTCTAAAAAATCTCTCAAGAATCCCTTCCATCCACAATCTACTTTATCATACAAATACTTCTTTATCATTTTCACTCTTATTGATTTTCTTTTTACATCTATATCAATCAGCTTCAAACCTCCCGCCGTATAATCCGCTATTAATGTTTTTGTTGATATTTTTACCCCTTTTCCTCCCCACAAAAAATTATTCACCACCTCCTTCATCTCATTCAGTACCCAGTCTGGTAAATCAACTGCGCCAATCACATAATTACATTTGGAAATTACTAAAGAATTTGCAACTACTACCTTACCTCTCAATCTTAAAACTGTAGCACTTGTTTCATTTTATTTAAAATTCCAGTCCACGTAGCATCCCTAGCTTCCTTTGCATTAACACCTATATTCACACCTAAAATTCTCATATGATAATTTGTAACTTTAAAAGGAATATCACACCTACCTATATCTACTCCTCCAATACTCATTATTTCTGATTTGTCAATGTTTATTTTTGCCCCTGATGCTTTCCCATAAGTTTCCATGTGTTTCATTATTTTATTTATACTCTCAATATCTCTAACTGTAAATGTTGTGTCGTCTGCATACTGGTGTATTAAACTCATCCTTCCATGTGGAATTGGAATTCCTCTTATCTCCTTATCTTTTTTTATTAATGTTGCCAGAGGTTCAGCTGTTATTGAATACAGCAAAGCAGATAAGGGGCATCCCTGCCTTACTGACCTTTCCAAAGGAAAGGGATCTGTTAAAACACCATTTACCTTTACACAACTTTTTGCATTATTATATAAAAGACTTATCCACCTTTAAATCCTCTCCCCAAATCCAAATCTTATCATCGTTTGTTCAATAAAACTGTGTTCTACCCTATCAAACGCTTTGTTTAAATCTATACATAAAACTATCCCCCCTTCCCCATCCTTATCCAAACTATCTACTACATCTCTTATTGTACAAATTGTCTGTGATGTCCCTTCCCGGTATACTGTATGCTTGATTTTGTGATATTATATTCCCCACTACTTCTTTTTATTTTATTGGTTAAAACCTTTGTTAAAATCTTTGTAACGAGGTATGTTGTTATGGGAAGAAGGAGGCGGGAACCGGCGAACATTTAAAGACTTTTAATAATAAAAATAAAACAAATACAAAATGAAAGTAAAAGCCAGCAGCCCCTCAAGGACGACTGCTGGCCACACAAAACAGAAACAACACATCAAATAAAACTCAGGCCTGTTCCTCTCTCCCTCTTCACTGTCGTCGCTCCTCCTTTATGCTTCCGCTCCTCCGTGAGAGATGCAAGACCGGTGCGTCGCGCACGTGTCGCTCATTATCAATCACGCCACCAGCCTCGCGCCGTCCTCTCACGGCCCTCGACCTCGTCGTGCTTGCCACATACCCCCATCGCCCCTCGCAGGCCGGGGTGCACCCACGAGACTGCGCTTACTCCCCCACTCCCCCTCCCCGGGGGGACCGATCACGGCGGCTGCTGTACCTGGGCTGGGGGTATGGATAGACGAGGTGAGGGGGAAAAAAAGGAAACGGAAGCACGAGGAGCGACAGAGACGAGAGAGGGGAGAGAGAGAAAAAAAAATCTTGCTCCGGTTCCCGGACACGCTGCCGCTTGGTCCTCAACCAGCTGAGTCACTCGCGGTGCCATGCGATGGTACTGGACATCCGTTGGGGACGGCTCGACGCTCCTCCGCCTTCTGGCGGACGGCGATGGCTCCTCCGGTTGAGGGCAGCCGGCAGCGAGTCTCCTGTTCCCTGCTCCGCCCCCATCATGGCCGACGGCAACAGGCTCCGGGCCACGATGAACGTGACTCCTCCGCTCCCTCTCGGACGGCAGCCACCCCTCCTCGACCCAGGAGCACGGCAGCGAGCTCGAGCTCCGTCCCACCAGATCTACCATCGCCTCGGGCAGCTTTTTCCTTTCCCCAGGTGCTTGTACTCGCCTCTCCTTCTGCGATCTCCTCTTCTTCGCTCTCCACCACCTCGTACAGATCTGACGATATCTCCCCGGTGTTCCCGTCTTCTGCTGCTACCAGCGTTTCACACACACATAGTCCTGGCCGCATTCCACACGATGCAATTCTCCTCTTTGCACTCTCTTGCATAGTGTCCTTGTTTGTCACATCTAAAACATTTGAAGCTCGGGCAGTCTCTCACAACATGCCCAGGTTGTATACACAGGCGACAAACCTTCACTTGACGATCATGTATCACCCTGAAAAGTGCTCCGTCCCACCAAGCGTTTCAAATTTCGTCGAGTAGGGCAATGATTTTACAATGTTGTTGAATTTAACTTTTAAAAACCTTGTCCCGTCAGCAATGTCCGTTCCCGGCCACATTCTCCTTTTTATTTTCGACGCCGCTGTTACTCCCCAGTCCTTCAGTTTGTTCAGGATTTCTTCATCTTGAATATACATGGGCAGTCCTAGGAAAGAAATGACCATGCAATCCACTTCCTTCACCATCACACGACTATACCTGAATTTTCTCTTTTGCTTTCCCGTCCTCCATTGTTAGTTCACATTCTTTTGGAGTTTTGTATCTGCATCCAATCACTCCTCCGCATTCTTCTTTCACTCTCTTCAATAATTCCATCATTGTGATTCTGTCCTCCCCTTCCATCTCCACCAACACCGTCAGCTCTTTACCGTAGCTGCGTTCGTCACCTCTCACTTCCCGCATGTTTCGACCTCTTCCCGTCTCTTGTTGTCCAGCCATTTCTCCTTCTTTGCTGCTCGAGGTATCTATCCCCAAACAGCAAGCGCTGTTTGAGGATTAAATAACCCCAAAACGCAAACACTCCTTTGTCAAAATTCTTTCAAACAAAATAAAAAAGATATATTCTATAACTGTCCCAGCTGCTTAGAACTGATAAGTTACAAACAAATAAAAGGGGGGATCATATTTGTAAAATACCCAGGGAAGGATATAATGTATTTCAAGAAATCAAACAAAGAATAATGGAAAAACACAGCCAAAAGATCAAACTCATTTCAAACATATATTGAGGCATAGAAAATATTTACATAAGCACATGCTAAACAATCACCAGCCAAGCAATTTGTCCAAATAGCAACCGTAGGTGATCAGAAGAGAATACTGAATCATAAGAGTTAATGATAGATAAGCAGGATGTCAAAAGTCAATTTCCTCAGGATGAGACCAGACTTGTCTGTAGAGTTTAAGTGGTGGTCACATAGATGTCCTTCCTTGGCTAATGGCATTTCTGCCTCCAAAGGGAATCAATGAAATAGGTCCTCTGGTAAGCAATCCAGTAGTAACATAATAGCACAAAAATCCTCTACAAGAAAAAGAAATACAACAAATCACCTCCTCATCCATAAACAAACAATCTATTTTAAAAGAAACAGGTCTCCAACTAAATCAAAGAAAACAAAACAAAACATGATATAACCTCATTTACATTTGGGCAGCAAACAAACAGTTTCCCAAATCAGGATTCTTCAAAGACAGCGGCCAACAGCATGTGGCAAATCACATTGGGCATAATTCTCCTTCTGCTACTTCCCCTTTTAACTCTACACATGGAGTGCTACTAATGACCCCTAGTGGCTAGGATGAACATAGCCCCCAGACAAAAAATAGACTGCCTTGTAACAGGCTGTGACTGTTACAATTCCTTCACTCCAAACAAACACTTTCTTCATCCTTGCTTCTCTTGCTGTACCACTTCCTGTAACCGTATATGGGCCTATTTGGTAAGAACCCCTTTACATATTCATATGCCATATCTTTTACTTTTCTTACACCCGCTCTCATAAACAGCCTATTATAAAGCATTTTCCCTCCTAACCTTATTTTTGGATTCAAGAATATTGGCTGATGATGCACCTGATTTATATTCTCACATTCATATCCCACATTTACTACAAACTCAGCCCATGCACTAAATACTTCCTGGTAGAATAATGGGATGTTTTCAATCATTGGCTTTTTTAAGGCCATAAACAATCCTTCACCACATCCACCACCTTTATTTAAATAATTTCTCATATAACCCTTCCATCCATGTTCTACTTTATCATATAAATATTTTTTTATTGTTTTCACTCTTATTGCTTTTCTTTTAACTTTTCTTAGTCAGTCAGTTTCAAACCTCCCTCGTTATAGTCTGCTATTAATGTTTTTGCTGATATTTTAACTCCTTTCCCTCCCCACAAAAAAATGTTCACAGCCTCTTTCATTCCATTCAACACCCAATTTGGTAAGTCTAATACTGCCATCACATAGTTGCATTTGGTAAGCAATAATGAATTGACTTCTACTACCTTGCCTCTTAATCTTAATTCCCTTAGTCTCCAGAATTGTAAAACTTGTTTTATTTTATTTAATATTCCTGTCCATGTGGCATCTCTAGCTTATTTTAAATTTTCTCCTATGTTCACACCTAGAATCTTCATATAATCTTTCGTTAGTTTAAAGGGAGTGTCCTGTCCTTCTATATCCACACCTCCTATACTCATTATCTCTGATTTATCTACATTTATTTTTGCGCCTGACGCTTTTCCATATGCTTCCATGTGTTTCCCTATTCTATTTATACTCTCTATGTCTTTGACTGTAAATGTGGTGTCATCTGCATACTGATGAATTATGCTTATTCCCCCATATGGTATTTTAACTCCTCTTATCTCTTTATCTCCTTTAATCAGTGTTCCCAAAGGTTCTGCTGTTATTGAGTATAGCAATGCCGACAGCGGACATCCTTGCCTAACTGACCTCTCCAAAGTGAAGGGGTCAGTTAAAACCCCGTTAATCTTCACACAACTCTTTGCATTATCATATACTAGCTTTATCCACCTTAAAATCCTCTCCCCAAATCCAAATCTTCTCATTACTTGCTCCATAAAGCTGTGCTCTACCCTATCAAACGCCTTGTTTAAATCCATAGATAAAATCAAACCCCCTTCCCCATCCTTTCCCATGCTTTCTACTACATCTCTTATTGTACAGATTGTGTCTGTGATATCTCTTCCCATTATGCTGTATGCTTGATTTGGTGATATTATTCTCCCTACTACCTTCTTTATTCTATTGGCTAATACTTTTGTTAAGATTTTATAGTCTGTGTTTAACAGTCTATATTTTTCCAACTTTAGTGGACTTCCTTTATTTTTGTACAAGATGGTAATAACTCCTAAACCCATTGATTCTGGCATTTCTCCTCTCTCTTCCATACTCCTATAAAGCTTCCACAATATTGGTGCTAGAATGTCAACAAAAGTCTTATAAAACTCATGTGTTAGCCGTCTGCTCCTGGACTTTTATTCGTTTTTGTTTGTTTTATTGCTTCTTTTATTTCTTCAATGCTTATATCTCTTTCACACATATTCTTATCATCTTCGTTTAACCTAGCACTCACAGTATTTAAAACTTCATCTACACACTCCTGTTTTACAGCTTCTTTCTTAAATAATTTCCTATAAAACGATTCTACTACTCTTATTATCTCCACATAATCAGTTACTTTTACACCTTTTTAATTTTCCAGCTCAATAATATGATTTTTTCTCTGCTTTTTTTTCTCTAAGTTCAGAAAGAACTTTGTACTCCTTTCTCCCTTCAACGCATACTGTGCCCTACTCCTTACTATTGCACCCTTACTTTTTTCTTTTTCATACTCCTCCATTTCTGCTTTTATCTGCAAGAAACATTCTTTTGCATGCTCAGGATCACTATCTATTTTCTCTGCTTCCTTCAATGCATTTTCCATTTCATCTACTTTACTCCTCATGAAATCCCTTTGTTTTGAATATCTAATGCTTCTTTTCTTGATTTTTCCTTTCATTATTTCCCACCATTCACACACATTTTCATTGAACATTGGATTTTCCATTTCATAACTTATACATTTTCTGATATTTTCTTTGTATGCCTTTTCCTTTAGCAGAGATGCATTCAAACACCACACTCCCCCACCTCTCTCTTCCATATTTACACCAACCTTTTCTGTCATAGCAGCATGGTCACTTATTCCTATAAACTTATATTTCACATTTTTAATGTATCTTAACATTTCCCTTTTAATTAAACATAAATCTATTCGGCTTTGTTTCAAACTTCCCATGACCATTTGCCTTCTAGAAAACTCCCTTTTGTAAGGATTCTCCTCTCTCCAAGCATCAACCATATCTTCGCTTTGCATCCATTCATTTAAATATTTCCTAGACACATCAGACTTAAAGTTCGCACTGCTTGACGCATCTAGTCTTGTGCACCACACATTGAAGTCTCCGACCACTATACATTTTCCTTTACATAACGGCTTCATTTCTTTGAAGACTTCTTTTCTTTCAGTTTCTACATTAGGTGCATACATATTTATTAACCTAAACAGTTCATTGTAAAACATAAATTCTATTACTACCAATCTTCCTTTACCATCTTTATATATTTGCTTTACATTATGCACTCTATCTCTCTTTATCAAAATCGCCACGCCACAAGATTTGTGATTTTCCATGGTTAACAAAAATATCATCTTCCCACAACTTTTTTATATTGCCCATTATATCTTCTGACCAATGTGTCTCTTGTAAACAGATTATGTCTGCTTTAAGCATTCCCTTCACATTCTCAAACTTATTTACTTCTCTTAGTCTATTGCTGTTCAAGCAGGCAATGTTCATAATGCCACACATAACATAAATTACAGTTTTAAGGAAACTCAAACTCATTTCAGTAAATCCAATCTCTTACTTTTTTGCAGTTTGCTCCTCCATCTCTTTCTTCTTTCTTTTCTTCTGTATACTCTTTCCCTCACTTGTGTCCATTTCTTCCCCCACATTTGACTCTGGACTCTCAGGCACCTTCTTCTCTCCTCCCCCTCCTTCTCCTTCATACTTTTCTCCTTCCTGAGTTTTGCAACTTGACTTTCACCATCACCTTTCGATGTCTCTCCATTTCCATCTTCATTCTCCCGTTCCTTCAATATTTTTGCTTTTCTGGCTCTTAGACTTATCCCTTCACTAGGTTCCCTTTTCTCACCTTTCTTTTTTTCTCCTCTCTCTCTCTGCCGCAGTCCTGAGACCACCTCCTCTTGGCCGTGCTCTCTTTCAGCAGCTTTCTGTTCTGCTGTTCCTTCTTTTTCACTCCAGGTGTCCCTTCTCATCTCTTCTCCAACAGCTGCATCTTCCTCCTCCTCATTCTCCTCCTCCCCAACCACTTCGTAAAGGTCCGATGACTTTCCTTCGCTGTCCTCTTCTCTCATCTCCTCCGGCGCTTCACATACACACAGTCCGTGCCTCATCTCAGTCTTTGCAGTTCCCCTCCTTACACTAGCATAGTGTCCTTGCTTGTTACACTTGAAGCACTTGAAGCTTGGGCAGTCTCTCACTATGTGCCCCGGTTGAATGCACAAGCGGCACACCTTCACCTGTCTATCGTGTATGACTCGGAAGTGCTCCGTTCCTCCCATCGTCTCAAATTTGGTAGAATATGGCAATGATTTTATCGTATCTGTGAACTTGACCTTTAAAAATCTTGTTCCATCAGCAATGTCAGTCCCCAGCCACATTCTCCTCTTTATTCTTGAGACCGCCGTCACTCCCCATTCTGTCAGCTTTCTATTTATTTCCTCATCCTGGATGTACGTAGGCAGACCCAGGAATGATACTACCATCTCAGTGCTGTTTATTTCTTTCACCATAATTCTACTCTCTTTTATCTTTAATCCATCCAATATTTTCTCCTTTCCTTTCTCCTCCTCCATTGTTATTTCATATTCCCTCGGCATTTTGTACCTGCATCCGATCACCACTCCACATTCCTCTTACTTTCTTCAACAGCTCCATCATGGTGATTCTGTCCTCTCCCTCTATCTCCACCAGCACTGTTAGCCGCTTCTCATAATTCCTTCTTCTTTGTTCATCTTCGCCGCCATTCTCTCTCACATTCCGCTTGTCCAATCCTCTTCCCTTTTCCATGTTGTAGGTTTGCATTTATCCCCAAACAGCAAAAAGCCGTTTGGGGAGTAAATAACTTCACAGATAAGCACTCCTTATTTGTTAATAAAGGATGTTTTAGTAGAAAACTCAGCTTTGCCAAACAAACACTCTCCACCTGTTCTTTCCACTGGCTTCACCATTTCCTGCTACCACAAGGGGCGTTCTCAAAGTGGTATGGCCGTAACCCTCTCTAAGGCTTTTTGAAGAAATTCATAGATTTTTTGAGACTTTCTGAAGAAACTCTGCTTGGTAAGCCTGGTTTGTCTCAATTATTTTTGGTAAAACATTCTTCAATCTACTTGATAAAATTTTTGCTAAAATCTTCAAATCTGCATTCAACATTGTAATCCGCCTATAATTCTTCAAACTCTTTTTATCACCTTTTCTTTTATAAATCAACTTCATTAGTCCCATACTCATTCTTTGATCCAGCTCCTTTTTCTTGAATATTTCATCATACACTTATTTTAAGATCTTACTTATTTCCTTCTTAAAAATCTTATAAAATTCATTCACTATTCCATCTATTCCCGGACTTTTTTTACTTTATAGACTTTCTATCGCTTGTATTATCTCTTCTTCCTTTATTTCCTCATCACAGTCTTTTTTGTCTTCTTCTACTCTCGCTTTGATATGTTGCAGCAAGTAATTTTTGTTTTCCTCTTCTATGCCTTCCTCTCTAAACAAGTCTTCATAAAAAATCCTTACTTCATTTAAGAGTAACTCTGTTCCTATTATGCATTCTTCATCTTTGTTTTTCAGTTCTTTTATTGTATCTGCCCTTCCCCTTCTTCTTTCTAGGTCAAAAAAAATAGTACATTTTTCCCCTTCTATTGTGTATCTAGCTTTGCTCCTTAGTATTGCCCCTTGACATTTTTCCTCTTCCATTTTCTTAAGCTTCTCTTCTAACTCTACTATTTTTTGAATATCCATTACCTTTTCCTTTGTTTCTTTTCTTAAACTTTCTCTAATTCCCTGTTCTTTGGCATTTTTGGCTTTTCTCATACCTTTACTAAATTCAATTGAATACTTCTTTATTTCATACTTTACATTTTCCCACCATATTCGTTTGTCCTCCCCATACATACCATCCTTCTTTTCCTGTTCCATTAAATCATATATTCCCAATTTGTAATTCTCATCTTTTAAAATTTCAGAATTTAAAATCCACACCCCTGGTCCCTTATCCTCCTTGTTAAACTCTATTTTCCACCTTATCATCTTGTGGTCACTAAAACCAGTGTCACTATAAACAATATCATCTATAAAATAATCTATATCCCTTGTACTTAAAATAAAATCAATTCTCGTTTGATTCAAAAAGTTACCAACCAAGCTCCTCCTAGTAAATTCTCTTTTGTGTTCATGTCTCTCCCTCCACACATCAGTCATGTTTCTTTCTTTCATTAAAGATACCAGCTCTTTTCTTCCCATGTCTGTTCTAAAAACCATTCCTTCCGCCATATCTTTTACTAAACATAGTGTTAAAATCTCCTACTATTATTACTGACTTCCATTTATCTATTATTCCTCTAATGTTTTCAAAAAACTCCCTTTTTTCTTTCTCTTCTGTTGGCGCATGAACATTCATTAAAATAAACTCTTTTCCCCCATGACTTATTTCAACAGCATTACATTTTCCTTTTCCATCATTATATATTTCTTTCACTTTGCAGTCAACATCATTTCTTATTAAAATCTCCACTCCACTTCCTAACTTTACATCTCCATTACCATAAAACATTTCACCATTCCACATCTTTTTAACATTGTCAATTACCTCCTTTTTCCAGTTCGTTTCCTGAAGTACAATAATGTCTTCTTTCTTGCATAGTTCTAGAGTATTTTTCAGTTTGTTCATATTCATTAACCCTCTTGCATTCCAGCATACAAAATTTAAAACCATACTGTAAAAAAATAAATACTTAAAAACAGTCATTCTTGATTATCTTCTCCGTCTTCCCCTCTCAACACCTCAAATTTATTCTCTGAATGCTTAGGTCTTTTCCTTTTTGCCATTTCCAAATTAGGTATTACCTTCTGTTGTTTTCTCCGTGGCAATATTCCCAGTCCTCTGTCCTTTTGGTTCTTTATTCCTTCCTCTCCTGCCAGTTCTACTACAATCAGTTCTTCTCCCCTTGATAGTGTTTCTTCCGCTGATTCCTCTTCCTCCATTCTTTCCTCCTGATCTTCTACTTCCTGTTGCTCCTCTCTTTCTTGTTCTTTACTAGTCCCATGTCCCTCTCCTCCAGTTATCTCGTACTGTTCTTCCTCTTCGTTTGTTTCTTGGGTTTCTTTAGTGTCGTTATGCATCCGCCTGTTCATTTGTTGCTCCTCCTGTTCCTCGTTGTTCTGCATCCAGCATTCACATTTGTTTAGCGTTTTAAAACAGTCTGGACACTTCACTGCATTGCATTCCCGTGCAAAATGACCATGCTCCTCACATTTGCGACACTTAAAAGTCTGGACAGTCTTTTAGGATATGCTCCGGGCTCATACACAACCGGCAGGTTTTAACCTGCTTATTGTGTATCACCCGAAAATGCTGAGTTCTTTCTGCTGTCTCAAACCGCGTACTATATGGGAGTGACGCCACCTCTCTTGGGAATTTAGCTTTGATGAACCTTGTTCCATCTTCAATATCCGTGCCTGGATAACATCTCCTCTTCACAGTTGAGACAGGGATAACTCCCCATCCCTCCAGTTTTGTTATGATTTCGTTGTCGTTCAGATAAACGGGTATATGCATAAATGACACCACATACTCCGTCTTCCAACTTCTTCACTTCACATATTTGTCCATTAATATCCAGTCCATTTAACAGTTCATCACAACATTCCTCAGATTCCATTGTTACCTCGTATTGTTTCTGTTGTTTCGGGCGCACCGCCAAAATTCCCTTCACACCGATTTTCTTCGTTATTGCTTTAATGATACTCTCTGCATTGCCATCTCTTGTTTCACTCACATCAATAGTTATTGTTGCCTCTTTCCTGTATAGTCTCTTCGTGCTGCTTATGATCCTTTCTCGTTGTCCTAATTCAGTCCTTTGTTCTTTTGCCATCTCTGTTTCTGCCGCCATTTCCTTGTTGCTGCCGTGTAGTCCGTCCGAATCACTCATACTTACGAAAAAACAACAAACACAAACCACTTCCCAGACCACACGGCTGTTGGTTAGTGGTTTAAAACAAAAAAATGTACTAAAACAAAACAAAACTTATTTTTGCACTCACACTAAATAAATAAAACAAAGATAAGAG
Source organism: Abramis brama (assembly GCF_963993115.1). Taxonomy (NCBI): domain Eukaryota; kingdom Metazoa; phylum Chordata; class Actinopteri; order Cypriniformes; family Leuciscidae; genus Abramis; species Abramis brama. The sequence goes on along the minus strand of NC_139968.1, from coordinate 4,035,936 downwards.
AATTTCTCTTTCCAAACTGCAGTCACACACTTTTTGGTTTGCTCTATAGCGCCCTCAAAGTGGTATGGCCGTAAGCGAAATCTGCTGCCGAAAACGGGCTATTTAAAAGGTTAGAACATTAGTGAAGTAAACTAAAAAGCTTACAGGACCTGGTATTCCCAGGCGGTCTCCCATCCAAGTACTAACCAGGCCCGACTCTGCTTAGCTTCCGAGATCAGACGAGATCGGGCGTTCTTTTTTTTTTAATTATTATTATTATTTTATTATTTTTTTTTATTTTTTTTATTATTATTTCTTAAAAAAACATTTAAAACATACAGTAAAATAATATATATTTTTTACATTAAATCATCATTTAAACCATCACCACATTAACAATCTTTCCTACACAAACTTGAATGACAATTTACAATTTTACAGTTTTAAAGTCCAGCTTCATTATACACAATTAAAAAGTCCTCTTTCTTAGGCAAAACTATTTTGTATTTTTGTAAAGTGTACAGCACATCAGTGGTAAAAATCTTATCAAATTTATCCAGCTCTTTCTCCATTTCAAAATATTTAAACAAGGTTTGCCCATAGTTTTCCACCAGTCCTTTAAACACCATCCATACATCTGCTACATAATTTTTATTTTTTGCCACATTCCTCCTTTTCCATATTGCATTTTTCACTAAAACCATCAATAAATTAATCACCTTTTTGTTTGTATTATTTTCATTCATACCAAACATTAAGATTGTGTTCCAATTGAAAACATCTTCATTTCCTCTTAAATCTTTCACCAGTTCTTTTGTTTTGTCAAAAAATTCCTTCAGTTTTTCACAATATAAAAACAGGTGTAAAATCCCCTCATCCTCTTGAAAACAAACTTTGCATACAGCATCTTGTTCCATTCCAAATTTGCACAATCTCATTCCGGTAAAAATAACATTATGTCTTATAAAATAATCCAAAACTTCCAGTTCAGTATCTAAAAAAGCCCATCTTAAATTTTTCCATATATCCTTCTCTTGAATGTCATCAAAATGTCTTAACCAGAGTTCATTGGCTTTTGGCTTTTTAAAAACAGACAAAGTAAAATACTGATAAAACGTTTTCACTTTACATGATTTAAAACACACCTCTTTGTCGTTCAATTTTAAAAACACTTCCATTTTATTCTCCCCGCTCCCACCACCTTGAATCTTTTCCAACCAATCTTCTGGAATCTTACTTTTAACCTCTTCATATTGTGTTCTTAAAACATTCACATTGTACTCCTCTTTTGCTTCTTCCATTGCATCTATGATTACTTGTACAGGTAAAAACCCCTCTTTGAATTCATATAAAATGTCTCTTACTTTTAAAATGCCCACATCTACCCACTTCTTAAAATAGAGTTCCTTTCCTTGTGTCCCTATCTTCTTGTTTAAAAATAAAGGTTGATTTAAAATTCTTTCCCTTCCAACAGGTTTAAAATCCACCTTTGCTAAAAAAGACCCCCAAGCACTTAAAACTTCCTTGTAAAATTCCGGTATTCCTTGTATCATCCAATTCTTCAATTTCATCCATAAAATATTGTCTCCTATTTGTAAATTTCCACACTTATTCAAATAAAACTCCATAGTTCCCTTCCAATCTTCTTTATTTTCGTCGTCTAAATATTTCTTAACCACCTTTACCCGCATACTCTTCATTTTTTGTTCTAGATCTACTAGTCCCATCCCTCCCTCCTCTGCCGGTCCAATCAAAGTGTTGTAAGCAATTCTTGGGGGTTTTTTCCCCCATAAAAACTCTAAAATAAATGTTTTCATTCTTTGTCTCACCCACAGCGGCATTGACGCTACATGTAAAACGTACCACATTTTTGATAACATTAAAACATTTACTATTAAAATCTTTCCTTTTAGATTTAAAAACCTGTTTCTCCAAAAAACCAACCTTCTTTCCATCCCATCCACTATTTCCTCCCACATAGTATCCTGAACTTTCTTTTCATTTTTCCCTAAAAGCACACCTAAAATCTTAATTTCCTGCACTTCTGTAAAACTCAAACACCCTGCTAAAACCGGTACCCTCCCAAATCTCATGTATCCAGTTTTCTCTTCATTTATCTTTGCTCCTGACCCTTGACAATACCAATTAACCTTCTCCATTACATTTTTAACACTCTGCAAATTTTCAACTATTATTGTAGTGTCATCAGCGTACTGATAAATCTTATTTAGCTCCTTTCCTCTATTAATCTCAATTCCTTTTATTTCTTTACAGTTTTTAACTATCAGTCCTAAAGGCTCTGCAACTAATGTATATAATTGCGCTGATAACGGGCATCCTTGTCTTATAGATCTAGTTAAACTAAAAGCCTCTGTTAAAAAACCATTACACTTTACTTTTGTTAATGCATCTTTGTATAAAATTAACCATTTTATAAAATTCTCCCCAAAACCAAACTGCTCTAAAATCGAAAATAAAAACCCATGTTCCACTCTATCGAAAGCTTTTTCAAAGTCCAAACTAATCACGTAACCATTTTTGTTTTCTCCACTGACATAACTTACCACTTCTCTTATGCTGCTTGTTATATCAGCTATGTCTCTTCCAATTACTCCATACGCCTGATTTGTCTCTATTATACTTGGTAAAACATTTTTCAATCTGTTCGCTAAAACCTTTGCTAAAATCTTCAAGTCGGCATTTAACATGGTTATTGGTCTAAAATTATTTAAAAGCGTCCTATCACCCTTTCTTTTATATATTATTTTCATCAAACCCATACTCATTTTTTGATTAAAAGCCTCTTTCTTAAAAACCTCCTCATATACTTCTTGTAAAATCAAACTTATTTTATCCTTAAAAACTTTATAAAACTCATTCCCTATCCCATCTATGCCTGGACTTTTCTTAAGGCGGGCATACACTGTGCGATGTCTGTTTGATTTCAGCAAGGAACCTACTCACACTGAACGAGTAGATCGCATGCGATGTAAAGCCAAAGCTCAGGATTTATGTGCTCACACTGTACGGTCCGAACGTCGAGCTGCGACTTCACTGCTCACACTATGCGTGTGAAATATGCGCAAATCAGCGCGATAAATCCTCGTGCCGGCTTGCGCCTATGGACGATATCATGTAGCCTATCCAGAGATACTGTCAAAACAAGCATCAGCTCAATATCAAGAAGATTTAGCGTTTCCAATTTATATATTAAATTATTAGTAGGCTAGTATTACTGTATTATTATTATTATTAGGGAAGGCTATAGTCTACTTTTATTATTAAAGTGATAGGCTATTTAAATTGCCACGCAACAATTTCATAGCGCATCACCGCATAACCAACGCGCTGTGAGGATAATAAAATATTACATAGAAGCTTACTTCTCATCATTAAAAATTGTCTAAAACATTCAGGTCAATTACAATGAATTATATACATATAATTAATTATTAACAGTCTATAATATGTCCGAACACTGCAATAATTCATCAATGAAAATTAAAAACATCTTTATTTCAAAAACATTTTTAAACAAAAAAAAGGTAAAGTGTACATCTCAGGTGGCTTGGAAGAAGTGGGTAATGGTTAATCCATTTTGCAACACGAACTGGAGGTAAGCAACAGTAATTTGTAGCTTTGAACTACAGAACTTAAAGATCTTCCTTTTTTCGGTTTTTTTTTTTTTTTTTTGCTGCAGAACTGTTTTCGCGCAGGCGCAGTGATGGAAAAAACACTGAGTTTAGGGCAATCGGTTCGTAGTTCTGCTTCAACTGTGTGATATAGTCACGAGGAGCGACCAAAATTTCTAACATGCCAGAAATTCATCCGACCATCCGATTGCCGGTCGTGAGAGGTTTATCGCCTCTCGTTTCCCCCTGTACACTGCACGAACACTGCACGACAAACGACGTACGACAAAGCTGAAAATCGGCCCGACCCGAAAAAGAGTCGCACGAGTCAGAATTCGGCTCAAAATCGGACGAAAATCGCACAGTGTATGCCCGCCTTTACTTTTCAAATTATTTATTGCTTGTGTTATTTCTTCCTGCTGTATTTCTTTATCGCATTCCATTTTGTCTGTCCCTTCCACTCTTTTTGTTATTTGTTGTAATAATACGTTTCTCATTTTTCCATCCGTATCTTTAGTTTTAAATAATTCTTCATAATAGCTTCTTACTACTTCCAAAATTCCCTTTGTTTCCTTAATTAACTCCCCATTTTTATTTTTCAACTCTTTTATCATTTCCGATTTTGCTTTTCTCCTTTCTAGGTTAAAGAAGAACCTGGTGCATTTTTCTCCTTCTACTGTATATTTTGCTCTACTTCTTAACATTGCTCCATTACATTTACTTTCTTCAAATTTCTTCAATTTCTCCTCCATTACTATAACATTTTGTACATTTACCTCTTATTTAATTCTTCCTTTAGTTTATCTCTTATCTCTTTTTCTTTAATCCTTTTCACTTTCTGAATCAACTTACTATACTTTATTGAGTATTTTTTTATTTCATATTTTACGTTCTCCCACCACAATCTCTTGTCTTCCCAATACATTCCATTTTCTTTTTCTTCTATTATCTTTTCAATCCCTTGTTTGTAACTTTCGTTTTTTAAAAGCTCTGTTTAAAATCCAAACCCCAGGTCCCTTAATTTCATCATTAAAATTGATCCTCATTAAAACCATTTTATGATCACTCAAAGAAGTTTCTTTATAAGATAAATCCTCTATAAAATAGTCTAGGTTTCTTGTACATAAAACGTGGTCTATTCTTGTTTGACATAAAAAATTCCCGACTAGCTGTTTTCTAGAAAATTCTCTTTTCTTTTCATTCCTCTCTCCATACATCTATTATTTTTCCCCTCCATCAACCCTTTTAATTCTTTTCTCCCTGTGTCTGACTTAAAAACCATTCCATCCCCCATATCTCTTTTACTAAAAACCGTATTAAAATCACCCGCCAATATTATTTTCTCCCATCCTTCTATCAAGTCTCTTAAAACATTAAAAAAACTTTTCTTTTCTTGTTCTTCATTAGGAGCATACACGTTCACTAAAATAAATTTGTCTTCTTCCATCTCAATTTCTACCATCATACATTTTCCTTTTCTATCATTATACATTTGTTTTGTCTTGATGCCTATGTCTTTTCTTATTAAAACCGCAACTCCTCCTCCCAATTTTCCCTCTCCATTATTAAAAAGTAATTCCCCTTCCCATCTTTTTTTAAAATCCTCCAACATTCTCTTTCCAGTTTGTCTCTTGCAATAAAATCACATCTTTGTTTTTGCACAGTTCCTTCAACTTTTCAAATTTAAAACAATTCATTAATCCTGTAGCATTAAAAGTCACAATTTTCAGCACCATAAAATAAAAGATAAAAAACCTTAAAATCCCCATTTTATCAGTCCATGCCCTCCCCTTCCTTTACAATTTCTCCACAGTCCTGTTTCTCCTCATATTTTGGTTTAAAAACTCTTTTTTTTTGCTTTGTCCAAATTTGGTGTTACCTTATTTGTTGTTCTTCTTTTATTTGTCATTCCTGTAGTACCGCCGTCGCCAATGTTTTCACTGCCTTTGTCCGTTCTCTCTTCTTCGCTGACTTGTTCTTGCTCCTCTGCCTTTTCCAGTTCAGTTTGTAAAGTCTGTTACTTCCACCAGTGTCCCTGTTTCCTCTCTGTCTTTCGTTAATCCATTCATTTCAATTATGTCTTCAACGTCCGTGCTTACAAATATCCTCTCTTTGTGTTCCTTCCATGTCCTCGTGCTGCTCCTCTTCGCTGTCTGCCTCATGCATCTGCCCGCTCACCTGCTCTTCCTCCTGTTGTTGGTCTCCGAACCAGCACTCGCACCTGTCCAGCACGAGCTTGCAGTCTGGGCACCTCACCACTTTACAGTCCCTCGCGAAGTGGCCCTTTTCCCCGCACTTAAAACATTTGAATTCCGGACAGTCCTTCATCACGTGTTCAGGGCTCATACACAACCTACAGGTTCTCACCTGCTGGCTATGTATCACCCTAAAATACTGAGGACCCTCTTCCGTCTCAATTTTCGTGCTATAGGGCAGAGAAGCCACTTCTTTCGGGAACCGTACTCTCATGTATCTCGTTCCGTCCTCTATGTGGGTGCCTGTGTAGACTCTCCGCTTGATCTGGGAGATGGGAGTTACCCCCCATCCCTCCAGCTTTTGTAGAATCTCGTCGTCCTCCAGGTACGCGGGCAGATGCATGAAAGAGACCACAAATTCTTTATTATTCAACTTTTTAACTTCACACATCTTTCCTTTTATCATCAGTCCGTCAGCCAGTTTCTCAATATCTTCCTCTTTCTCAAAAGTAATTTCATATTCTTTCATAATTTTTGGTCTTACCGCTAGTATACTCGTCACTTCCATCTTATCCGTCAATGCTTTTATAATATCCTCCGCTCTCCCGTCCTGTACCTCCGTCAAATCAATCGCAACCGTTGCTTCTTGTTGTGTAGGTCCTTTTGCGTCTCTTTTCAGGGTAATCCTTTTCTCGTTGTCTTTTGTCCAGTCCATTTTCTGTTCGCCACCATGTTTCTCGTGCCAAGTCCTTATCCGTCACCGTCACCATTTTACCCAAAAAACAAAAAACTGAAGCAATCCCTCCCAACCAGCAAAGCTGTTGGGAGGACAAATAACAAAGATAATACCAAAAAAATATAAACAAAACACTTATTTTAGTACAAAACAACGCAAACAAAACAAAAGTTTGGGTGAACCTTTTCCACACCACTATAGCCAACTCACTTCCTGTAGCTCGCTAGCTCCCTCAAGCGTTCTCAAAGTGGTATGGCCGTAAGCGAAATCTGCTGCCGAAAACGGGCTATTTAAAAGGTTAGAACATTAGTGAAGTAAACTAAAAAGCTTACAGCACCTGGTATTCCCAGGCGGTCTCCCATCCAAGTACTAACCAGGCCCGACTCTGCTTAGCTTCCGAGATCAGACGAGATTTTTTTTTTTTTTTTTTTTTTAAAATCTTTATTTCAATTTAAAAACATTATTTTACATTTAAAACAAAAACAATAACAAAAACAAGAAACAATACAACAGAGTCAATAAAAACATCTTTAAACATTTTCAGGTAATAAAACTCCAAAACCATTACTTGTTTTAACAATATATGCATTATTTCTTATTATGCATTCTTCAAATATTTCTATTTTCTCATTCATGTTAAAATAATCATATAAAGCTTTCAATTCATCGCTCAAGATCTGCTTATAAAATACACTTATTGGAAGTTCTATTTTCTTTTGTTTCATTAGATTTCTTCTCCATATTGCAAATCTTGCAACTGTTAGCATTAAATTAAGAGCAAACTTATTTTTTGCTTTGCCATTAAAACCAAATAAAAACATTGTTTCCCATTCTTCTTCAATTATTCTTTTATCAAACAAAAAATCACCTATCTTTTTTAACATTTTCATAAAACCAGGGTTCGAAATGACTTAGGACTCTTGGGGGGTCCCCTAAAATTTAATTATTAAATTATTAAAAATTCTGAAGACTACCTTGCTACACTATATAGCCTACTGTAGGCAAAATTATATGGACCAACGTTGAAGGTGGGATAATGGTCTTGGGATGTTTTTCATGGTTTGGGCTAGGCCCAGTATTGTAGTGGTGTCTGGAGAAGTGGCTATAATCTAACAGGTAAACCTCTAACTCTGGAGCAACAAAGTTACAAGTTCTTTTTCCTCTTTTTCTCTCCATGATGCAGGATTCTAAGAAAAATAATATTAGCTTCCTAGATAGCTTACCAAGCTCTCATGTATATACTCATTCATGCTCAAATCACATTCACTTTAATCAACTCACAGACTTGAATTAAGTCCTGGATATCTTTCGTAATCACTGACTGGACAAGTAGGTTGTTATGCTAGCTTTGAATAACTAGTCTAGCTGCTAGGTCTGCTATGGAAGCTTGTTTCCGCCACAGAATAAAACATTTTAAAAGATAATTGCGACTTTTTATCTCAGACTTGCGAGATATAAAGTGAGAATTGCGAGATATAAAGTCAGAATTGCGTGAAATAAAGTCGCAATTGCGTGTTATAAAGTCAGAATTGCGTGAAATAGTCGCAATTGTGTCTTATAAAGTCAGAATTCTGACTTTTTTTCTCGCAATTGCGACTTTAGGCTATATCATGCAATTCTGACTTTATAACACATAATTGTGAGTTTATATCTCGCTATTCTGACATCTTTTCTCAGAATTGTGAGATATAAACTAACAATTGTGATATATAAAGTCCAATTCTAAGGGGAAAAAAAGACGGACTTTTTTTTTTTTAACCTCAGAATAGTTTATATCTCACAATTCTGACTTTATAACACGCAATTGCGACTTTATATCATGCAATTCTGACTTTATATCTCCCAGTTGCGTATTATAGTCAGAATTGCGAGATATAAACATGCAATTCTGGGAAAAAAAATGTCAGAATCTCGCAATTACGAGTTTATATCTCATAATTCTGGCTTTATAACACGCAATTGCGACTTTATATCATGCAATTTTGACTTAATACACAATTGCGACTTTATATCAAGCAATTCTGAGATAAAAAGTCAGAATTGTGAGATGTAGGCCTAAACTCGCAATTGTGAGAAAAAGTTTTATTTTTCACTCTGTGGCAGAAACAAGCTTCCATAGTCTGCTGTTAGCTGGCAGATCATTTGGCTTCATACACATACAGGTAGCAAGAAATGTTGACAAACGTACTCTTCTAATCATTACACAGGGTATCTAGTTAATGCAACTTTTGATATACTCAAACTCCTGATATTTTACTAGAAGCAATTATGGAGATATAAACATAATCGAAGCACTTACAGGATTTTCATTCAGGATTTCACTCTGTGAAATTTCGATTTGCCGCGTTCAGCTACAGTGCGTGTCTGCGGGAGCACCACAACAACAATCTGTGACGCTGTATAGGAACTCACTCGGCTATAGCTGCCCTGATTGCTGCCTCGCGCTAGGAAATAAATAAATTACTGTCATAAATATAAAACGTCACTAAAGACCTATAATTTTCACAATCATTTTTAATGTTAAAATATATTTGTCGGGGACCCCCCAAAATCCAAAAATAAATTCTTATGGGGGGTCCCTAATGACTTATGGAGGGTCCGGGACCCCCCCAGACCCCCCTCATTTCGAACCCTGCATAAAACCATTTAACTTTTTACAATTTACAAACAAATGCAACACACCTTCCTTTTTTTCCATGCATACTTTACATTTTTCATCTTGGATCAGTCCAATTTTACACAATATCATGTCTGACTTTATACAATTGTGTCTTAATAAATAATCAAAATTTTCTAATATAGGACTCTTAAAATTCATTCTCACATTTTTCCATATGTTTGATGCATCAAAATTATCAAATAGCTTTTCCCAGTAGTCAATTGCTTTTGGTCTTACAAATACAGATTTACATATACAACCATAAAACATTTTTAAAATACAATCATTAAAAGAACTTTTTTCATCATTTATTTTTAAAAATACTTCCGGTTGTTCATTCACTTTTTCTTTTTCTTCAATACTTTTAATCCATGCTACTGGTATGGCTTCTTTTATTTTCAAATATTGCTCCTTAATCAATTGCTTATTTTCTATATCTTCATTTTCCTCTAATGTATCTATGATAGCCTGTAAAGGTAAAAATCCTGGTTTTACCTCATATAAAATGTCTTTAACTTGTTTTAATCCTGCATAAAACCAATTCTTATAAAAAAAGGTGTTTCTGTTTATTTTGATATGTTGATTTTAAAAAAGCGGTTGCTCCAATAGTTGTTCTCTCCCTTTAAACTCAATGTATACATTTTCTTTAAAACCTTTCCATGCTCTTAAAACTTCTTTATAAAATTCTGGTATTCCCTCTATCATATTGTCCTTAAATTGCATCCATATAAAATCATCCCCCATTTTTCCACACTTATTTATATAAAAACTCATTATTTTTTTCCATATTAAATCATCCTTTTTTAAAAACTTTTTTACAGTCTTTATTCTCAAACTTTGCTTTCTTATCATTGGATCTATCAGTCCCAAACCTCCCTTTTCTACATCCCCAATTATTGTATTATAAGCTATTTTAGCTGGCTTACCATATCATAAAAATGTTAAAATGAATGTTTTTAATCTTTTATACACCCACGTTGGCAGACTAACCACATTTAAAATATACCACATCTTAGATAAAAATAGAGAGTTTAAAACCAGTACTTTCCCTTTTATAAATAATTGTCTTTGTTTCCAAAAGTTTAATCTTTTTTCCATTTTTCCTATAGTCTCCTCCCAAACCAGGTCTCCTCTTGTTCTAATTTCATCTCTTCCAAGTATTATTCCTAAAATCTTTAGTTCATTCTGTTCTTTAAAGTTCCATTGTCCTCCTAGAGCATCTACCTTCCCCATTCTCATGTATTCAGTCTTATCATTATTGACTTTAGCCCCTGTTCCACCACAATACTTCCCCAATATTAACATTGCCTTTTCAATACTCTTAAAATCTTTTAAAAACAAGGTGGTATCATCTGCATATTGAAATATTTTCTGCTGCACTTTCTCATTTTCCAATACTATTCCTTTTATCTGTGTTTCTTTGTTTATTGCAAGCCCTAATGGTTCAGCAACTAGAGTGTACAGTAGTGCTGATAATGGACATCCCTGCCTTATTGACCTTGATATCTTAATAAAATCTGTTAAAAACCCATTTACTTTAATACAACTTAAAATATCATTATATAAGCATTTCATCCATGCAATAAAATTTTCCCCAAAACCAAATTTTTCCAGTATATCAAATAAATATTTATGCTCTACTCTATCAAATGCCTTTTCCAGATCTATACTTATCAAATATCCTTCTTCCCCTTTTTCTTTCATATACCACATTAAGTCTCTAATACTTGTTACTATATCCGATATATCTCGATTTAAAACACCGTATGCTTGGTTTGTTTTTATAATGTTTGGAATCACTTTTTTCAGTCTATTTGCAAGAATCTTGGCCAGTATCTTGTAATCAGTGTTTAACATGCTCAATGGTCTATAATTTTTAAGCTCCTCTCTTTCCCCTTTATTTTTATATAATCTTAATCATTCCTTTCTTCATACTTTCACTTAATTTTTTCTGTTTAAAAATATCAATAAATAAATCATGCAAAATTGGCGTTAAAACATTCTTAAAAACCTTATAAAATTCAGATGGTAAACCATCCAGGCCTGGACTTTTCCCATTACTCAACTGATCTATAGCTTCATCTATTTCTTCTTCTTTTATTTCTTTATCACACATTTTCTTATCATCTTCCTTAACTTTTATTTCAATTTGATTCAATAAAAACTCTTCATCTTCCTCATTTATAACTTCTTTTTTAAATAAAATATCATAAAAATTCTTCACTTCATTTAAAATACCTTCTTTTTCTTTCACAACCTTTCCGTTTTTTGAAATACATTTTATCATTTCTGCTTGTTTTCTTGTTTTTTCCAAATCATAAAAAAATGTTGTACTCCTTTCTCCTTCTACTGTATTTTTTGCTTTACTACTTATTTTAGCTCCCATACATTTTGCCTCCTATTTTTTTCAGTTTCTCTTCTAATATCACTATTTTATTTGCATCCATCCTTCCTTCTGACACTTTTTTCATTTCTTCTTCCCATTCCTTATTTAATAATCTTTCTTTACTTTTCTTTATTCTTTGCATTTTCTTTGAATATTCAATAGATAACTTTTTAATATCTATTTTTAAATTATCCCACCACACACTTCTTGCTTCTTCATATAGGACATTATTAATGCTATTTATTATGCAATTTTCTACATCCATTTTATAAATGTCATTTTTTAAAAGTTCCGTATTAAAAACCCACACCCCTGGTCCTCTCTCAACACCACTATAATCAATAATTACATTTAAAAAATCATGATCACTTCCACTAAAGATTTTGTAAAATACTTTTGTAATAAAACTCCCTAACTGTCTGTTGCATAATACCAAATCAATTCTACTTTGTTTTAAAACATTGTTAACCATTTGTCTTCTTGAATATTCTCTTTTTACTCTGTTTCTCTCCCTCCATAAATCTATAAATCTGTTTTTCCATAACTTTCTTTAATTCTTTTCTCCCAACATCTGCTCTATATACCATATAATCCTCCACATCAATTATTTCTAAAACAGTATTAAAATCACCAATTAGAATCACATTGTTATAATTCTCTATTAAAACATCCATTTCTTTTAAAAAAGTAGCTCGTTCTATATCTTCATTCGGTGCATGAATATTACATATTGTTATTTCTTCTTCTTTACCACCAATGTCCTTCCTATATTATCCGTGAATATAACTGTTGCTTTTTGTGTTGTACCCCTTCTTATTAAAATTGCTACTCCTTTTTTCTTATTAGGATCATTATTGTAAAAAAAGTCTCCATCCCATATTTTCTTCAAACCATAAATTTTTTCATCATTCCATCCTGTCTCTTGTATACATATTATGTCATTTTTCTTTGTCAAGTGATTAATATTTTCAAATTTAGTCATAGTTGACAATCCCCTTGAATTAATTGAAACTATACTCAATTGACTCATATAAAAAATAAATGTAACATAAAAACAAACAAAAAACCACATCACTTTTGTTCAGTCTCTCTCCCCTCTTCCTCTTAAACCAGTCATTTCAGCTTTTTTTTTCTTCTTTTTTTCTTTAGATTCTCTTCTTATTCTTTGTTTTTCCATCACCTTCTCAATATTAATTTTTGCTGGTGTTTTCAATCTACTTCCCCCACTCAAAATGTTTTTCTTCACACTTTCTTTCCCATCAAAAGTTTTTTCTTTTGCGTCTCTTACCTCCTCTTGGTTTGTACTGTCCTTTACTCCATCGTCATCTTCTTCTTTGTTTTCCATCTCTTTATTCCACCCATCTTCAATTTCACTCAATGTTGCACCTTCCGTCTCTTTAATTTGTCCATCATTAACAGCAGTTTGTTGTATCTCAGTCTCTGCCGTATGCACTTCCATTTCCTTATCTCCGTTGTCCTCTCTCCTCATGCAGTCCTCCTTTTCTTGTTGACATAAATCCTCCGAAATTCCATTCACCTCCTCGATGTCATCTTTCCTTCCACAACTGCTTGTCTCCTCCATTTGCTCCTGCACCTCTGTCTCCATTTCTGTATTTTCCTCCTCTTCAGATTCACACATGCACCTCATCCATGTCTTTTCACAGCTTTGGCACCGCGGGGCTTGACAGTCCCGCGCAAAATGCCCCTGTTCCAGACAATCTCTACAGGTGTATTTAGGACAGTCTTTTTTTTCATGATCTGTGCTTGCACATATTCTGCATGTCTTAAGTTGGTCATCATGAATTACTCTGAAGTATTTCGGTCCTTCCTCCGTGTCAAACTTCACATTGTATGGCAAAGTCACAATGTCCTGTGGGAATTTTACTCTTAAAAACCTCGTTCCATCAGCAACAGTTGTTCCCGGATGATATCTTCTTCTTAATGGAAAAATTGGACTTACTCCCCAGTCCACCAACTTCTGAATAATTTCATCATCTTTAATATAGTTGGGCAAAAGCAAAAAAGATTCTTTCAATTTCACATAATTTTTTGATCTTACAAAATTGTCCATCAATCAGTAGTCCATCCTTTAGCTTGTCACAGTCCGTCTGATTTTCCATTGTTAGTTAATAGTCAAAATTACTTTTTTTCCTCAGTCCAAACAGTTTTCCAACTCCAGTCTTCTCTTCCACAGTCTTTATTATCATCATCACGGTTATTTTCTCTGGATCATTAACAGTCATCGTTAGCGTTGCCTCTTTTTTGTAGTCTCTCTGATATTTCGATCGGCTTTTTATCTCTTTCATTGTCTCATTTCTTTGATCTTCTGCTCGTCTTCCATCCATATTGTATCTTAATTGTTTACCTTGACTTTTTTGTAGCTCTTCTGTTCCTCTATTTCTTGCATCTATTCCATTCTTTATTCCCCTCTTGGCAACCATTGCCCATGTTTCGTTGTCATCTTTGTCTTTTCCATTGTCCTTTTCTTGATTCCTTTCAGTATAATCATTATCCTCAATCTCTTGGTCTAATATCCGTTCCTGTTCCATAGCCGTAGTATCAGTCATTTTGAAAAGATAAAACCTCAGACAGTAAAAACTGTCTGAGGTTTAAACAAAACAAAAAATAAATAAAAATATAAACTTTAAGCACGTATCAAATTAAATCACAATAAAGAAACACAAAAATATAGGAGAGCCTTTCTCTCCCAAACTGCCACCTCACACTTTTTGGATCGTACCAACTTCGGGGGTTCTCAAAGTGGTATGGCCGTAAGCGAAATCTGCTGCCGAAAACGGGCTATTTAAAAGGTTAGAACATTAGTGAAGTAAACTAAAAAGCTTACAGCACCTGGTATTCCCAGGCGGTCTCCCATCCAAGTACTAACCAGGCCCGACTCTGCTTAGCTTCCGAGATCAGACGAGATCGGGCGTTCTTTTTTCTTTTTTTTTTTTATTATCAAAAAGTACAAAAATAATATTTACATAACTCATATTACATTCTTTACATCTTTCAATTCCATAACATTTTAAATCAATTTAGCATATACAGCATGTTCTTTAAATTTAAACCACCTTACATCCCTCAAACGAAAACAAACGTAAATAAATATAAACCAAACTTAACTTTTCAAAAATTTAAACTTAACCCCTCTTTTGTACATATAAATCCACTTTCTTCTCCAAACGCACTTTCAAAGTCATCTTTGCTTAGGTATTTCCACATTAAATACACATTCTTTCTTACAATACTCTTGAACATTTCCACCACATTTACTTTCTTTTTCTCATAATATGCTGTTCCTTCTCACCCATATTGCGTACCTAGCACTGCTCAAAATTAAATTCCAGAAGTTCACCTTCCTATCCTTATAATTTGTACATTCACCAAACAAAAACAGTTTTTTCCACTCATTCCCTTCAACCTCTTTTCCCATTCCATCTTTTATCAATTTTTTCATTTTTCCATGGAACTCCTCCAGTTCCTTGCACTCAAAAAAAAATATGTATTAATGTTTCTGGCTCAGTCCCACATACATCACATTCCCTACTCACATTTCTATTCATCTGATGGATTACCACCTTTGTGTAAATCCTGTTGTGTCTTAACTTAAAATCCAAATTTTCACAGTCCAGTCCATTATATTTCACACTTAAGTTTTTCCATATTGTTTTCACATTTAAGTCAGGAAAAATTCTTGGCCATACTGCCTCTGATGCAGGCGCCTTGATCTCTTTTCTGACCATCATTTTATATACAGTTTTCACATTTATCTCCCACAAAAACTTCTTCCTCTCATTTTCCACAATATACATTTCAGGTATTCCCCACTCTCCCACTTTGACAGTTTCCCTTTCAATCCTTTCTACCCACTTTTCAGGCAGGCTTTTTTTAATGTTTTCACATTCACCATCCACTTTTGCTTTCCCAATTTCATCATCCCACCCCACCACACAATCATATACTGCCCTATTCGGTAAAAACCCTTTCACATACTCATATGCCAAATCCTTTACTTTTCTCACCCCTGCTCTCATAAATAATTTGTTATATAACATATTCCCTCCCCTCCTTATTCTCGGGTTTAGGAAAATTGGCTGATTGTGAATTTGATTTATATTTTCACATTCATACTTTACATTGGTTAGAAACTCACCCCATGCAGAAAACACTTCTTGATAAAATAAAGGCAACTTTTCAAACATTGTTTTTTTTAACACCATGAACAGTCCTTCTTCTCCACACCCTCCTCCATCATTTAAATATTTTCTCATATACCCCTTCCATCCATACTCTATTTTACCACATAAATACTTTTTTATTGTCTTTACTCTTATTGCCTTCCTTTTCACATCCAAATCTACCAATTTCAAACCTCCCTCACTGTAATCTGCTATTAGTGTTTTTGCTGATATTTTTACACCTTTTCCACCCCACACAAAGATATTCACAGCCTCTTTTATTCCATTTAGTACCCAGTCTGGTAAATCGATTGCTCCTATTACATAATTGCATTTTGTTAACATTAGTGAATTAACCACCACCACCTTTCCTCTTAATCTTAATTCCCTTTGTTTCCAGAACTGTAACACTTGCTTGATTTTATTTAGCACTCCCGACCATGTTGCATCTCTTGCCTCTTTTGCATTCTCACCTATATTTACCCCTAATATTTTTATAAAATCTTTCGTTATTTTAAAAGGAATAGGCTATCTGACCCTTCCAACCTTACTCCTCCTATACTCATTATTTCTGATTTTTCCACATTTATTTTGGCACCTGACGCTTTCCCATATTTATCCATCTGTTTTCTGATTTTGTTTATACTGTCTGTATTCCTAACTGTGAAAGTTGTGCCATCTGCATATTGGTGTATTATGCTCAATCCCCCATTTGGTATTTGTATACCTTTTATTTCTTTATCTTTTTTAATAAGTGTCGCTAGAGGCTCCGCTGTTATTGAGTACAATATTGCCGATAACGGGCATCCTTGCCTCACTGACCTCTCTAGCTGGAAAGGTTCTGTTAAAACCCCATTGACTTTTACACAACTTCTCGCGTTTGCATATATTAACTTTATCCATTTCAGCATTCTCTCTCCAAACCCAAATCTCTCCATTGTCTGCTCTATGAAGCTGTGCTCCACCCTGTCAAAAGCCTTATTTAAATCAATAGATAAAAGCAATCCTCCTTTCCCATCTTTCCCCATCCCCTCTACTACGTCCCTTATAGTGCAAATTGTATCTGAAATGTCTCTACCCTTTATACTGTATGCTTGACTTGGTGATATGATTGAACCTACTACCTCTTTTATCCTGTTAGCCATTACTTTTGTCAGTATTTTGTAATCAGTATTTAAAAGACTCAGTGGTCTGTAATTCTCTAATTTTAGTGGACTTCCTTTGTTTTTATATAATATTGTGATTACTCCCAATCCCATTGACTCTGGCATTTCCCCTCTCTCTTCCATATTTCTATAAACCCTCCATAATATTGGTGCTACAGTCTCTTCAAAGGTCTTATAAAATTCATGCGTTAAGCCGTCTGAGCCCGGACTTTTATTCTTCTTAGTCTGTTTTATTGCTTCTTTTATCTCTACAATACTTATGTCACCTTCACATATATTTTTCTCACTTTCACTTAACCTCGCACTCACAGAACTCAAAACTTCCTCCACATACTCCTGTTTTACCCCTTCTTTCTTAAATAGATTCTTATAAAATATTTCTACTTCTCTTATTATTTCCACATAATCATTTTCCAGCTCTATTATATACTTTTTCCTTTGCTTTTTCTTTTCTAGGTTTAGAAAAAACTTTGTGCTTCTTTCCCCCTCTAACGCATACTGCGCTCTACTCCTTACTATAGCACCTTTACTTTTTTCTCTTTCATATTCCTCTATTTCTGCTCTTATCTGTAGAAAACGTTCTTTGTCTTGCTCGGGATTACTTTCTATTTTTTCTGCTTCCCTCTTCAACTCATTTTCCATTGCCTCAAACTTACACCTTCTCCTAAAATCCCTTTTTGCATATCTAATGCTTCTTTTTTTAATTATCCCTTTCATTTTTTCCCACCACACACATACATTTTCATCAAATAACACATTTTCCATTTCATAAACAATACATTTTCTGATGCTTTCTTTGTATGCCTCTTCTTTTAGCAAGTCTGCATTCAAAGCCCACATTCCTCCCCCCCTCTCTTCCTCATTAACACCCATCTTTACCATCATCATCGCATGATCACTTACTCCCACAAACTTATATTTCACATTTTTTACATATTTTAACATTTCCCTTTTAGCTAAACATAAATCAATACGGCTTTGTTTTAAAACACCCATCACCAATTGCCTTCTAGAGAAGTCTTTTTTGTAGGGATTCTCATCCCTCCATACATCCACAATGTCCTCATTCTGCATCCATTCAATTAAAAATTTTCTGGATGCATCAGACTTAAAGTTCGCACTACTAGACGCATCCATCCTTGTGCACCATACATTAAAATCACCAACTACTATGAAGTTTCCTTTACACAATGTCTTGATTTCTTTGAAAACTTCCTTTCTTTCAATTTCTATGTTGGGAGCATAAATGTTTATCAGCCTGAAGAGTTCATTTTGAAACACAAATTCAGTCACTAACAGTCTCCCCTTACCATCCTTATATACTTGCTTCACACTATTTAGTCCATCTCCTTTTATCAAGGTTGCCACTCCACAGGATTTTACAGTCCCATGATTCACTATAATAACACCTTCCCACCTCTTTTTTATATTGTCCATCATTTCATCAGACCAATGAGTTTCTTGCAAACACAGTATATCCGCTTTTAAAAAACCTTTCACTTTCTCAAACTTGTTCATGTCTCTTAATCCATTGCTGTTTAGACAGGCAATGTTCAGGATGCCCCACATAACAAGTATCAAGATTTTAAGCATAGACAAACTCATTTTGGTAAATCCAAGCACTTACTTTCTGCCGTATGTTCCTTCAGATCTTTCTTCTTCCTCTTCTTCTGCACCTTTTTCTCTTCACTTGTGTCCATATCCTCTTCATCAATTGACACTAGACTCTCTGGCACCCCTCCACACTCCTCCACCTGCAGCTTTTCACTTTGCCTTTTCACACCGGCAGCCTCCTGACTCTCTCCATCACCATTCGCTGTCTCCACTTCTCCAACTTCACACCTCGAGCCTCTCATCGCCATCTCCTTTCCAGGTTCCGCTCTCCTCACTTTCTTTTTCCTTTCTCTTTCTCTCTGCTTTAGCCCCGGAGCCTCCTCCTCCTTACCGCTCACATTCTCCGCTGCTCTCCGCTCCGCTGTTTCTTCTTCTCCACTCCATGCATCTCTTGTAGTCACTTCACCTTCCTCTCCTTCGGTCTCCACTTCTTCAATCACCTCGTACAGATCGGAGTCCCCCTCATTACTGTTTTCCTCTTCCATCTCCGACGGTGTTTCACACACACACAATCCAGGTCTCATGTTGCATGTAACGCAGTTCGCCGCCTCACACTCTCTGGCGTAATGTCCTTGCTCACCACATTTAAAACATCTAAAACTTGGACAGTCTCTCACGATGTGTCCAGGCTTAATGCATAGACGGCAGACTTTTACTTGCCTGTCATGGATCACTCTGAAGTGCTCCGTCCCTCCAATTGTCTCGAACTTAGTTGAATATGGCAGCGACTTCACCACATCATTAAATTTTACTTTTAAAAATCTGGTCCCATCCGCGATGTCTGTCCCCGGCCACATCCTCCTTTTTACCTTTGAAACAGCTTTCACTCCCCATTCCGTCAGCTTTTTTAAAATCTCCTCATCCTGAATGTACGTCGTCGGCAGTCCTAGAAACGAGACTACCATCTCCGTACAGTCCACCTCCTTCGCCATCACCCGACTGTTTTTTATCTTTAGCCCATCCAACAGCTTCTCCTTTCCTTTTTCCTCTTCCATAGTCAACTCGTACTCCTTTGGTGTTTTATATCTGCAGCCGATCACCACCCCGCACTCCTCTCTCACTTTCTTCAGTAACTCCATCATCGTAATCCTGTCTTCTCCTTCTATTTCCACCAGCACTGTTGGCCTCTTTTCGTAGTTCCTTCTTCTTTGATCCATCTCTCCGTCAATTTCTCTTGCATTTCCTTTCTCCATTCCTCTCCCGTTCTCCATTTTGTCCTCCCGCGTTATCGCCGTCTCAGCACAGAAAGTATCTATCCCCAAACAGCAAAGGCCGCTTGGGGATTAAATAACTTTCTTGCAAACAAGCTCCTCTTTTCCACAAAGGTTGCTTTTAAAGATAAACACTTTACTTTCCAGCTCTCAAAATCACTCTTTTTTTGTTTGCTTTCTTCAGCACACTACACCACTTCCTACTTCCACCTGGGCGTTCTCAAAGTGGTATGGCCGTAAGCGAAAACTGCTGCCGAAAACGGGCTATTTAAAAGGTTAGAACATTAGTGAAGTAAACTAAAAAGCTTACAGCACCTGGTATTCCCAGGCGGTCTCCCATCCAAGTACTAACCAGGCCCGACTCTGCTTAGCTTCCGAGATCAGACGAGATCGGGCGTTCTCAAAGTGGTATGGCTGTAAGCGAAATCTGCTGCCGAAAACGGGCTATTTAAAAGGTTAGAACATTAGTGAAGTAAACTAAAAAGCTTACAGCACCTGGTATTCCCAGGCGGTCTCCCATCCAAGTACTAACCAGGCCCGACTCTGCTTAGCTTCCGAGATCAGACGAGATCGGGCGTTCTCAAAGTGGTATGGCCGTAAGCGAAATCTGCTGCCGAAAACGGGCTTTTTGAAGAAATTCATAGATTTTTGAGACTTTCTGAAGAAACTCTGCTGCCAAGACTGGGCTTTTTGAAGAAACTCAGAGACTATTTCAGGATTTTTGAACAAACTTTTAGACTCTTTTTTTTTTTTTTTTTTTTAACCAAAAAAGCTTACAGCACCTGGTATTCCCAGGCGGTCTCCCATCCAAGTACTAACCAGGCCCGACTCTGCTTAGCTTCCGAGATCAGACGAGATCGGGCGTTCTCAAAGTGGTATGGCCGTAAGCGAAATCTGCTGCCGAAAACGGGCTATTTAAAAGGTTAGAACATTAGTGAAGTAAACTAAAAAGCTTACAGCACCTGGTATTCCCAGGCGGTCTCCCATCCAAGTACTAACCAGGCCCGACTCTGCTTAGCTTCCGAGATCAGACGAGATCGGGCGTTCTCAAAGTGGTATGGCCGTAAGCGAAATCTGCTGCCGAAAACGGGCTTTTTGAAGAAATTCATAGATTTTTGAGACTTTCTGAAGAAACTCTGCTGCCAAGACTGGGCTTTTTGAAGAAACTCAGAGACTATTTCAGGATTTTTGAACAAACTTTTAGACTCTTTTTTTTTTTTTTTTGAACCAAAAAAGCTTACAGCACCTGGTATTCCCAGGCGGTCTCCCATCCAAGTACTAACCAGGCCCGACTCTGCTTAGCTTCCGAGATCAGACGAGATCGGGCGTTCTTTTTTTTTATTTTCTTTTTTTTATTACAAAAGTATTACAAAATTTACAGTAAATACATCATAAATTTCAACATTAAACTTTCAGCAGTCTTCTATTTGAACTTCTCAAAAATTAAACACAAGTTCATTCAATGTTGTAACAGAAATAAATTTGCTTCCATCAACAAAAAAAACACAAAAATCAATATTCATATAAGCATAAATCATTCTTATGTGTTGTTTTAACAAGGCTTTGAAAATACACCACACATTTTCCTTTCTTTTATCAGAGTATGCTACATTTCTCCTCAACCTTACTGCATACCTTGCATAGCTTAGTACCATATTTAAAAGATACAAGTTTCCTTTTACATTCTTTTCCTTTACCATGCCAAACAGAAATATCTTACTCCAATCCTTGTCCACAAATTGTACTTTCTCCCAATTTTTCCTCACCAGTTCTTTTAACAGCTCATGGTACTCTTCTAGACCTTGACATTCTACATATAAATGCATTAAATTCTCAACCTCCTCATCACATACATTACATTCTCTTCCAATACTTTTGTCAATCTGATGCAGAACCTCTTTTGTATATACTCTATTATGCCGGAGCATGAAATCATTCTGTTCACATTCTATTGAATTATATCTAACATGTAAATTCTTCCACAACATCTCTAGCTTTATCTCTGGATATACCTTTCTCCAGTAAATTTCTGCTGTAGGCCTTTTAACTTCTTTTTTCAGCATAATCCTATAAAAAACTTTTAATGGTATCTTTGCCAATTCCACTTTACAACCATTCTGCTCAATATACATTTCAGGAAACTTATACTCTTTTGTTTTAACCTCTTGTTTGTCTATTAAGGCAATCCAAGATTTTGGAATACTACTCTTGATTTTTTCAAAAACATTAATAACTGTACCTTTCCTCATATTTTCATTTCCTTCCATTATAATATCCAAGATTGCCTGGGAGGGCAGAAAACCTGGAACAACTTCATACACATAATCTTTTATCCGGTACAATCCAACTTTCATAAAACTTTTGTTTTCTAGCATATGTCCTCTGTCTGTTATCTTAGGGTTCAAAAACACTGGTTGATTTAGCACTAATTCAAGCATATCACACTTATAATATACTTGGGGCAGAAACTGAGCCCACACTTGGAGGACTTCTCTATAGAAATGTGGCATCTCCTTTATCATAGACTCTCTTAAACACATAAACAGATTACTTTGACTACAAACCCCAAATTTCTCCAGACAATCCCTCATGCAATGTTTCCAACCATATATTTATTTACTATATAAATATTTCTTAACAATTTTAAGTCTTAGCGCTTCCCTCCTCACATTCAAGTCCACCAATTTTAAGCCTCCCTCCTTATTATCTGCAATCAAAACCTTTTTTGAAATTCTAACATTTTTCCCACTCCACAAGAAATCTAATACAATGGAGTTTGCCTCTTTCAAAACCCACTCTGGCATGTCTAACACACTCAATGTATGAACAAATCTTGACATTAACAGTACATTGACAACAGTCACTTTCCCCTTCAATGTAAGACCTCTTAATTTCTAGTAGTTCACAGTTCGCCTTATTTTTTGTAGAATTACAGACCAAGTTACATCCCTCGCTTTAATATCTTCAACCCCTATATTCACCCCCAGAACTTTGATGTAATCTTTAACATTTTTAAAAGGGATACCACAGTCAGATATTTTAGTTTCTCCAAAGAACATAATTTCAGACTTCTCAACATTAATCTTTGCCCCTGATGCTCTACCATATGTTCTTATGTGCTCGACTATCCTATTTATGCTGTCTATGTCCCTCACGGTAAACGTAGTATCATCTGCATACTGATGAATTAGACTGACACCATCACCTGCAAAATTAATAGGTTTTAACTCCTTATCTGCTTTTATTAGGGTTGCCAGTGGCTCAACAGTAATACAATATAGCAGGGCAGATAAAGGGCAACCCTGCCTTATCGATCTCTCAATAATAAAATCATCTGTTAACACACCATTGCACTTTACTACACTGTGTGCACTAATATATAGCAATCTTATCCATGATCTAAATTTACTACCAAAACCAAACGTTTCCAAAGTCTTCTCTAAAAATTGGTGCTCCACCCTATCAAAAGCCTTATTTAAATCCACACTTAACAATATACCTCCTTCTTCCTTCATATACGATACCACATCTCTAATTGTACTTATAATATCTGCAATATCTCTCTCTACTGTAAGCCTGTGTTGGGGCAACAATACTTCCTATTACTTTTTTTAGCCTATTTGCTAGGATTTTTGCCAATATTTTATAGTCAGTATTTAAGAGGCTAATTGGTCTATAGTTTTCCAAATTTAATCTACTCCCTTTATTTTTAAAAAGAATACTTAAAACCCCAGCCGCCATAGTCTTTGGCATTACCTGCTTCTCTTCCATATACTGATATAGCTCTAACAGCATTGGTGCTAGAACCTCCTTAAAGGTTTTTATAAAACTCTCCAGTTAGGCCATCTGAGCCTGGGCTCTTATTAGCATTCAGACTAGAGATTGCCTCATTGATTTCTTGCACAGATATATCATTATCACAAAAAGTCCTGTCTATATCTGATAATCTGGCACTAACTGTACCCAGCACTTGTCCCATACTCTCCATATGTACCCCTTCTTTCTTAAAGAGAGTCCTATAAAAAGATTCAACATTATCTAAAATCCCTACCAAATCACTTACTTTTTTCCCTTTTCCATCTTCTAACTCAGTAATACAGTTCCTACTCTGATTTTGCTTCTCCATGTTTAAAAAGAAGGACGTGCATTTCTCACCTTCTAAAGCATACTTCGCCCTACTTCTTATAATGGCTCCTTTACATCTTTTTACTTCATGTTTCTTCAAATCTGATTTAATTTTTAAATAGTTTGTCAAATCATAATTTGGATTACTGTTTATTTGTTCCAATTCTAAAGAAAATCTCTTTTGCATATCTTTGTAATCTCGCCTCTCTCTACCATTCTTTTCCTTTGCATACTTAATACTCAGGATCTTCATTTTCTGTTTTAAATTCTCCCATCTTACACACACATTTTCAGAATCTACTTGTTTCATCCATTCAGATTTTATACAATCATGGATTTTAACCTTATAATTTACATCATTTAACAAGCTTGCATTCAAACACCAAAACCCCCCACCTTTTTGTTGCATTATTTTACCCACTTGGAATTCTAGAACAGCATGGTCACTGTATGTTGTAAACCTATACATTATATTTTTCATGTACTGGACTATATCCTGCTTTACCAAGCAAAGATCAATTCTGCTTTGTTTTAGGCTATTGAGCACAACTTGTCTTCTAGAGTATTCTCTTTTATCAGGGTTTTCTAATCTCCAAAGATCTACCAGGTTTTCTCTAGTCATTAAATGTATTAATTCATCCCTTGATGAGTCTCTTTTGTAGCTCATATCATTCGCAGCATCCATTCTACTACACCAAACATTAAAATCTCCCACACAAATGCAATTATCCGTACATAGTGTTCTTAACTGCTCAAACAACTCCCTCCTGTCTTTTTCGTTATTTGGTGCATAAACATTAATCAACTTGAAAACACAACTTTGATACTCAAAATCTATAATTAAAACTCTTCCATCACTATCAGCATACACCTCTTTAACATTTTCTACAGCATTGCTTTTAATCAGACAAGCAACTCCACAAGACTTTCTACTGCCATGACTCACAAAAACATGAGGCCATTTTTTCCTCACCTCTCTCATTTTATTGTTGTCCCAGTTTGTTTCTTGAAAGCAATAAATGTCAGCTTTCACAGTTATTACAGTTTTTTTCAATTGTTTACACGCAATTTTGAAAACCGGGTTCTTTTTTTCAAAACAGAATCACAATTATCCAAACACCACACTCAATTTGCATAATTCCTAGATTGTTTGCAAAATGACACACTTCAGTCAAAACATACACACTTCAGTCAAAACATATACACATATTTGTGAAAATGCTATTAGTTTTCATTTAACCAACACAGTCCTCAATGATCAGACACTATTGCAGCCAGTTACACACAGCTGTGATAAATATAAAACACATTTGTAAAAAAAACTAATTTTAGGAAATGGCATGTGCTAGATTTTTGGCCAGACATTGTTATGTAAGGGATAATTTAGATGACAAAAAAAAAAAATAGTGACATACCCACAACATTCTTCATGATTAGTTTGAGATATAGGGAGAATGTACACAAATAGGCCTATAAACTTACAAAGCACTGCACAACACTGATGCTGCAGACTGAATATTTCAAGTATTTATTTCAATACTTACACAGTATTTCTTACCATAATCAGTTATAGTAATCAACCAACAATGAAATCAATGAAACAAATAAAATCTGTAGACAAATAAAAATTACTGCATGAAGTACATACACTTTGACTCTGAAGAAAAACTACTGTAAAAGCAACAAGAATACTGTAACTATTCATCATCTCTCCGTCTGGCTGGATCAGGCCATAAGATTTCATCCACATCACAGGCTATGTCTTCATTGGCATAAGTCCTTCCCTACCTCTTCCTCTACCTAGGCCTCTTCCTCTACCTCGGCCTCTTCCTCTACCTCGGCCTCTTCCTCTACCTCCTTCTCCTCTTCCTCTACCTAGGCCTCTTCCTCTACCTCCTTCTTCTCCTCTTCCTCTACCTCCTTCTTCTCCTCTTCCTCTATCTCCTTCTTCTCCTCTTCCTCTACCTGGGCCTCTTCCTCTACCTCCTTCTCCTCTTCCTCTACCTCCTTCTCTTCCTCTACCTAGGCCTCTTCCTCTACCTCCTCCTTCTCCTCTTCCTCTATCTCCTTCTTCTCCTCTTCCTCTACCTGGGCCTCTTCCTCTACCTCCTTCTCCTCTTCCTCTACCTAGGCCTCTTCCTCTACCTCCTTCTTCTCCTCTTCCTCTATCTCCTTCTTCTCCTCTTCCTCTATCTCCTTCTTCTCCTCTTCCTCTACCTGGGCCTCTTCCTCTACCTCCTTCTCCTCTTCCTCTACCTATGCCTCTTCCTCTATCTCCTTCTCCTCTTCCTCTATCTCCTCCTTCTCCTCTTCCTCTACCTCCTTCATCTCCTCTTTGAGCTCCCCCTCTCATTCTCACTCTTCTTTTTCTTCTAGCTCCTTCCATTTTTGTTGAAGACAGGTGAACTCACCTGCTGCCTTTTATAGCACACCTGAGTGCTGCGTTTTCAAATTAGCACATGTGTGCTTCCACACCTGGTGGTTGTGTTTATCCAATTCGTTTATTAGTGTGGTCATTGGCAATCCGGGGCTTTGTAATGACAAGGAAGTAACCTCACAATCCTTAACTGTGTCTAAGGTGTGAAAATGTGTGTAGAGTTTTACAAATCACTTTGTGTAATGTTTTGCAAAAAGGGTGAAGCAGACATTGTGTGTAATGTTGTGCAAATCTGTGGAGGTGTTTTGCTCCTTGGAGTAGAATTTTGCAAATTGTGTGGAAATTTTTATTTTAGTGTGTAAACAATCGTAAAAAACTGTAAGATCTTTTCAAATTTACACATGTTACCAAGCCCATTAACATTTAAGGATGCAACTTTAATCATGGCAGCAGTTAGTCAAAAGAAATAAGATGGACCTCATTTCTTTTTCTTTATGTTTCCCTTTTCTCCCTTGTCACTTAGCAATCTTTTTTTCCTAACACGAAATTGCAAATTTTCACAAATCATTCCCTCATACAAATCATGTTCATCATCATCATCATCATCATCATCATCTTCATCTTCATCATCATCATCATCATCATCATCATCATCATCATCATCCTCGTCATCATCACCATGCTCAGCATCGTCATCATCACCATCATCATCATCATCATCACCATCATCATCATCATCATCATCATCATCATTTTCAGTTTCATCACGTTTAGAATCAGTCTTAGCTAAAGCTGAAGATTGTGGGGTCTCATTGTCAATAGTCATTTTACTCACATGCCTGTCCTTTTCTTTATTGTCCATTGAGCACTGGACTACTGCTGGTCCCACTTCCTGGATGTTGGGGATGCCACCATCAGCTTGAATTGTGTGATCCTTCTGTCCTTGATGCAATTGCTGACTTTCAATATCATCAAAGGTATTTTCCATTGTGTCTTCTTGCACGGGTCTGTTCTCTTCCTCATTTGCCCCACTGGACATGTCTGTAACACCCATTACATCACCGTATTGCACATCACCCAGTTCTTTGCATTCTCTAGCATAATGCCCTTGTTTATCACACTTGTAACAAGTAAACTCAGGACAGTCTCTCAATACATGTCCAGGCTGGATACAAATACGACACACTTTCAACAGCGTCAGAGAACTTAACTTTACAGAAGCGTGTCCCATCTGCAATTTCTGTTCCCGGCCATCTCCTCCTCTTGATTGGAGTTGTTGCTTTGACACCCCATCCATTTAGTTTTTCATGAATGTCCTCATCCGTGATATACACCGGAAGATTCATGAATGATACAACAAGCTCATCATTGCTCAAGTCTCTGGCCAAAATTTGACAGTTTCTGATTTTAAAACCATCAATCAGTCTTTCTTTTCCTTTAATATGATTCATCGTAATCTCGTACTTTTTATCTCCTTTAAACTGACATCCATTTACAGCTCCACAAACTTCATTAATTCCTCTGAGCAGCTCCATCATTGTAATCTTCTCCTCCCCAACAATTTCCACACTCACTGTTAAGTTCTTTTCAAACATCTTTTCCTCCATCATGGCACGATTTCCGCTGTTCTTTTTAGATGCTAGTTCCATTCGTTGTACTCCATTGTCTCCCACCATGTGCTCCATTCAATCAAACAAACCAAACTTAACCCCCCCACAAACAGCAGCTGCTGCAGTGGGAAAAAGGGGTAAACAAAAAAAGAACTTTACCTAAAAAAAAAACTTTCTATAATCAACTCAAACACTTGGAAGTAGCAGCTCAAGATTCCACACTCTCCTTGCACATGCTCAAAGTGGTATGGCCGTAAGCGAAATCTGCTGCCGAAAACGGGCTATTTAAAAGGTTAGAACATTAGTGAAGTAAACTAAAAAGCTTACAGCACCTGGTATTCCCAGGCGGTCTCCCATCCAAGTACTAACCAGGCCCGACTCAGCTTAACTTCCGAGATCAGACGAGATCGGGCGTTCTTTTTTTTAAAATTTTTTTATTATAATTTTTTTTATTTAAAACATTTAAAAACAATCAGAATCACATACAGGCAATGTTACATTGAAATGAAACAATGTTTTTTCCACAAAAGGGTTGTTCTGCACAAAATTCTTTTCAAATACTTCATTCACATCCATTTTAAAATAATCAAATAATTCTTGAAGAATAAAACAAATCTTTTGTTTAAAAAGTTTACATACTGAAACATTACCTTTTTTTTCCTTTACTATATTCCTTCTTTTCCAAACTGTCAATCTTACAACTGCTAATATCATGTTTAGAAAAATAACATTATTGGCTTTACCTTTAAAACCAAACAAGAATATTGTTTCCCAATTCTCATCAATGATTGTTTCTTCTACCCCCAATTTTCTAACTATTTCTTTCAATTTTTTAATAAAACATTTCAACTTTATACATTTGAAAAATAAATGTAATATTCCTTCATCTTCTATACAACACACTTTGCATTTTGCATCCATTGCTATACCAATCTTACACAATCTCATTTCACTCCACAAACAATTATGTCTTAACATATAATCAAAATTCTCTAAAATAGGACTTTTCCACCATGATCTTAGAGATTGCCATAATTCCTTTGTTTCCATATTTGGATATAGTCGGTGTCAATACTCTTCTGCTTTTGGTTTCTTGAAAACATCTTTACACAAAGAAGAATAAAATATCCTTAATTTTAGATCATTAAAAGCATGTTGTTCGTTATTGATTTCAACACTGACCACCATTCTATCATTTGTATTTGTTACTGTTTTCCTTTCCAATATCTGTATCCATTCTTTTGGTATTATCGCTTTCAGTTTTTCATATTGATCTTCCACCACTGCTTTACTTTCTTCTTCATAATTTTCTTCAATTGCATCTCTTATCACTTGTATAGGTAAAAAACCCGGTATCACTTCATACATAATATCTTTGATTTGTTTCATCCCCGCATTATACCATTTTTTTAAAAATATTGTGTATTCACCCTTCTTAAGTAACTTATTTAAAAACAGTGGTTGTCTTAAAATCTCATCTTTAGTCAAAGATGTACAAACAACATTCTTGCTATAATCTCCCCATGCTTTTAAGACTTCTTTATAATATTCTGGAATTCTATTCATCATATATTCCTTTAATTTCATCCATAAAATACCATCTCCTATTTGACCACATTGGTTTAAAAAAAACCTCATTACACACTTCCAAGCATATGTTTCATCATTCCAATATTTTTTAATTATTTTTATTCTTATGCTTTTCATTCTTATTAATGGGTCCAACAGTCCCAGTCCTCCTTCTTCAACTTTCCCAATTAGCGTATCATATGCAATTTTAGCCGGTTTGCTTTCCCATAAGAAATTAAGAATTACACATTTAATTTTTTTATACACCCATAATGGCATGCTCACAGAACCTAAGACATACCACATTTTAGATAAAAATAAAGAATTTAAAACTAAAACTTTCCCTTTTAAAAACAAACCCCTTAATTTCCAAAAATTCAACCTCTTTTCCATTCCTTTTAAAACCTCCTCCCATACTAAATTCCTTATTACATTTTCATTTTCTCCAACTCTTA
This sequence comes from Abramis brama, assembly GCF_963993115.1. Lineage (NCBI taxonomy): Eukaryota > Metazoa > Chordata > Actinopteri > Cypriniformes > Leuciscidae > Abramis > Abramis brama. The sequence continues at coordinate 4,006,041 of NC_139968.1, read as the reverse complement.
TACCTAAAATTTTCATATTTCCTTTCTGTTCTTTAAATGGTATTTTAACAGGTAATTCATTCATTTCACCAATTCTCATATATGTAGTTTTTTCTTTATTAACTTTTGCCCCCGTTCCTCTACAATATTTTCCCAACACCTCCATTACTTTTTCTACACTTTTAATGTCTTTAACAAACAAAGTTGTATCATCAGCATACTGATATATCTTATGTTCTGTTTTTTCTTCTTTTATCAGTATTCCTTTTATATTTTTTTCCATTTCTATTGCCTGTCCCAGAGTTTCAGATACTAAAGTAAATAACAATGCTGACATAGGGCAACCTTGCCGGATAGATCTTGTTATTTTAAAATCTTCAGTTAAAAACCCATTCACTTTAACACAACTTGTAATGTCTGTATATATACATTTTATCCATTTAATGAAGTTCTTACCAAATTCAAACTTCTCCATTACATGCATCAAATATTTATGCTCTACCCTGTCGAATGCTTTTTCCAAATCTACACTTATTATATAACCATTTTCTTTTGTATCTCTCATATACCATATCAGATCTCTTATACTATTAGTAATATCAGTGATGTCTCTATTTAAAACAGCATATGCTTGATTGGTTGTTATTATATTTGGTACAACTTTTTTTAATCTATTTGCTAATACTTTTGTTAATATTTTATAGTCAGTGTTCAGCATGCTAAGTGGCCTATAATTTTTTAAGTCTCCTTTATCCCCCTTTTTCTTGTATATTAATTTTACTACTCCTTTCTTCATGCTTTGTGTTAATTCACCCTTCTTCAAAACATCAACATATATTTCATTTAGAATTGGACATAGGATACTTTTAAAAACTTTATAAAATTCAGTTGGTAATCCATCCATTCCTGGACTTTTACCATTTCTTAACTGATCAATTGCTGTTTCTATTTCTATCTCTGTAATATTATTTTCACACATTTCTCTGTCTTCCTTATTCACTTTACTTTTAATTGTTTCTAATAAAAATTCCTCATCCTCTGCAATTAACTCATTTTCTGTAAATAAGTCTTTATAAAATCTTTTAATTTCTTTTAAGATTCCTTCCTTATCTTTCACTGTCTTCCCATCTTGTGTGTTAATACTTGTAATTATATCTGCTTTCTGTCTATTTTTTTCTAATTTGTAAAAATATTTAGTACTTCTTTCTCCTTCTATTATATCTTTAGCTCTGCTCCTTATTATTGCTCCCTTACACTTTTCTTCCTCTATGTTCCTTAATTTTTCTTGTAGTTCTATTATCTTATCAATGTTTTTCTCTCCCTCAGTTATTTTTCTCATTTCTTCATCCCATTCTTTTTTAACTTTATTTTCTGTCAATCTTTTAGCTCTCTGTACCTTTTTAGAAAAATTTATCGAGAACTTCTTTATTCTATTTTTCAAACAATCCCACCAAAATCTTTTTTCTTGTTCATACATCTCATCATGAACACTATTAATTATTATACTTTCTATTTCTGTTCTGTAAATTTCTATTTTTAAAAGTTCTGTATTTAACATCCACATTCCTTGTCCTTTGATAATCTCATTAAAATCCATCGTTATCCATAAAAAAATCATGATCACTTTCACTATAATTTTTATAAACTGCTTTTGAGACATAATATAGGTCTTTTCTCTTACATAATAATAAATCTATTCTGCTTTGCTTCAATTCTCTCTCAACTATTTGTCTTCTTGAATAATCTCTTTTGAAACCATTTCTCTCTCTCCACACATCAACCATATCATATTTCCTCATTATATTATTTAATTCATTCCGCCCTCTATCAGCTCTATAAACCATTGAATCATCTATATCAATTCTCTGCAAAACTGTATTAAAATCACCTAACAAAAAAATATTTTCTTGTTTTTCCATTAAACTATTTAGGCTTTTATAAAATTCATATTTTTCTCTTTCCTCATTTGGTGCATGAATGTTACATACTTTTATTTCTCTACCTTTGTATAATAATTTAACCATTATTATTCTACCCCTTGTGTCTTTGTATTCTACTTCATTTTCCTCAAAAATCCCTCTTTTAATTAATATTGCAACTCCCCTCTTCCTCCCCAAATCACAATTCAGATACATTTCTCCATCCCACAATTTCCTGATTTCATCACCTATTTTATCATCCCAAAAAGTCTCTTGTAAACAATATGTCACATTTTTTGGTCAAAATCATCAATTTCTCCATTTTCTGGTATTTTGATAATCCTCTCGCATTCAACGATACAACACATAAAGAACTCATTAATAAAAATGAAATAAAAATAAAATAATAAAAAAACCAACAAAACACAAAAACACCCAAAAAACCTTTCAATCAGTCCAGTTCATTAATCAAAACACTTCACTTTTGTTCAGTCTCTCTCCCCTCTTCCTCTGTTAAACCTGTCCTTTCTGCCTTTTTTTTCTTTTTTTCTTTAGATTCTCTTCTTATTCTTTGTTTTTCCATCACCTTCTCAATGTTAATTTGTGCTGTTGTTTTCAATTTACTCCCACCACTCAAAATGTTTTTCTTCACACTTTCCTTTCCACCAGTAGGTTTATTCTTAATGTCTCTTACCTCATCTATGTTTGTACTGTCCTTTATTCCTTCTTCTTTGTTTTCTATCCCATCCTGTTCAACTTTATCTGGCATTTGTTGTAGTTTTGTTACCATTTCTGTCTCTTTTTCTCCTTCCCGTTCGTCTTTACTTCCTCCTTCTTCTTCTCTGCTCTGTATATCCATAGTTAATCCATGTGTTTGTTGTGTTTCATTTCCCACATAATCCTCTTCCACATTCTCCCCGTCGTTGAGTATCTCCGTCTCCATTTCCTCATGTTCCTCTTCATATGTTTCACATCTACACCTGAGAAATGCCTTTCCGCAGCCTTGGCACCGCGGGGCTTTGCAGTCCCGCCCATAATGCCCCTGCTCCAGGCATTCTCTGAAAATTAGTTGTGGACAGTCCTTCTTTTCATGATCCACACTTGCACAAATTCTGCACGTCTTCATCTGGTGATCATGAATCACCCTGAAAAACTGTGTACCTTCTTCTGTATCAAATCTTGTGTTGTATGGCAGTGACACCACATCTTTTGGAAATTTTACTCGAATAAATCTTGTTCCATCCGCCACAGTAGTCCCAGGGTAAAACCTCCTTCTCAGAGGAAGTATCGGAGTAACCCCCCAGCTTGTCAGTTTTTGTAAAACATCCTCATCATTTATATAGTTTGGTAGTTGTAAAAAAGATACCATCCTTTCCATTGCACAAAGTTTGCTTATTTCACAACATTGTCCATTTATTTGTATTCCATCCAATAATTGTTCACAGTCTTCTTCTTTCTCCAATGTGAGCTCATATTCAAATTCAGTTTTTTTCCTTAGTCCATATAATTTGCCCATTCCAGTTTTGTCCTCCACAGCTTTAATTATCATCATAACCGTTAGTTGTTCTGGGTTTTTCACATTCATTGTTAGTGTAGTTTCCCTTTTGTATTCTCTCTGATATCTCAATTTTCCTCTCAATTTATTTATCATATCTTCTTTTTGATTGTCTTCTTTTCTCTTTTCACCATTTACAACATCTTTTTCTTTACCTTGTATCTTCTGTTGTTCAGTCCTTCCTTTCACCATTTCAACTCCATTTCTCTTCTTTCTCGAAACCACAGTTGCCCATGTTTCTTCTTCTTGATTTTCACTTTTTTCTTGCATTATCCTTTTGCGTAGATCAGTATCTTCATCCAATTCATTATCCTTTTTCTCATGTTCCTTTTCCAGTCCTGTTCGATTGTCCATTATGTCCTTCCTTGTTTGTACACCTCTCCACCAATATCAAAAAGGTAAAAAGATAAACTCAACCCCAAACAGTTAAAAAACTGCCTGGGGTTAAATCGTGACAAATAATAACAAAAAATAAACTTTATACCTAAATCAAACAAAAACTATAAAACATAGACAAAATGGAGGAGAGCCTTCCTCCCCAACTGCAGCCTACTCCCTTCTTGGAACGTACCAAACGAGATCGGGCGTTCTCAAAGTGGTATGGCCGTAAGCGAAATCTGCTGCCGAAAACGGGCTATTTAAAAGGTTAGAACATTAGTGAAGTAAACTAAAAAGCTTACAGCACCTGGTATTCCCAGGCGGTCTCCCATCCAAGTACTAACCAGGCCCGACTCTGCTTAGCTTCCGAGATCAGACGAGATCGGGCGTTCTTTTTTTTTCTTTTTTTTATTCTTTTTTTTTTTATTTAAGAAATTTCAATCAATAAAATACAATGAAATTAAATACAATAAAAAATACAGATTTTTTCTTCAAACATCTCTACATCACACATCTTACATTTACATACATAATTTAAAAATCTCCTTCACTTCCCGGCAGCTTCCACATTAATTCTTTTAAAACACAACAAACTTTTGGAGTAAAAACATCATAAAAAGCATCCAACATATTTTCACTTTTAAAATACATATACAATCTTTCAATATATAGCTCCGTTTTCCTTTTAAACACAGTCCAAACATCCAACACTTTTTTTTTCCTTTTTAGCCACAGTTCTTCTCTCCCATATTGCACTTTTCATTAACATTACACACAGATTAATAAATCTTTTGTTTTGACACTTCTTTTCCCAACCAAACATCACCACTCTATTCCATTACATTACATTTTCATCCCACTCCTCAGTCAAATCTTTAATTAAACATTTACATTTCTTTAAAAATTCCTCCAGTTCTTTACAATATAAAAACATATGTAAAATCCACTCTTCCTTTTCCTGGCACACTTCACATAGAGCGTTTTGTTCAATTCCTATTTTCTTTAAAATAGCATCAGTAAAAACCACTTTATGCCTTATAAAATACTCCAAACATCCCAATTTTGTTTCCACACACCTTCCCCCCATGTTTCTCCATATGCACTCTGTTTTTAAATCTTTAAATTTCTGCACCCAGTATCCATTTACAATCGGCTCTTTAACCCTCTGAGGTCTGAGCTGTTTTCTGGGCCCTGGAGGTGTTCTGACATGCTCTGACATTTCTGGTTATATCTGTTACTTGTGACATTTTCATGGCTAAAGTCTAATTACACTGTATTCAGCACAAACTCTGCTACAATAATATATCAACAGCATGTATGTAAAAGTTTGTAGTTTTGAGATAATGACATTTATGCGTGGTTTTTGAAAATACAAAAAAAAATTCTCACTGAAATAAGGCCATGAAACCCATACTGATTATTTCTTCACAAGACTTTTGAAAATTGTATGATGTAGCCTAGAATATTTGCTGCAAAACTATGTGAAAATCACCCTGACTGCTCATTCAGATAAGACAATATATTGATTTAAAATTTTTACGACGTGTTTTGTGTGAAAAAGCCTTATGCGCAAGCTCATTAATATGTAAGCTTTTCTCACCTGAGAAAGACAAAGAACCTCCCCTAACGGCCCTATTAGGAGCTATCAGGCCCCTATCATTCTGAGCAACCTTGCACAATACTGTAAATGAGGAGATTTAAAAAAGAATGGCTTTTAAATTGTTTGGATTTATTTACAACACAACATAATCCAAAGATACACAACAAATGCCAAAAAAGCACTTCAAAGACAGAGACCTTTGTGCCATTCCTAAAAACACTGTACATGCCTTTCATTTCCAAGATTTTCACTTTACCATGTTCACGTACTGAGACTCATGTGAATGTTGAAGTCCTCAGTGGCATCTGGGACCTAAAAAAAAAAAGTGAACATACTGATATCAAGAGAAAGGCCTGCACGATTTTGGAAATAAATATTAGATTTTTCTGGTTAAAATTGCTTTTTAAAATTCCTTTTTAAAATTCACAGAATACACACACACACACACGTTTCCAACGATATATAATATAATGAACACCAGGTTTGTTGTGCCTTGTAGGCATAAGGTATATGCGCAGTGCGGATAAAATAATAATAACAATAAATAACCTATAGCAGCCTATAAATCTTCCAAAAGATTTCAGTAACAACTAAGCTAGAGAAAAATATATTGATTATCATGTTACTTCAAATGTTTCCATCCGTTATGATGATATGAAATGAGATAATAATAAAAACATGAAGCCGTTTGGTGCGTTTTGCTTTCATCCAAAATATGATGTGTACATTCAAACGCGATCGCGCAGGAAAATATGATACATTCAAACGCGATCGCTTGCAAAATATGATGCATTCAAACGCGATCACGCTCAAATATAAAACATTATGGTTACCATAAACATATCTATGTTTGAGCAGATATCCACAAACACAGTAAACACGGGTCTAAATATTATAATATTCCCCATATATCTAGCAACAGTTCAACTGCAACGTGACATTTATGCAACAATAACAAACTAGGCTATGTAAGAATTTCTTACCTTATCTTTCTTGTCTTCAGATCGCGTTCTTCTTCTTCTGAGGTAGCCTAAATCCAATGTAAGCTCAGGCACGTCTTTCAAACTCGACGAAAAGTGAAGTGAAGTGTTTTGTTGTTGAGGTAACGAGCGCGTTCGCGTTCCTTGTGGAGATTTGCATGTGAATATCTTTTGCGCGAGTAGGCGTGGCCAAATTAACTGTAATGAGCAAGCGTTTGAGAAGCTGGACATCTTGTTGGTTTTATACAAATTACGTAAACAGAGAATATTTGTTTTCGTTTTGAATCAGATTATTTAAAAGTACACACTTAAATGTTTATAAAGGTATATGGCTCATAAATGTGTGACAAGTATTCGCTGAGTTTTGTTTCAGTTTATAGACGTGCTCAAGAAAAAAAAGTTCACCGCGACGGAGAGGCAGAACGCACACCCTGTTTATTTTCTTTATTTTACAAAAGCACAATGTTTTGGTTTGATTGTAAGTGGACACATACAAAAGGAGAAATATCACAGATTCTTTTTTTATATTTCTTTTTTCTGTATGACTATAAATGACTGAGTAATTTAAGTTTATAGTGCTACAATGTGGAGAAAATCCAGCAAAACGCGCCCGCGCGTTTGTCGACCTCAGAGGGTTAAAAACACCATCTCTAAAAAAGACATAAAACATCTTCACCGTACATGTTTTAAAATCATACAATTTTTCTCCCAACTTCACATACACTTCTTTTCCATTTTTCCCCTCTTCCATACTTTCAATTCTTTTTATCCAGTCTTTGGGTATTGCCTTTTTGATTATCTCATAATAATTTATTATCTGCTGTCTGCTAAAATCCTCCTTTGCCTCCTCCATTACATCTACAATATACTGCACTGGTAAAAATCCCTCTTTGAACTCATATAAAACATCCCTTACTCTTGTAATTCCCAGCTCCCACCATTTCTTAAAAAAGATCTCCTTTCCTTGATTTAAAATGCTGTTGTTTAAGAATAAAGGCTGATTTAAAATGTTCTCTCTACCTTGTGGATTAAAATGTACATTTGTTAAAAATTTACCCCAGGCGCTCATCAGTTCCTTATAAAAATCTGGCAACTCATCCGTCATCCATTTCTTTGCTCTCATCCACAGTATATCATCTCCTAGATTAAAATTCCCACATTTAATATTCCATTGTTTTTTTCCATGCCGCTTTGTTTTCTTCGTCTAAGTACTTTTGTATTATTTTCACTCTTAAACTATTCTTTCTTTGTTCAAAATCCATTAATCCCAGTCCTCCCTTCCCCACTGCTCCTATTAAAGTGTTGTATGCAATTCTTGCAGGCTTCCCTTCCCATAAAAAAATCTAAAAAACACTTTTTCAGCCTTTTTTCTGCCCACAACGGCATAGAAGACACATATAAGACATACCATAATTTTGAAACCATTAAAACATTTAGAATTAAAACCTTCCCTTTCAAAGTTAAAGTTCTCAGTTTCCAAAAATTCATCCTCCTTTCGATACCCCCTAATATTTCTTCCCACATTGTTTCTCCTACCTTCTTTTCATCCATTCCCATTAAAACACCCAAAATCTTTATTTCTTTTGTTTCCTTAAAAGCAAAATTGTTTGTTAAATCGGCCGCCCCTCCAAATTTCATATATACTGTTTTTTCTCCATTTACTTTGGCTCCTGATCCTTTACAAAACATCTCTACTATTCTCATTGCATTTTTAACACTCTCTAGATCCTTCACCATCACTGTAGTATCATCCGCATATTGAAATATTTTGTTCTCTTCTCCCTCGACACCTATTCCTTTTATTCCCTCTTCTTGTTTTATGGCCAGACCTAGTGGCTCCGAAACTAAAGAATATAAAAGAGCTGACAGTGGACATCCTTGCCTTATCGATCTAGTAATTTTGAAACATTGTGTTAAAAACCCATTACATTTAATTTTCGTTATCGCTCCTTTGTATAAAATTCTAATCCATTTAATAAAATTCTCTCCAAAACCAAAACTCTTTAAAACACCAAATAAAAATTCATGTTCCACTCTGTCAAACGCTTTTTCAAAATCTAAACTAATTATATACCCTTTTCTGTTCTTTTCATGCATGTACCTTATCATATCTTTTATGCCAATTGTTGTATCTGCGATATCTTTTCCTTTAACCCCATACACTTGATTTGTTTTAATTATACTCGGCATTATTTCTTTTAATCTGTTTGCTAAAATCTTTGTTAAAATCTTCAAGTCAGTGTTGAGCATTGTAATTGGTCTGTAATTCTTTAAATCTACTTTTTCTCCTTTTCTTTTATATATCAATTTCATTAAACCCAATCCCATTCTTTGATTAATCTCCCCTTTTCTAAAAACCTCTTCATATACTTCTTTTAAAATGTTGGTCAGAAATTCTTTAAAAACAATATAAAATTCACTCCCCAAACCATCTATACCTGGACTTTTCTTTTTATTTAATTCACTTATTGCTCTTTTTATCTCTTCCTCTCTTATGTCTTGATCACACTCTTTTTTATCCTCTTCTCCTATTTTTGTTTTTATTTGCTTCAAAAGTTCTCGCTTTTCTTCCTCTTTTACTCCTTCCTTATTGAATAACTTTTCATAATACATTTTTATTTCTTTTAATATTTCCTCATTCGTTTCTACTATTTGTCCACTTCCTCCCCTTATTCCTTTTATCATTTCAGCTTTTCCTTTTCTTCTTTCAAGATCAAAGAAAAACGTCGTGCACTTTTCTCCTTCTACTACATACTTGGCCTTACTTCTTAACATTGCCCCTTTGTATTTCTTTTCTTCCATTTCCTTCAAACTTCCCTCTATTTCTTTTATTTTTTGTATATCTGTTCCTTTCTCATTTAACTCTTTTTCTAAATTTTCTCTTATTTCTCTTTCCTTACTTCTCCTGCATTTCTGTATTAACCCACAGTACTTTATTATATGCTTTTTCACTAAATACTTCACATTTTCCCACCATATTCTTTTGTCTTCCTTGTACATTCCATTTTCTTTTTCCTTTTCAATGATTTCCTTAACACTTAAAACATAATCTTCATTCTTTAAACCTCTGTGTTTAAAACCCATACTCCTGGCCCTCTTTTCATTGTACTCCAATCTATTTCTATAAAAATTGGCTTATGATCACTTAAGCTTGTTTCTTCATGTTTTATTTTTCCTATAAAACCTTCTATATTCCTGGTACATAAAATAAAATCTATTCTTGTTTTACGCATAAAATTCCCAACCAATTGTCTCCTTGAATATTCTTTTTTCTTTTCATTTCTCTCTCTCCATACATCAACCATATTGTTTTCTTCCATTAGCACTTTCAACTCTTTCCTTCCTTGATCTGTTTTAAACACCATTCCCTCTGTCATATCTAATTTACTAAAAACCGTGTTAAAATCACCCATCATAATAACTTCTTTGTACTTTTTAAAAAAATCCCTCAATCTATTAAAATACTCTTTCTTTTCTTTCTCTTCTGTTGGAGCGTGTACATTTACTACAATTACTTTCTTCCCTTCATACTCCATTTCCACCGCTATGCATTTCCCATCTTTATCCTCATACACTGCTTTACATGTTACACCCCTGTTTTCTTTTATTAAAACTGCCACTCCTCTGCCCATTCTACCATCCCCGTTGTTAAATAAAATTTCCCCATTCCATCTTTTCCTTATTTCACTTATAAACCCTTCTCTCCAGTTAGTTTCTTGTAAAAAAATCACATCCTCTCCTTTACACATTTCTTTCACTTTTTCAAATTTTCTTATGTCTAAAAGTCCTCTAGCAAAAGTAACAGTTCTTAAAAGCATGAAACATATAAAAACATTGATAAAACCCATCATATCAGTTCATTCTCCTGCAGATCCTGTAACACATCATACTTATTCCCAGTCTCAATTGAGTCCTCTTTAAGCACTTTTTTTCTAGCAGTCTCTAAATTGGGCGTTACCTTGATTGGTCTTCTTCTTTTAGTTGACTTCAGTTGTTTCTCTTCGTCTGCTTTTCCCCCTTCACTTTCCTTTACAGCCACTTGTTCTTTATTCCTTTGATCATTAAGTTCCACAGTGTCCAACTCACTTTGCAAAATTTTAGTCACATCCATTTGTGTCCATGTTTCCTCCTCTTGTTGTGATTGTATTTCATGCCCATTACACGCTTCCTCTTGATCCTCAGTATCCTTATTCCCTGTTGATTCATTGTTTTGTAGTCCTCTTAATTCCTCCTCTCGCTCTTCGTTGTCTCGTTCATGCATCTGCCCATCTACCTGTTGCTCCTCCTCCTCTCTTCCCATCCAACACTCACACTTATTTAAAACCAAATTACAATCCGGGCACCTTACTGCGTTGCAGTCTCTCGCGAAGTGCCCCCTCTCCTCGCACTTAAAACACTTAAAGTCCGGACAATCCTTTACCACATGGTCCGGGCTCATGCACAGCCGACAGGTCTTCACCTGGTGGCTGTGCATCACCCGGAAATATTGTGGGCCCTCTGCAGTCTCTATTTTTGTGCTGTACGGGAGGGAGGCAACTTCTTTCGGGAAACGTGTTTTTACAAACCTTGTCCCGTCCTCAATACTGGTGCCCGGATACATTCGCCGTTTAATTTTAGAGATGGGGGTTACTCCCCATCCCTCCAGCTTATTTAAAATCTCCTCGTCAGCAGTGTAGACGGGCAGATGCATGAACGAGACAACGTACTCTGTTTTGCAGTCTTTTAACTTCACAGTCAATGCCATTTATTTTCAATCCATCCATTAAAAACTCTGTCATCCTCGTGTTCCAGTGTTACTTCGTATTCATTCACTCTTTTGGGTCTGACTGCTAAAATCCTTCCTTCTCCAATCTCCTCCGTCAATGCTTTAATGATGTCCACCGCCCTAGCGTCTTTCACATGTCCTACATCCACCGTTACAGTTGCTTCTTTTAAGTATACTCTCCTTCCACCTTCTTTCCTTACATCTCGATCGATTCCACTGCCATCTCGTTGTCGTTTATCCAGTCCAGTGTCGTTTGCCTTTCGTGTTCCTCCAGCTAGTCCAGTGTCGTTTGCCTTGCGTGTTCCTCCAGCCAGTCCAGTGTCGTTTGCCGGTAATCCGTCCATTTTACAAAAAAAAATTAAATAACCACCTTCCAGCCAGCAAAATGCTGCTGTTAGGTGGTTTAAAAACTGTCAAAAAAACAAACAAAAACTAACTTAAAGTAAGAAAAAAACTCAAAAACAAACACAAAAAGAAAACACAAAATGGAGGAGAGCCTTCCTCTCCAACTGCAGCCACCACTTCCTGTTGCTCGCTAGCTCCCTCTAGCGTTCTCAAAGTGGTATGGCCGTAAGCAAAATCTGCTGCTGAAAACGGGCTATTTAAAAGGTTAGAACATTAGTGAAGTAAACTAAAAAGCTTACAGCACCTGGTATTCCCAGGCGGTCTCCCATCCAAGTACTAACCAGGCCCGACTCTGCTTAGCTTCCGAGATCAGACGAGATCGGGCGTTCTCAAAGTGGTATGGCCGTAAGCAAAATCTGCTGCCGAAAACGGGCTATTTAAAAGGTTAGAACATTAGTGAAGTAAACTAAAAAGCTTACAGCACCTGGTATTCCCAGGAGGTCTCCCATCCAAGTACTAACCAGGCCCGACTCTGCTTAGCTTCCGAGATCAGACGAGATCGGGCGTTCTCAAAGTGGTATGGCCGTAAGCGAAATCTGCTGCCGAAAACGGGCTATTTAAAAGGTTAGAACATTAGTGAAGTAAACTAAAAAGCTTACAGCACCTGGCATTCCCAGGAGGTCTCCCATCCAAGTACTAACCAGGCCCGACTCTGCTTAGCTTCCGAGATCAGACGAGATCGGGCGTTCTCAAAGTGGTATGGCCGTAAGCGAAATCTGCTGCCGAAAACGGGCTTTTTGAAGAAATTCATAGATTTTTTTGAGACTTTCTGAAGAAACTCTGCTGCCAAGACTGGGCTTTTTGAAGAAACTCAGAGACTATTTCAGGATTTTTGAACAAACTTTTAGACTCTTTTTTTTTTTTTTTTTGAACCAAAAAAGCTTACAGCACCTGGTATTCCCAGGCGGTCTCCCATCCAAGTACTAACCAGGCCCGACTCTGCTTAGCTTCCGAGATCAGACGAGATCGGGCGTTCTCAAAGTGGTATGGCCGTAAGCGAAATCTGCTGCCGAAAACGGGCTATTTAAAAGGTTAGAACATTAGTGAAGTAAACTAAAAAGCTTACAGCACCTGGTATTCCCAGGCGGTCTCCCATCCAAGTACTAACCAGGCCCGACTCTGCTTAGCTTCCGAGATCAGACGAGATCGGGCGTTCTCAAAGTGGTATGGCCGTAAGCGAAATCTGCTGCCGAAAACGGGCTTTTTGAAGAAATTCATAGATTTTTTTGAGACTTTCTGAAGAAACTCTGCTGCCAAGACTGGGCTTTTTGAAGAAACTCAGAGACTATTTCAGGATTTTTGAACAAACTTTTAGACTCTTTTTTTTTTTTTTTTTTTTTTTTTTTAACCAAAAAAGCTTACAGCACCTGGTATTCCCAGGCGGTCTCCCATCCAAGTACTAACCAGGCCCGACTCTGCTTAGCTTCCGAGATCAGACGAGATCGGGCGTTCTTTTTTTTTTTTTTTTTTTTTTTTTTTTTTTTTATTAAGAAATTTCAATCAATAAAATACAATAAGAATAAATACAATAAAAAATACATATTTTCTTCTACAATCATCTCTACATCACATATCTTCCTTTTACATACACAATTTAAAAATCACCTTCACTTCCTGGCAGCTTCCACATTAAGTCTTTTAAAACACAACAAACATTTGGGGTAAAAACACGATAAAAAGCATCCAACATATTTTCACATTTAAAATACATATACAATCTTTCAATATATAGCTCCGTTTTCCTTTTAAACACAGTCCAAACATCCAATACAATTTTTTCTTTTTTAGCCACAGTTCTTCTCTCCCATATTGCACTTTTCATTAACATTACACACAGATTGATAAAACTTTTGTTTTGACACTTCTTTTCCCAACCAAACATCACCACTCTGTTCCATTCCATTACATTTTCATCCCACTCCTCAGTCAAATCTTTAATTAAACATTTACATTTTTCTAAAAATTCCTCCAGTTCTTTACAATATAAAAACAGATGTAAAATCCACTCTTCCTTTTCCTGACACACTTTACACAGAGCGTTTTCTTCAAAACCTATTTTATTTAAAACAACCTCAGTAAAAACCACTTTATGCCTTATAAAATACTCCAAACATTCCAATTTTGTTTCCACACACCTCCCCCTCATGTTTCTCCATACACACTCTTCTTTTAAATCTTTGAATTTCTGCACCCAGTATCCATTTGCAATCGGCTCTTTAAAAACACCATCTCTAAAAGAACAATAAATCATTTTCACAGTACATTCCTTAAAATCATACAGTTTTCCCCCTAACTTCACATAAATACCTTTCTCTTTTGGCTCTCCTTCCATACTTTCTATTCTTTTAATCCACTTTTCGGGTATTGCACTTTTAATGATTTCATACTTATTTATTATCCCTTGTTCACTGTAATCCTCTTTTGCCTCCTCCATTGCATCCACAATAAATTGTCGGTAAAAACCCTTCTTTAAATTCATATAAAACGTCTCTTACTCTTGTTATCCCCACTTCCATCCATTTCTTTAAAAACATTTCTTTCTCTTGGTTTAAAATGTTTTTGTTTAAGAACAGAGGTTGATTTAAAATGTTTTCTCTCCCATGTGGATCATACTCGACTTTGGCTAAAAATTCCCCCCAGGCACTAAAAATTTCTCTATAAAACTCTGGTAAGCATTCTGTCATCCAAATCTTCGTTTTCATCCATAAAATTCCATCCCCCATGTTAAAATTCCCACATTTGTTTAAAAAATATTTCATCGTCTTTATCCACTCTGGTTTTCCCTCATCTTGTAGGTATTTCTTCACTATTTTCACTCTCAAACTATTTTTTCTTTGTTCCACATTCATTAAACCTAACCCCCCCTTGTGTACCGCCCCTAAAATCGTGTTAAAAGCTATTCTTGCTGGTTTCCCCTCCCATAAAAAGTCAAGAAAACATTTCTTCAACCTCTTTTCTGTCCACAATGGCATCTCCGACACATATAAAACATACCATAGCTTAGAAACCATTAAAACATTCAATATTAAAACCTTCCCTTTCAAATTTAATGTTCTCAATTTCCAAAAATTTAACCTTCTCTCTATTTCTGTTACTAGTTGCTCCCACATTTCATCTCTTACTTTCCTCTCATTTTTCCCCATTAAAATTCCTAAAATCCTAATTTCTTCCACTTCCTTGAAATTAAAATAATTCCTTAAAACCATTGCTTTACCAAATCTCATATATACTGTCTTATCCTCATTTACTTTACTCCCAGATCCTTTACAATATTTTTCTACAACCTTCATAACTTCTTTGACGCTCTCCTTTCCTTTTACTATTATTGTAGTGTCATCAGCATATTGAAAAACCTTCCCTTCAGCTTTGTTTTCCTCAATTTCAATTCCAATTATTCCTTCTTTTTGTTTTATAGCTAATCCTAATGGTTCCGATACAAGTGAATATAATAACGCTGAAAGCGGACAACCCTGTCTTATTGATCTTGTGATTTTAAAACAATCTGTTAAAAACCCATTACATTTTATTCTTGTTAAAGCACCCTTATATAAAATCTCAATCCATTTGATAAAATCTCCCCCAAAACCAAAATTCTTTAAAACATCAAATAAATACCCGTGTTCAACCCTATCAAAAGCTTTTTCAAAATCTAAACTAATTACGTATCCATCTTCCTTTTTTTCTTTCATGTACCATATTGTGTCTCTTATGCTCATTGTTATATCCGCTATATCCCTTCCTTTTACTCCGTACGCTTGGTTTGTTTCAATTATACTTGGCATTACTTCTTTTAATCTGTTTGCTAAAACTTTTGCTAAAATCTTAAGATCTGTGTTCAGCATTGTGATTGGCCTGTAGTTTTTTAAATCTACTTTTTCTCCTTTCTTTTCATATATCAGTTTTGTTATCCCCATCCCCATTCTTTCATTAACTTCTTCTTTTTCAAAAATTTCTCTAAAAATTTCCTTTAAAATCTTGGTTAAAATCTCTTTAAAACATATATAAAATTCACTCCCCAAACCATCTATTCCTGGACTTTTCTTTTTATTTAGCTGCTTTATTGCTCTTTCTATCTCTTCTTCTCTGATTTCTTGATCGCATTCTTTTCTATCTTCCTCGCTTATTTTTGCTTTTATCTGATTCAACAATTCCCTTTTTTCATTTTCTTCTACACCCCTTGTACTAAAAAGATCTTCATAAAAAATCCTTATTTCTTCTAAAATTTTTCCATTCCCTTCTACAATTTCCCCATTTTTTCCTCTTATCTCTTTTATCGTTTCAGCTTTCCCTTTCTTTTTTTCCAAATCAAAAAAGAACTTTGTGCATTTTTCTCCCTCCACCATATATTTAGCTTTGCTTCTTAACCTCGCCCCCTCATATTCTTTTTCCTCTATTTCTTTCAGTTTGTCCTCCATTTCCTTTATCTTTTGTATCTCTTTATTTTCTTTATTCAATTCCACTTCCAAACTTTCCTTTATTTCTTTTTCTTTGTATCTTTTGCATTTGCGTATTATACTACAATACTTAATCGAGAATTTTTTTATTAAAAACTTTACGTTCTCCCACCATATTCTCTTATCTTCTTCATACATTTCATTTTGCTTTTCTTTTTCTATAATTCCTTTAACCTTTAAAACATAGTCTTCATTTTGTAACATTTTTGTATTTAAAACCCATATTCCTGGCCCTCTTTGCACTTTATTCCAATCCATTTTAAAAAATAAAAAACTGTGATCGCTAAAACTTGTGTCTTCGTACTTAATATTTTCGATAAAATTCTCCACATTCCTCGTACATAAAATAAAGTCAATTCTTGTTTTGCACACAAAATTCCCTACTATTTGTCTCCTTGAAAATTCTTTTTTCTTTTCATTTCTTTCTCTCCACACATCTATCATATTATTTTCTGCCATTAATACTTTTAATTCTTTTCTCCCTGTATCAGTTTTAAAAACCATTCCTTCTGCCTTGTCTTGTTTACTAAAAACCGTGTTAAAATCCCCCATCATTATTATTTCCTTATACTTCTTTACAATATTTCTTAAAACATTAAAAAACTCTTTCTTTTCCTTCTCCTCCGTTGGTGCATGTACATTTACTAAAATCAATTCTCTTCCTTCATGTTTTGTCTCAACCACCATACATTTCCCCATCGTATCTTTGTATATAATTTTACTTGCTTCAAACAGTTCATCCGTCATTAAAAAAGCCACACCTCTCCCCAGCCTCCCATCTCCATTATTGTATAAAATTCCTCCTTCCCATCTCTTTTTGTATTCATTCATCACATTTTCTCTCCAGTTTGTTTCTTGTAGCACAATAATGTCTTCTCTTTTACATTTTTCTTTTACATTTTCAAATTTCTTCAAGTTCAAAAGTCCTCTCGCATTAAAAGTCACACAACTTAAAACCATTAAAAAGAAAATAAATAAATATCTAAAACCCATCATTCTCAGTCCTTCTCCTCCAGTTCCTTTAACGCCTCAAACCTGTTTAAACATTTCACTAGTCCTTTTTTCAGCACTTTTTTTCTTGCAGTTTCTATATTTGGCTTTACCTTTAGCGATCTTCTTCGTACTTGTCCCCTCTCCACTTTTTCCTTCTCATCCGCCTCCATCCTTATTTCTCCTTCGGTGTCAGTTTCTTTGTCTTGTTCTTTTCCTTTTTGTCCATGACTTGAAGATATGTCCATTGGTGTCAATTGCATGTCCTCTTCTCTTATCTGTTCATCATCCTTTTCATTTTCTCCTTCTCCATCCTGTCTATTGTTTGTTCCTTCCTCTGCTTCCTTTGGTTGCGATTCGTCCTCTTCTTGTCTTTCTTCACAATGTCCTTCTTCCTCGTTGTTCCCTTCATGCACCTGTCTGTCCACCTGTTCTTCCCTTCCTCCTACCTCTCCCTCCATCCAGCATTCACATTTATTTAAAATTTCTTGGCAATCCGGGCACCTGACAGCGTTGCAGTCTCGTGCAAAATGTCCCCTTTCCTCACACTTATAGCACTTGAATTCTGGGCAATCTTTCAGCAGATGTCCTGGGCTCATGCACAGCCTACAGGTCTTCACCTGGTGGCTGTGCATCACCCTAAAGTACTGCGGCCCTTCCGCTGTTTCCAGCTTTGTGCTATAAGGGAGTGACGCCACTTCTTTAGGGAACCTCACCTTCACAAATCGTGTACCATCTTCAATGTCAGTGCCCGGATAACACCTTCTTTTGATTTTAGATATGGGGGAAACCCCCCAACCTTCCAATTTGTCCAAAATTTCATTATCATCCAGGTAGACAGGCAGGTGCATGAAGGAAACAACATAATCTTTATTTTGCAGTTTCTTTACTTCACAGTCCACTCCCTTTATTGTCAATCCCTCGATTAAAACGTCGCACATTTCTTCCTGTTCCAGTGTCAGTTCATATTCTTTGCCTTGTCGGGGTCTTACAGCCAACACCTTTCCACTTCCAATTTGTTCTGAAATAGCTTTGATTATATCCTCCGCTCTCACTCCACTCACGTTCTCCGTATTTACGATTACTGTTGCCTCCTTTAAGTATTTTCTTTCACCAAATCTTTTCCTTGCTCCTTGATCCTTTCCATTTCCAGCTCTTTGTCGATTCTCCAGTCCAAAATTGTTTGCCGTACGTGTTCCTCCAGCCAGTCCAGTGTCGTTTGCCATGCGCGTTCCTCCTGCCAGTCCAGTGTCGTTTTCCGTGCGTGTTCCTCCTGCAAGTCCAGTGTCGTTTTCCGTGCGTGTTCCTCCTGCCAGTCCAGTGTCGTTTGCCATTAATCCATCCATTATAAATAAAAAACCAAAAACACGCTTAAACTCCCCCCAAACAGCAAAAGCTGCTGGGAGGAAAACTCAAACAAAAAACAAAAAAAAGACTATTATTTTCAAAAAACAAAACCAAATTAAACGGAAAATTGGTGAGCCTGTCTCACCTACTGCAAACTACAAACTGCCACGTCACTTCCTGTGAGCTCAACAGCGCCCTCAAAGTGGTATGGCCGTAAGCGAAATCTGCTGCCGAAAACGGGCTATTTAAAAGGTTAGAACATTAGTGAAGTAAACTAAAAAGCTTACAGCACCTGGTATTCCCAGGCGGTCTCCCATCCAAGTACTAACCAGGCCCGACTCTGCTTAGCTTCCGAGATCAGACGAGATCGGGCGTTCTCAAAGTGGTATGGCCGTAAGCGAAATCTGCTGCCGAAAACGGGCTATTTAAAAGGTTAGAACATTAGTGCAGTAAACTAAAAAGCTTACAGCACCTGGTATTCCCAGGCGGTCTCCCATCCAAGTACTAACCAGGCCCGACTCTGCTTAGCTTCCGAGATCAGACGAGATCGGGCGTTCTCAAAGTGGTATGGCCGTAAGCAAAATCTGCTGCCGAAAACGGGCTATTTAAAAGGTTAGAACATTAGTGAAGTAAACTAAAAAGCTTACAGCACCTGGTATTCCCAGGCGGTCTCCCATCCAAGTACTAACCAGGCCCGACTCTGCTTAGCTTCCGAGATCAGACGAGATCGGGCGTTCTCAAAGTGGTATGGCCGTAAGCGAAATCTGCTGCCGAAAACGGGCTTTTTGAAGAAATTCATAGATTTTTTGAGACTTTCTGAAGAAACTCTCCTGCCAAGACTGGGCTTTTTGAAGAAACTCAGAGACTATTTCAGGTTTTTTGAACAAACTTTTAGACTCTTTTTTTTTTTTTTTTTTTTTTTTGAACCAAAAAAGCTTACAGCACCTGGTATTCCCAGGCGGTCTCCCATCCAAGTACTAACCAGGCCCGACTCTGCTTAGCTTCCGAGATCAGACGAGATCGGGCGTTCTCAAAGTGGTATGGCCGTAAGCGAAATCTGCTGCCGAAAACGGGCTATTTAAAAGGTTAGAACATTAGTGAAGTAAACTAAAAAGCTTACAGCACCTGGTATTCCCAGGCGGTCTCCCATCCAAGTACTAACCAGGCCCGACTCTGCTTAGCTTCCGAGATCAGACGAGATCGGGCGTTCTCAAAGTGGTATGGCCGTAAGCGAAATCTGCTGCCGAAAACGGGCTATTTAAAAGGTTAGAACATTAGTGAAGTAAACTAAAAAGCTTACAGCACCTGGTATTCCCAGGCGGTCTCCCATCCAAGTAATAACCAGGCCCGACTCTGCTTAGCTTCCGAGATCAGACGAGATCGGGCTTTCTCAAAGTGGTATGGCCGTAAGCGAAATCTGCTGCCGAAAACGGGCTATTTAAAAGGTTAGAACATTAGTGAAGTAAACTAAAAAGCTTACAGCACCTGGTATTCCCAGGCGGTCTCCCATCCAAGTACTAACCAGGCCCGACTCTGCTTAGCTTCCGAGATCAGACGAGATCGGGCGTTCTTTTTTTTTTTTTCTTTTTTTTTTTTTTTTTTTGTTAAAAATTCATTTAAAACAAACAGTACAATACATTATTTACATTGATTCTTCATTTACACCATCACCATATTAACATTCTTTCTTACACAAACTTAAATGACAATTCACAATTTTACAGTTTCATTTGCAGTCCATTTTCAGTCCTCATTATGTATGGATTATTTTTAAGAAAAATCTTCTCAAAAATGGGATTCTTTCTTTCTTCACGGCAGTAAACTTCCAATGCTTTTATATACATATGCAGTCTTTTTGTAAAATAAGTCCATAATTCCACTTTTCCCTTTTTTTCTCCAGCCATATTTCTCCTTACCCAAATAGCATATCTTGCAACAGTTAAAAACACATTAACAATATTTTGATTTTCACATTTTTCATTAATACCAAATAAAAACACACAATTCCATTCTTGTTCATCATCTATTTCACCACTTTTATCTCCCATAAAACCTTGTATTACCTTTTTCATTTTTCCTTTAAAAGTTTGTATTTCCTCACATAATAAAAACATATGTACAATTCCTTCGTGTCTTACATTACATACCTTGCATAATGAATCTTCTATTAATCCCATTTTGTGCAGTTTCACCCTTGTAAAAATTATATTATGTCTTATCTTAAAATCCAAAATTTCCATTTTCACATCCATATACCATTTACATAGGTTTTTCCATAGCCTCTTTTCATCCAAATCAATAAAAACATTTTTCCAAAACTGAATAGCTGCTGGTTCTTTAAAAACCTTACTCCTAAAATAAACATAAAAGTCTTTGACAGATTTGAAACTCAAATTTTCCATTTCTTTAGGTCCTTTTACAAAAACTTGCATTTTGTTACCTTCTTTCTCCCCCTCATTCTTTTCTATTTTCTTTAACCATTCTGTTGGTATGGCTTCTTTCACCTGTCATACTGTAGCTCTAAAGTTTTGACATTAAAATCCTCCATGATTTCTTCCAATCCATCAATAATTGCTTGTATTGGTAAAAATCCTTCTTTCACTTCATATAAGACATCTCCTACTTTTTTAAAACCAGCCTCAATCCAATGTTTAAAAAATAAATCTTTCCCTTTGTATAAAATGTTTTCATTTAAAAACAGTGGTTGATTTAAAAAATCATCCTTCTTTTCTGGTTTAAAACATACATTAGGTAAAAAATCTTTCCATGCCTCCAAAACTTCTTTATAAAACTCTGGGATTCCCTTTAACATTTCTTGTTTCAATTTCATACACAATACATTACTCCCAATTCCCAAATTCCCACACTTGTTTAAATAAAATCTCATCGTTTTCTTCCATTCAGCCGTATTCTCTTCATTTAAAAACTTTTTCACTATTTTAATTCTAAAACTCTTTTTCTTTAGTTCTGGGTCTTGCAACCCTAATCCACCGTCTCCCACTGCTCCTATTATTGTGTTGTAAGCTATTTTTGGTGGTTTAGAATCCCAAATAAAATTTAAACCTGCATTTTTAATCCTTCTAGCGATCCACATGGGCATTGGCACCACCCCTAAAACATACCACATCTTTGCCAGTACTAATGAATTAAAAGCCAATACCTTCCCTTTTAATGTTAGTGCTCTTAATTTCCAATAATTTAAAATCCTTTCCATTTTCCCAACCACCTCTTCCCACATCAAATCTCTCCCTACTTTTTCATTCTTCCCAATCCAAACCCCTAAAATTTTCAAATTGTCTTCTTCTTTAAAAGAATAAAAACTTTGTACTTTCTCTCCAACCTCTCCTACACTCATAAAAAACGTTTTTTGTATATTCACTTTAGCTCCAGATCCCTTACAATACCTTTCAATTATATTCATTGATTTTCTTACATCATCCACATCTCTTACTATTAAGGTCATATCATCTGCATATTGATAAACTTTCTGTAATTCTTCCATTCCTTCTATTTCTATTCCCTTAATTCCCTTTTCCTCTTTTAAAGCCAACCCCAATGCTTCTGCAACTAAGCTATACAACAATGCGGATAGTGGACACCCTTGTCTTATCGATCGTGTTAATTTAAAAGTGTCCGTCACAAATCCATTACATTTAATCTGACTTCTTACATCTTTGTATAAAATCTTTATCCATTTAATAAAATTTTCCCCAAATCCATACTGTTTCAAGACCCCAAATAAAAATTGATGCTCAACTCTATCAAACGCCTTCTCCAGATCCAAGCTAATCACATACCCTCTTTTCTTTTCTGCTATCATAAAACTAACCACATCTCTTATACTACTAATAGTATCCGTTATATCTCTTCCCCTTATTGCATATGCTTGGTTTGTCTGAATTATGTTTGGTAAAATCAATTTTAATCTATTAGCTAAAATCTTTGCCAAAATTTTAAAATCACTATTCAACATTGTTATTGGCCTATAATTTCTTAGATCTTTAATGTCTCCTCTCTTTTTATAAATTAATTTAATCAACCCTATCCCCATAAAATTACTCATTTCATCTCTTTTAAAAATGTCCTCATAAACTTCTTTTAAAATCGGTATCAATACTTTGCTAAAAACCTTATAAAATTCATTTGGTATCCCATCTCTTCCTGGACTCTTCCCATTACTCAGCTGCATAATTGCCTCTTCTATTTCCTCTTTTCCAATTTCTTTCTCAGCTAGCTTTTTGTCATCATCATCAACTCTTGCTTTAATTCGTTCTTCAAAAAAATGTTTATGTTCTAGATCCAGTCGCTCACTTCTAAATAATTCTTCGTAAAAATCTTTTATTTCCTTTAATATATCTTGTGTTTCTGTCACTTTTTCTCCATCCTTACTTCTTAACTCTTTTATCATTCCTGATCGTTGCCTATTTTTCTCCATGTTAAAAAAGAATTTTGTACATTTTTCCCCTTCCACTATATACTTTGCTCTACTTCTTACCATTGCTCCTTTACATTTCCTTTCCTCTATTTCTTTTATTTTTTCTTCCAAATGTATAATTCTTTGTGAATCTTTTCCATCCTTACTTTGCTCTTCCTTTAGTTCCCTTCTTATTCTATATTCTTCCCCTTTTTTGGCTTTTTGTATCAACCTACTATGTTCCTTAGTGCATTTACTTATTTCATATTTCATATTATCCCACCATATCCTTTTATCTTCATTGTATAATTGATCTTCCATCTCTCTTTTCATCAATTCTTCTAATTCCATACAAAATTCTTCTGTTTTTAAAATCTCAGTATTTAGCATCCATAACCCTGGTCCCCTTTTTATTCCACTCATATCAATTTCAGCCCATAAAATCTTATGGTCACTTAAAAAAGTTTCTTTATAATATATACCGTCTATAAATTCAACTAAATCCCTTTTACTTAAAATAAAATCAATTCTACTTCTACACATGAAATCCATCACCAGCTGTTGTCTTGAAAATTCTCTTATCCCTTCATTTCTTTCTCGCCATACTTCCACCAAATCATTATCTTCCATCATACCTTTTAATTCTTTTCTCCCACTATCAGATTTAAAAACCATTCCTTCAGTAATATCCATTTTACTAAAAATCGTATTAAAATCACCCATTATAACAAAATTCCCCAAACTAGCAACAATTCCTTTAATTTTCCTAAAAAATAAAACTTTTTCTTTTTCAATTACTGGTGCGTGTATATTAAATATAGTCAGACATTCCTCTCCTTCTATTTTCACCGCTATACATTTCCCCTCCTTATCATCATACACTACTTTTATTTTTTCTCCCACTCCTCTTTTGATTAAAATCGCTACCCCTCTTCCTCTTCTCCCATCACCATTATTATAAAAAATATCTCCACTCCATTTCTTTTTTAAACCCTCCATTATCTCTTCTCTCCAATTCGTTTCCTGTAATAATATTACATTTGCTTTTTTACATGTTTCCTTCAACCTTTCAAATTTTTCATTTTTCACTACACCTCTAACATTCAATACTGCTATTTTTAGCAGCATTAAATGCATTAAAGTCCATAATGTCCACTTCATTTATTTTCTTCTTCTTCCAAATCCACCAAAACCCCAAAGCTATTTTCATCACAATCTTTTCTTTTGGTCCCCTTTTCTTTACATTTGTCTCTTGTTATATGTCTTTTTTGTGCAAATTCTACACTTGGGGTTACCTTTAGTGGTCTTCTTCTGGTCGTCGTCACCTTTTCCCACTCTGTTCTCCCCATCTCCTCCTTTTCCATTTCTGTTTTGTCCACCTTCACCATCTCCTGTTGTCCTTGTATTCCAGCCTGTGAGTCCATTTGCCTCTGCGAATCCTCATTGTCCTGTTCATCTTCAGTTCTTATCTCTTCTCCCATTCCTTTATCTTCCTTCTTTGCCTTCTGCTTCTTCTCCCTTTCACATGTATCTCTGTCCTCCTCTATTTCACTGTCTCCTTTCCTGTTCTCCACTTCCATTTGCTCAGTTCTCTTGTATGTTGATTCCTCCTCTGTTATGCTGACTTCCATCCTTTCTGCTTCTTTCGTCTTTTCTGGCCTCGTTTCCTCTCGTTGCTCTTCCCTTTGGGTTTCCACAGTCTCATCCTGCATCTGTCCCCCCACCTCTCGTTGCTCCTCCTCTTCCTCTCCTTCACCTCCCATCCAGCATTCACATTTGTCTAGGATTTCTTGACAATCTGGGCACTTCACTACCTTGCAGTCCCTTGCAAAGTGCCCTTGTTGTTCACATTTGTAACACTGAAACTTAGGGCAGTCCCTCATTACATGTTCCGGATTCATACACAATCGACAGGTTTTAACCTGACGATTATGTATGATCCGAAAATGTTGAGTTCCCTCTGCAGTTTCAAACCTGGTGCTATATGGTAGTGACACTACCTCCTTGGGGAACTTCACCCGTACAAACCGTGTACCGTCTTCAATTTCCGTACCTGGATAGTATCTCCTTCTTATTCTGGAAGTGGGGGTTACTCCCCAACCTTTCAGTTTGTCCAGAATATCTCCGTCCTCAAGGTAGGCTGGCAGATGCATAAATGAGACTGCGTACTCCCTCTCCTGTAGCTTTTTCACCTCACATTTCACTCCTTTAATTTCCAGTCCATCCACAAGTTCATCACAAGTTTCTTCATTTGTCAAAGTCACTTCATACAGTCCGTTTTGTTTAGGTCTTACCGCTAACATCTTCCACACTCCTACTTTCTCTGCTATCACTTTTATTAAATCCTCTGCCCTTCCATCGCTGACATCTCCCATGTCCACTGTTACTGTTGCCTCTTTTGCATAAATC
>NC_139968.1:3953346-3975846 GCF_963993115.1 Abramis brama | reverse complement strand
CCATCCAAGTACTAACCAGGCCCGACTCTGCTTAGCTTCCGAGATCAGACGAGATCGGGCGTTCTCAAAGTGGTATGGCCGTAAGCGAAATCTGTTGCCGAAAACGGGCTTTTTGAAGAAATTCATAGATTTTTTGAGACTTTCTGAAGAAACTCTCCTGCCAAGACTGGGCTTTTTGAAGAAACTCAGAGACTATTTCAGGTTTTTTGAACAAACTTTTAGACTCTTTTTTTTTTTTTTTTTTTTTTTGAACCAAAAAAGCTTACAGCACCTGGTATTCCCAGGCGGTCTCCCATCCAAGTACTAACCAGGCCCGACTCTGCTTAGCTTCCGAGATCAGACGAGATCGGGCGTTCTCAAAGTGGTATGGCCGTAAGCGAAATCTGCTGCCGAAAACGGGCTATTTAAAAGGTTAGAACATTAGTGAAGTAAACTAAAAAGCTTACAGCACCTGGTATTCCCAGGCGGTCTCCCATCCAAGTACTAACCAGGCCCGACTCTGCTTAGCTTCCGAGATCAGACGAGATCGGGCGTTCTCAAAGTGGTATGGCCGTAAGCGAAATCTGCTGCCGAAAATGGGCTATTTAAAAGGTTAGAACATTAGTGAAGTAAACTAAAAAGCTTACAGCACCTGGTATTCCCAGGCGGTCTCCCATCCAAGTACTAACCAGGCCCGACTCTGCTTAGCTTCCGAGATCAGACGAGATCGGGCGTTCTTTTTTTTATTTTTTTTTATTAAGAAATTCAATCAATAAAATACATTAAAAACAATAAAAAATACAAAATACAGTTTTTCTTCCTACAATCATCTCTACATCACATATCTTTCTTTTACATACATAATTTAAAAATCTCCTTCGGTTCCCGGCAACTTCCACATCAAATCTTTTAAAACACAACAAACTTTTGGAGTAAAAACATCATAAAAATCATCCAACATATTTTCATATTTAAAATACTCATACAATCTTTCAATATATAATTCAGTTTTCCTTTTAAACACATTCCATACATCCAACACGATTTTTTCCTTTTTAGCTGCAATTCTTCTCTCCCATATTGAACTTTTCATTAGCATTACACACAAATTAATAAAACTTTTATTTTTACCCTTTTCTTCCATCCCAAACATCACCACTCTATTCCATTCTACAGTTTTCTCATGTTGTTCCCCTCTCAGCATTTCAATCAGTCGTCTACCATTTTCCTTAAAATCTTCCAATTCTCTACAATTTAAAAACAAGTGTAAAAAAGTTTCATCTTCAACATTACACACTTTACATGTTTCACTTAGTTCCATTCCGATCTTTTTCAATAAAATGTCAGTGAAAATTGCTCTGTGTCTAATTAAATACTCCAAACTCTCCAATTTTGCCTCTATCATTATACCTTTCATGTTGTTCCATATGTCATCTTCTTTTAGATCTTCATATTTCTGTACCCAGTACTCATTAACCTTTGGTTTCTTAAAAACCCCCTCTCTAAAAAAACAGTAAAGCATTTTCACAGTACATTCATTAAAAGCATATAGTTTTTCTCTCAACTTTACATACACTTCTTTCCCTTGTTTCTCTTCTTCCATATTTTCTATTCTTTTTATCCACTCTTTGGGTATTGCTTCTTTCATTATTTCATACTTATTTTTTAGTTCTTGTTCATTAAAATCCTCTTTTGCCACTTCCATTGTATCTATTATATACTGTAATGGTAAAAATCCCTCTTTAAATTCATATAAAATATCTCTGACTCTTGTGATCCCAACATCCCACCATTTCTTTAAAAAAATCACTTTCCCCTGATTTAAAATGCCGCTGTTTAAGAATAAAGGCTGATTTAAAATGCTCTCTCTACCTTGTGGATTAAAATTAACAATAGTTAAAAATTTCCCCCAAGCACTCATCAGTTCTTTGTAAAAATCTGGCATTCCTTCCACCATCCAATTCTTAGTTTTCATCCATAAAATATTATCTCCCAAATTAAAATTCCCACATTTGTTTAAAAAATATTCCATTGTTTTTTTCCATGCTGTTTTACTTTTCTCATCCAGATACTTTTTTATTACTTTAACTCTTAAACTATTTTTCCTTTGTTCCACATCTATCAATCCCATCCCTCCCTTTCCTACTTCTCCTATTATAGTATTGTATGCAATTCTTGGAGGTTTTCCATCCCATATAAAATCCAAAAAACATTTTTTCAACCTTTTTTCCACCCACATCGGCATAGAAGTCACATATAATACATACCACAACTTTGCTACCATTAAAACATTTACAATTAAAACCTTCCCTTTTAAACTCAAAGTCCTCAATTTCCAAAAAATTAACCTTCTTTCAATTCCTCCTAATATTTCTTCCCACATTACTTCTTTAACATACTTTTCGTCTTTCCCTATTAAAACACCTAAAATCTTTATTTCCTTTGATTCTTTAAAATCAAAATCATTTGCTAAAACACTCACTCTTCCAAATCTCATATATACTGTTTTCTCTTCATTTATCTTGCTCCCTGATCCCCTACAAAACGTCTGTACCACTTTCATTGCCTTTTTAACACTCTCTATATCCTTAACCATTATCGTTGTATCATCTGCATATTGAAATATTTTTTCATTTTCCCCACTCTCTTCAATGTCTATCCCTCTTACTTCTTTATCTATTTTTACAGCTAATCCCAATGGTTCTGCAACTAATGAATATAAAAGTGCTGAAAGTGGACATCCTTGTCTTATTGACCTAGTTAATTTAAAACATTCTGTTAAAAAACCATTACATTTTATTCTTGTTATTGCTCCTTTATATAAAATTGTAATCCATTTGATAAAACTTTCCCCAAACCCATACCCTCTTAAAATCTCAAATAAATAATCATGTTCTACTCTGTCAAATGCCTTTTCAAAATCCAAACTAATAACATATCCATCTTTGTTTTTTGCTTTCATATACCTTATTCTATCTATTATACTTATTGTTGTGTCCGCTATATCCTTCCCTTTCACTCCATACACTTGATTTGTTTTGATTATGGTTGGCATTACCTCTTTCAATCTGTTGGCTAAAATTTTCAAATCTGTATTCAGCATTGTGATTGGTCTATAATTTTTTAAGTCTACTTTTTCTCCTTTTCTTTTATATATCAACTTAACTAATCCCATCCCCATTCTCTGATTCATTTCCTCTTTCTTAAAAATCTCTTCATATACTTCTTTTAAAATACCAGTTAAAAAATCCTTAAAAGTTATGTAAAATTCATTCCCTAAACCATCAATGCCTGGACTTTTCCTTTTATTCAGTTCACTTATTGCTCTTTTTATCTCTTCTTCTCTTATCTCTAGGTCACATTCTTTTTTATCCTCCTCTCCTACTTTGGTCTTTATTTGTTTCAATAATTCTAGTTTTTCTTCCTCTTTTACTCCTTCTGCTTTAAATAGCTTTTCATAATATGCTTTTATTGCTTTTAATATCTCCTCATTTGTTTCCACTATCTCTCCATCTTCCCTTTGTATTCCTTTAATTGTTTGTGACATTCCCCTTCTTCTTTCCAAGTCAAAGAAAAACTTTGTACATTTCTCTCCTTCCACTGTGTACTTTGCTTTGCTTCTTAATCGTGCCCCGTTATATTTCTTCTCTTCTATTTCTTTCAGTTTTCCATCTATTTCTTTTATTTTTTGTACATCCTTTTCGTTCGTATTCAATTCCTTTTCTAGTTGTTCTCGTATTTCTCTTTCCTTACCCTTTTTGCATCTCTGGATTATCCCACAATATTTTATGGTGAACTTTTTGATTAAATACTTTACATTTTCCCACCAAATCCTTTTATCTTCTCTATACATTCCGTTTTCTTTTTCCTTTGTTATGATTTCTTGTACACTCAAAACATAGTCTTCATTCTTTAAAATCCCTGTATTTAAAACCCATACTCCCGGCCCTCTTTTCACTGTATTCCAATCTATTTGCATAAAAATAGGTTTATGATCACTTAAACTTGTTTCTTCGTACCTTATTTTTTCTAAAAAGCTTTCAATATTCCTTGTACATAAAATAAAATCAATTCTTGTTTTACAAATAAAATTCCCCACTATTTGTCTTCTTGAAAATTCTTTTCTCTTTTCATTTCTTTCTCTCCATACATCAATCAAATTGTTTTCTTCCATCAGCCCTTTTAACTCTTTTCTTCCTGTATCCGTCTTAAAAACCATTCCTTCCGCCATGTCCAATTTACTAAAAACAACATTAAAATCCCCCATAACAACAATTTCCTTATATTTCCTTAAAAGTTCCCTTAAACCATTAAAATATTCCCTCTTCTTAATCTCTTCCGGTGGTGCATGCACATTTACCACAAGTATTTTGTTCTCTTCATATTCCATTTCAAAACCTATACATTTCCCCACTTTATCTTTATATACTACTTTACATTTTATATCTCTATTTTCTTTTATTAGTACTGCAACTCCTCTTCCAAATCTATCATCACCGTTGTTGTATAAAATCTCTCCATTCCATTTTTTCCTTATTTCACTTATATGCAAGTCTTTCCAGTTAGTCTCTTGTAACATTATCACATCTTCTCTTTTGCACATTTCCTTCACTTTTTCAAATTTCCTCATGTCCATTAACCCTCTAGCATTAAAAGTAACCATTTTTAAAATCATAACACAATAGACAAGCAATTCCCGCACACTATCGTAACTTGCAAAGAAGTAATATTTATTCACACAAAATGATGTTTTAAAAGTATTATTACATTGAGCACAATTCCCACAACGATAATTGCCCTTCTGTATAGGACTGAGTAAACTCTGAGATGCACGAGGACTAACACTTTGAAAACGAGCTTGTACCAAGCTATCTTTTAAATTCCTGGCACGTTTATATACAATCAAATGACTACAACTTTGTTTACAAAAGAGACTGATCGTAACACACTTTTACTTGCTACCAGTTTTCATCCGACTTTTTAAAAAAAAGGGCTACCTAAGAGTCAGTTCTACAGATTGAGGAGGATTTGTCATTCTGATTCCGACTTTATTGAGAAATCGAAAATCATGAAAAATAAATTTTTGAACAGAGGTTATCCTTTGGATTGGGTCGAAGAAGGATACGATACAGCTTTTAAAAAGACACGGTCCGAATTGCTAAAAAAGAAGACAAAGAAAACAAGAAAGTATTCTTTTGCTTGTATTACAACACATTCACCTAAATCCTACATGATAAAATCAATTTTTAAAAAATACTGGCATTTATTGTCTTCTGATCCGGAGTTGAACGATATTTTTAGACATCCTCCTTTGATTGTATATAAACGTGCCAGGAATTTAAAAGATAGCTTGGTACAAGCTCGTTTTCAAAGTGTTAGTCCTCGTGCATCTCAGAGTTTACTCAGTCCTATACAGAAGGGCAATTATCGTTGTGGGAATTGTGCTCAATGTAATAATACTTTTAAAACATCATTTTGTGTGAATAAATATTACTTCTTTGCAAGTTACGATAGTGTGCGGGAATTGCTTGTCTATTGAAACGATCCACCTGGTCTTATTATCCTACGCACCTATTACCTGCAGGTGTGCGATGGAGCTTGTTTACTAAAATCATAACACAAAAAAAAGTTCTTAAAAAGACATTGCTAAAATCCATCTTTTCATTCCATCTCCTCCGAGTCCTTTACCAGCTCCTCTCCATCTATACTTTGTTGCTCACCTTTTAGAGTCACTCTTTTTCTCGCTCCTTCAGTGTTCGGTTTTATCTTTATTGATCTTCTCCTTTTACTTGATTTAACTACATTGTCGTCGTCTTCATTTTCTGCTTCCTTTTCCATTTCCACATTCTGCTCCTTGTCCTTTTGTTCTACTCTGTCCACTTCACTTTCCAAGCTTACATTCATGTCCATTTGTGTCCAGTTTTCATCCTCTTGTTGTGTTTGTTCTCCCTGCTTATTCTCATTGTCCATCCGTTCCTCACTTCCTTTATTTTCTGTAATTTCGCTCGTCTCATTTCCTCCGTCTTCTTCTTCTTGCTCCTTTTCTGTGTCTCTTTCCAGCACCTGCCCGCTCACCTGCTCCTCTTCTTCCTCCTCCTCCTCTCGCCCCGTCCCGCATTCACATTTAGTGAGAACCTCTCGGCAATCCGGGCACTTAACGGCGTTACAGTTCCTTGCAAAGTGGCCTTTCTCGTCACATTTAAAACACTTAAAATCTGGACAGTCTTTCACCACGTGGTCCGGGCTCATGCACAGTCGACAGGTTTTAACCTGATGACTGTGCATCACTCTGAAATATTGTGGTCCTTCCGCTGTTTCCAGTCTTGTGCTGTATGGTAGTGATGCCACCTCCCTTGGGAACCTTACTTTTAAAAAGCGCGTACCGTCCTCTATATTTGTGCCCGGATAAAGCCTCCTTTTCACCACAGATACGGGGATTACTCCCCATTGTTCCAGTTTATTAAAAATATCCACATCCTCAGTGTAAGCCGGCAGGTGCATAAAAGAGACAACATAGTCCCTGTTTTGAAGACTCTTTACCTCGAATGTCATTCCTTTGATATCCAGTCCGTCCATTAAGAAACCTGTATCCTCCTCACGTTCAAGTGTGACTTCATATTCATTTGTTTGTTTGGGTCTCACCGCCAAAATCTTTCCTTCTCCGATCCTCTCCGTCACTGCTTTTATGATATCCATCGCTCTCACCTCTTTTTCATCTCTTAAATCCACCGTTATTGTCGCTTCCTTTTTGTACATCCTTTTCACTTTCTCCTTTCTCGTTTCTTTCTCCCGTTCTTGTCCATCTCTTTGTTGTTTATCCGGTCCGTGGTCGTTTCGCCCTCGTGGTACTCCAGCCATTGCAATGTCCGTTAACGTTTGTCCATCCATCAAAGAAAAAAAACGCAGACAAAAATTCCTCCCAAACAGCGTACGCTGCTGGGAGAAAATAGCTTAAACAAACAAAAAACAAAACTAACAAAAAAAACACTGATTCTAACATAAAACAAAAGAAAAAACACAGAAACACGTTTGGTGAGCCTTTCTCACCCACTACTGCCAACTCACTTCCTGATTGCTCTCTAGCGCCCTCAAAGTGGTATGGCCGTAAGCGAAATCTGCTGCCGAAAACGGGCTATTTAAAAGGTTAGAACATTAGTGAAGTAAACTAAAAAGCTTACAGCACCTGGTATTCCCAGGCGGTCTCCCATCCAAGTACTAACCAGGCCCGACTCTGCTTAGCTTCCGAGATCAGACGAGATCGGGCGTTCTCAAAGTGGTATGGCCGTAAGCGAAATCTGCTGCCGAAAACGGGCTATTTAAAAGGTTAGAACATTAGTGAAGTAAACTAAAAAGCTTACAGCACCTGGTATTCCCAGGCGGTCTCCCATCCAAGTACTAACCAGGCCCGACTCTGCTTAGCTTCCGAGATCAGACGAGATCGGGCGTTCTCAAAGTGGTATGGCCGTAAGCGAAATCTGCTGCCGAAAACGGGCTTTTTAAAAGGTTAGAACATTAGTGAAGTAAACTAAAAAGCTTACAGCACCTGGTATTCCCAGGCGGTCTCCCATCCAAGTACTAACCAGGCCCGACTCTGCTTAGCTTCCGAGATCAGACGAGATCGGGCGTTCTCAAAGTGGTATGGCCGTAAGCGAAATCTGCTGCCGAAAACGGGCTATTTAAAAGGTTAGAACATTAGTGAAGTAAACTAAAAAGCTTACAGCACCTGGTATTCCCAGGCGGTCTCCCATCCAAGTACTAACCAGGCCCGACTCTGCTTAGCTTCCGAGATCAGACGAGATCGGGCGTTCTCAAAGTGGTATGGCCGTAAGCGAAATCTGCTGCCGAAAACGGGCTATTTAAAAGGTTAGAACATTAGTGAAGTAAACTAAAAAGCTTACAGCACCTGGTATTCCCAGGCGGTCTCCCATCCAAGTACTAACCAGGCCCGACTCTGCTTAGCTTCCGAGATCAGACGAGATCGGGCGTTCTCAAAGTGGTATGGCCGTAAGCGAAATCTGCTGCCGAAAACGGGCTATTTAAAAGGTTAGAACATTAGTGAAGTAAACTAAAAAGCTTACAGCACCTGGTATTCCCAGGCGGTCTCCCATCCAAGTACTAACCAGGCCCGACTCTGCTTAGCTTCCGAGATCAGACGAGATCGGGCGTTCTTTTTTTTTTTTTTTTTTTTTCTTTTTTTTTTTTTTTTTTTTCCAGGCCCGACTCTGCTTAGCTTCCGAGATCAGACGAGATCGGGCGTTCTCTTTTTTTTTTTTTTTTACAGATTTCTTCTTCAAACATCTCTACATCACACATCTTACATTTACATACATCATTTAAAAATCTCCTTCACTTCCCGGCAGCTTCCACATTAATTCTTTTAAAACACAACAAACTTTTGGAGTAAAAACATCATAAAAAGCATCCAACATATTTTCACTTTTAAAATACACATACAATCTTTCAATATATAATTCCGTTTTCCTTTTAAACACAGTCCAAACATCCAACACCTTTTTTTCCTTTTTAGCCACAGTTCTTCTCTCCCATATTGCACTTTTCATTAACATTACACACAGATTAATAAATCTTTTGTTTTGACACTTCTTTTCCCAACCAAACATCACCACTATGTTCCATTCCATTACATTTTCATCCCACTCTTCAGTCACATCTTTAATTAAACCTTTACATTTCTTTAAAAATTCCTCCAGTTCTTTACAATATAAAAACATATGTAAAATCCACTCTTCCTTTTCCTGGCACACTTTACACAGAGCGTTTTGTTCAATTCCTATTTTATTTAAAATAGCATCAGTAAAAACCACTTTATGCCTTATAAAATACTCCAAACATCCCAATTTTGTTTCTACACACCTTCCCCCCATGTTTCTCCATATACACTCTGTTTTTAAATCTTTAAATTTCTGCACCCAGTATCCATTTACAATCGGCTCTTTAAAAACACCATCTCTAAAAAACACATAAAACATCTTCACCGTACATGTTTTAAAACCATACAATTTTTCTCCCAACTTCACATTCACTTCTTTCTCATTTTTCCCCTCTTCCATACTTTCAATTCTTTTTATCCAGTCTTTGGGTATTGCCTTTTTGATTATCTCATAATAGTTTATTATCTGC
Source organism: Abramis brama (assembly GCF_963993115.1). Lineage (NCBI taxonomy): Eukaryota > Metazoa > Chordata > Actinopteri > Cypriniformes > Leuciscidae > Abramis > Abramis brama. Next base: position 3,966,726 of record NC_139968.1, on the reverse strand, counting down.
TGTCTGCTAAAATCCTCCTTTGCTTCCTCCATTACATCTACAATATACTGCACTGGTAAAAATCCCTCTTTGAACTCATATAGAACATCCCTTACTCTTGTAATTCCCAGCTCCCACCATTTCTTAAAAAATATCTCCTTCCCTTGATTTAAAATGCTGTTGTTTAAGAATAAAGGCTGATTTAAAATGTTCTCTCTACCTTGTGGATTAAAATGTACATTTGTTAAAAATTTACCCCAGGCGCTCATCAGTTCCTTATAAAAATCTGGCAACTCCTCCGTCATCCATTTCTTTGCTCTCATCCACAGTATATTATCTCCTAGATTAAAATTCCCACATTTACTTAAAAAATATTCCATTGTTTTTTTCCATGTCGCTTTGTTTTCTTCGTCTAAGTACTTTTGTATTATTTTCACTCTTAAACTATTCTTTCTTTGTTCAAAATCCATTAATCCCAGTCCTCCCTTCCCCACTGCTCCTATTAAAGTGTTGTATGCAATTCTTGCAGGCTTCCCTTCCCATAAAAAATCTAAAAAACATTTTTTCAGCCTTTTTTCTGCCCACAACGGCATAGAAGACACATATAAGACATACCATAATTTTGAAACCATTAAAACATTTAGAATTAAAACCTTCCCTTTCAAAGTTAAAGTTCTCAGTTTCCAAAAATTCATCCTCCTTTCGATACCCCCTAATATTTCTTCCCACATTGTTTCTCCTACCTTCTTTTCATCCATTCCCATTAAAACACCCAAAATCTTTATTTCTTTTGTTTCCTTAAAAGCAAAATTGTTTGTTAAATCGGCCGCCCCTCCAAATTTCATATATACTGTTTTTTCTCCATTTACTTTGGCTCCTGATCCTTTACAAAACATCTCCACTATTCTCATTGCATTTTTAACACTCTCTAGATCCTTCACCATCACTGTAGTATCATCCGCATATTGAAATATTTTGTTCTCTTCTCCCTCGACACCTATTCCTTTTATTCCCTCTTCTTGTTTTATGGCCAGACCTAGTGGCTCCGAAACTAAAGAATATAAAAGAGCTGACAGTGGACATCCTTGCCTTATCGACCTAGTAATTTTGAAACATTGTGTTAAAAACCCATTACATTTAATTTTCGTTATCGCTCCTTTGTATAAAATTCCAATCCATTTAATAAAATTCTCTCCAAAACCAAAACTCTTTAAAACACCAAATAAAAATTCATGTTCCACTCTGTCAAACGCTTTTTCAAAATCTAAACTAATTATATACCCTTTTCTGTTCTTTTCATGCATGTACCTTATCATATCTTTTATGCCAATTGTTGTATCTGCGATATCTTTTCCTTTAACCCCATACACTTGATTTGTTTTAATTATACTCGGCATTATTTCTTTTAATCTGTTTGCTAAAATCTTTGTTAAAATCTTCAAGTCAGTGTTGAGCATTGTAATTGGTCTGTAATTCTTTAAGTCTACTTTTTCTCCTTTTCTTTTATATATCAATTTCATTAAACCCAATCCCATTCTTTGATTAATCTCCCCTTTTCTAAAAACCTCTTCATATACTTCTTTTAAAATGTTGGTCAGAAATTCTTTAAAAACTATATAAAATTCACTCCCCAAACCATCTATACCTGGACTTTTCTTTTTATTTAATTCACTTATTGCTCTTTTTATCTCTTCCTCTCTTATGTCTTGATCACACTCTTTTTTATCCTCTTCTCCTATTTTTGTTTTTATTTGCTTCAAAAGTTCTCGCTTTTCTTCCTCTTTTACTCCTTCCTTACTGAATAACTTTTCATAATACATTTTTATTTCTTTTAATATTTCCTCATTCGTTTCTACTATTTCTCCACTCCCTCCCCTTATTCCTTTTATCATTTCAGCTTTTCCTTTTCTTCTTTCTAGATCAAAGAAAAACTTTGTGCACTTTTCTCCTTCTACTACATACTTGGCCTTACTTCTTAACATTGCCCCTTTGTATTTCTTTTCTTCCATTTCCTTTAAACTTCCCTCTATTTCTTTTATTTTTTGTATATCTGTTCCTTTCTCATTTAACTCTTTTTCTAAATTTTCTCTTATTTCTCTTTCCTTACTTCTCCTGCATTTCTGTATTAACCCACAGTACTTTATTGTATGCTTTTTCACTAAATACTTCACATTTTCCCACCATATTCTTTTGTCTTCCTTGTACATTCCATTTTCCTTTTCCTTTTCAATGATTTCCTTAACACTTAAAACATAATCTTCATTCTTTAAAACCTCTGTGTTTAAAACCCATACTCCTGGCCCTCTTTTCATTGTACTCCAGTCTATTTCTATAAAAATTGGCTTATGATCACTTAAGCTTGTTTCTTCATGTTTTATTTTTCCTATAAAACCTTCTATATTCCTGGTACATAAAATAAAATCTATTCTTGTTTTACGCATAAAATTCCCAACCAATTGTCTCCTTGAGTATTCTTTTTTCTTTTCATTTCTCTCTCTCCATACATCAACCATATTGTTTTCTTCCATTAGCACTTTTAACTCTTTATTTCCTTGATCTGTTTTAAACACCATTCCCTCTGTCATATCTAATTTACTAAAAACCGTGTTAAAATCACCCATCATAATAACTTCTTTGTACTTTTTAAAAAAATCCCTCAATCCATTAAAATACTCTTTCTTTTCTTTCTCTTCTGTTGGAGCGTGTACATTTACTACAATTACTTTCTTCTCTTCATACTCCATTTCCACCGCTATGCATTTCCCATCTTTATCCTCATACACTGCTTTACATGTTACACCCCTGTTTTCTTTTATTAAAACTGCCACTCCTCTGCCCATTCTACCATCCCCATTGTTATATAAAATTCCCCCATTCCATCTTTTCCTTATTTCACTTATAAACCCTTCTCTCCAGTTAGTTTCTTGTAAAAAAATCACATCCTCTCCTTTACACATTTCTTTCACTTTTTCAAATTTTCTTATGTCTAAAAGTCCTCTAGCATTAAAAGTAACAATCCTTAAAAGCATGAAACATATAAAAACATTGATAAAACCCATCATTCCAGTTCATTCTCCTGCAGATCCTGTAACACATCATACTTATTCCCAGTCTCAATTGAGTCCTCTTTAAGCACTTTTTTTCTAGCAGTCTCTAAATTGGGCGTTACCTTGATTGATCTTCTTCTTTTAGTTGGCTTCAGTTGTTTTTCTTCGTCTGCTTTTCCCCCTTCACTTTCCTTTACAGCCACTTGTTCTTTATTCCTTTGATCATTAAGTTCCACAGTGTCCAACTCACTTTGCAAATTTTCAGTCACATCCATTTGTGTCCATGTTTCCTCCTCTTGTTGTGATTGTATTTCATGTCCATTACACTCTTCCTCTTGATCCTCAGTATCCTTATTCCCTGTTGATTCATTGTTTTGTAGTCCTCTTAATTCCTCCTCTCGCTCTCCATTGTCTCGTTCATGCATCTGCCCATCTACCTGTTGCTCCTCCTCCTCTCTTCCCATCCAACACTCACACTTGTTTAAAACCAAATTACAATCCGGGCACCTTACTGCGTTGCAGTCTCTCGCGAAGTGCCCCCTCTCCTCGCACTTAAAACACTTAAAGTCCGGACAATCCTTTACCACATGGTCCGGGCTCATGCACAGCCGACAGGTCTTCACCTGGTGGCTGTGCATCACCCGGAAATATTGTGGGCCCTCTGCCGTCTCTATTTTTGTGCTGTACGGGAGGGAGGCAACTTCTTTCGGGAAACGTGTTTTTACAAACCTTGTCCCGTCCTCAATACTGGTGCCCGGATACATTCGCCGTTTAATTTTAGAGATGGGGGTTACTCCCCATCCCTCCAGCTTATTTAAAATCTCCTCGTCAGCAGTGTAAACGGGCAGATGCATGAACGAGACAACGTACTCTCTGTTTTGCAGTCTTTTAACTTCACAGTCAATGCCATTTATTTTCAATCCATCCATTAAAAACTCTATGTCATCCTCGTGTTCCAGTGTTACCTCGTATTCCTTCACTCTTTTGGGTCTGACTGCTAAAATCCTTCCTTCTCCAATCTCCTCCGTCAATGCTTTAATGATGTCCACCGCCCTCGCGTCTTTCACATGTCCTACATCCACCGTTACAGTTGCTTCTTTTAAGTATACTCTCCTTCCACCTTCTTTCCTTACATCTTGGTCGATTCCACTGCCATCTCGTTGTCGTTTATCCAGTCCAGTGTCGTTTGCCTTGCGTGTTCCTCCAGCCAGTCCAGCGTCGTTTGCCTTTCGTGTTCCTCCAGCCAGTTCAGTGTCGTTTGCCTTTCGCGATCCTCCAGCCAGTCCAGTGTCATTTGCCGTTAATCCGTCCATTTTACAAAAAAAATTAAATAACCACCTTCCAGCCAGCAAAAAGCTGCTGTTAGGTGGTTGAAAACTGTCAAAAAACAAAAAAAAACTAACTTAAAGTAGGAAAAAACTCAAAAACAAACACAAAAAGAAAACACAAAATGGAGGAGAGCCTTCCTCTCCAACTGCAGCCACCACTTCCTGTTGCTCGCTAGCTCCCTCTAGCGTTCTCAAAGTGGTATGGCCGTAAGCGAAATCTGCTGCCGAAAACGGGCTATTTAAAAGGTTAGAACATTAGTGAAGTAAACTAAAAAGCTTACAGCACCTGGTATTCCCAGGCGGTCTCCCATCCAAGTACTAACCAGGCCCGACTCTGCTTAGCTTCCGAGATCAGACGAGATCGGGCGTTCTCAAAGTGGTATGGCCGTAAGCGAAATCTGCTGCCGAAAACGGGCTATTTAAAAGGTTAGAACATTAGTGAAGTAAACTAAAAAGCTTACAGCACCTGGTATTCCCAGGCGGTCTCCCATCCAAGTACTAACCAGGCCCGACTCTGCTTAGCTTCCGAGATCAGACGAGATCGGGCGTTCTTTTTTTTTTTTTTTTTTTCCAGGCCCGACTCTGCTTAGCTTCCGAGATCAGACGAGATCGGGCGTTCTCTTTTTTTTTTTTTTTTACAGATTTCTTCTTCAAACATCTCTACATCACACATCTTACATTTACATACATCATTTAAAAATCTCCTTCACTTCCCGGCAGCTTCCACATTAATTCTTTTAAAACACAACAAACTTTTGGAGTAAAAACATCATAAAAAGCATCCAACATATTTTCACTTTTAAAATACACATACAATCTTTCAATATATAATTCCGTTTTCCTTTTAAACACAGTCCAAACATCCAACACCTTTTTTTCCTTTTTAGCCACAGTTCTTCTCTCCCATATTGCACTTTTCATTAACATTACACACAGATTAATAAATCTTTTGTTTTGACACTTCTTTTCCCAACCAAACATCACCACTATGTTCCATTCCATTACATTTTCATCCCACTCTTCAGTCACATCTTTAATTAAACCTTTACATTTCTTTAAAAATTCCTCCAGTTCTTTACAATATAAAAACATATGTAAAATCCACTCTTCCTTTTCCTGGCACACTTTACACAGAGCGTTTTGTTCAATTCCTATTTTATTTAAAATAGCATCAGTAAAAACCACTTTATGCCTTATAAAATACTCCAAACATCCCAATTTTGTTTCTACACACCTTCCCCCCATGTTTCTCCATATACACTCTGTTTTTAAATCTTTAAATTTCTGCACCCAGTATCCATTTACAATCGGCTCTTTAAAAACACCATCTCTAAAAAACACATAAAACATCTTCACCGTACATGTTTTAAAACCATACAATTTTTCTCCCAACTTCACATTCACTTCTTTCTCATTTTTCCCCTCTTCCATACTTTCAATTCTTTTTATCCAGTCTTTGGGTATTGCCTTTTTGATTATCTCATAATAGTTTATTATCTGCTGTCTGCTAAAATCCTCCTTTGCTTCCTCCATTACATCTACAATATACTGCACTGGTAAAAATCCCTCTTTGAACTCATATAGAACATCCCTTACTCTTGTAATTCCCAGCTCCCACCATTTCTTAAAAAATATCTCCTTCCCTTGATTTAAAATGCTGTTGTTTAAGAATAAAGGCTGATTTAAAATGTTCTCTCTACCTTGTGGATTAAAATGTACATTTGTTAAAAATTTACCCCAGGCGCTCATCAGTTCCTTATAAAAATCTGGCAACTCCTCCGTCATCCATTTCTTTGCTCTCATCCACAGTATATTATCTCCTAGATTAAAATTCCCACATTTACTTAAAAAATATTCCATTGTTTTTTTCCATGTCGCTTTGTTTTCTTCGTCTAAGTACTTTTGTATTATTTTCACTCTTAAACTATTCTTTCTTTGTTCAAAATCCATTAATCCCAGTCCTCCCTTCCCCACTGCTCCTATTAAAGTGTTGTATGCAATTCTTGCAGGCTTCCCTTCCCATAAAAAATCTAAAAAACATTTTTTCAGCCTTTTTTCTGCCCACAACGGCATAGAAGACACATATAAGACATACCATAATTTTGAAACCATTAAAACATTTAGAATTAAAACCTTCCCTTTCAAAGTTAAAGTTCTCAGTTTCCAAAAATTCATCCTCCTTTCGATACCCCCTAATATTTCTTCCCACATTGTTTCTCCTACCTTCTTTTCATCCATTCCCATTAAAACACCCAAAATCTTTATTTCTTTTGTTTCCTTAAAAGCAAAATTGTTTGTTAAATCGGCCGCCCCTCCAAATTTCATATATACTGTTTTTTCTCCATTTACTTTGGCTCCTGATCCTTTACAAAACATCTCCACTATTCTCATTGCATTTTTAACACTCTCTAGATCCTTCACCATCACTGTAGTATCATCCGCATATTGAAATATTTTGTTCTCTTCTCCCTCGACACCTATTCCTTTTATTCCCTCTTCTTGTTTTATGGCCAGACCTAGTGGCTCCGAAACTAAAGAATATAAAAGAGCTGACAGTGGACATCCTTGCCTTATCGACCTAGTAATTTTGAAACATTGTGTTAAAAACCCATTACATTTAATTTTCGTTATCGCTCCTTTGTATAAAATTCCAATCCATTTAATAAAATTCTCTCCAAAACCAAAACTCTTTAAAACACCAAATAAAAATTCATGTTCCACTCTGTCAAACGCTTTTTCAAAATCTAAACTAATTATATACCCTTTTCTGTTCTTTTCATGCATGTACCTTATCATATCTTTTATGCCAATTGTTGTATCTGCGATATCTTTTCCTTTAACCCCATACACTTGATTTGTTTTAATTATACTCGGCATTATTTCTTTTAATCTGTTTGCTAAAATCTTTGTTAAAATCTTCAAGTCAGTGTTGAGCATTGTAATTGGTCTGTAATTCTTTAAGTCTACTTTTTCTCCTTTTCTTTTATATATCAATTTCATTAAACCCAATCCCATTCTTTGATTAATCTCCCCTTTTCTAAAAACCTCTTCATATACTTCTTTTAAAATGTTGGTCAGAAATTCTTTAAAAACTATATAAAATTCACTCCCCAAACCATCTATACCTGGACTTTTCTTTTTATTTAATTCACTTATTGCTCTTTTTATCTCTTCCTCTCTTATGTCTTGATCACACTCTTTTTTATCCTCTTCTCCTATTTTTGTTTTTATTTGCTTCAAAAGTTCTCGCTTTTCTTCCTCTTTTACTCCTTCCTTACTGAATAACTTTTCATAATACATTTTTATTTCTTTTAATATTTCCTCATTCGTTTCTACTATTTCTCCACTCCCTCCCCTTATTCCTTTTATCATTTCAGCTTTTCCTTTTCTTCTTTCTAGATCAAAGAAAAACTTTGTGCACTTTTCTCCTTCTACTACATACTTGGCCTTACTTCTTAACATTGCCCCTTTGTATTTCTTTTCTTCCATTTCCTTTAAACTTCCCTCTATTTCTTTTATTTTTTGTATATCTGTTCCTTTCTCATTTAACTCTTTTTCTAAATTTTCTCTTATTTCTCTTTCCTTACTTCTCCTGCATTTCTGTATTAACCCACAGTACTTTATTGTATGCTTTTTCACTAAATACTTCACATTTTCCCACCATATTCTTTTGTCTTCCTTGTACATTCCATTTTCCTTTTCCTTTTCAATGATTTCCTTAACACTTAAAACATAATCTTCATTCTTTAAAACCTCTGTGTTTAAAACCCATACTCCTGGCCCTCTTTTCATTGTACTCCAGTCTATTTCTATAAAAATTGGCTTATGATCACTTAAGCTTGTTTCTTCATGTTTTATTTTTCCTATAAAACCTTCTATATTCCTGGTACATAAAATAAAATCTATTCTTGTTTTACGCATAAAATTCCCAACCAATTGTCTCCTTGAGTATTCTTTTTTCTTTTCATTTCTCTCTCTCCATACATCAACCATATTGTTTTCTTCCATTAGCACTTTTAACTCTTTCCTTCCTTGATCTGTTTTAAACACCATTCCCTCTGTCATATCTAATTTACTAAAAACCGTGTTAAAATCACCCATCATAATAACTTCTTTGTACTTTTTAAAAAAATCCCTCAATCCATTAAAATACTCTTTCTTTTCTTTCTCTTCTGTTGGAGCGTGTACATTTACTACAATTACTTTCTTCTCTTCATACTCCATTTCCACCGCTATGCATTTCCCATCTTTATCCTCATACACTGCTTTACATGTTACACCCCTGTTTTCTTTTATTAAAACTGCCACTCCTCTGCCCATTCTACCATCCCCATTGTTATATAAAATTCCCCCATTCCATCTTTTCCTTATTTCACTTATAAACCCTTCTCTCCAGTTAGTTTCTTGTAAAAAAATCACATCCTCTCCTTTACACATTTCTTTCACTTTTTCAAATTTTCTTATGTCTAAAAGTCCTCTAGCATTAAAAGTAACAATCCTTAAAAGCATGAAACATATAAAAACATTGATAAAACCCATCATTCCAGTTCATTCTCCTGCAGATCCTGTAACACATCATACTTATTCCCAGTCTCAATTGAGTCCTCTTTAAGCACTTTTTTTCTAGCAGTCTCTAAATTGGGCGTTACCTTGATTGATCTTCTTCTTTTAGTTGGCTTCAGTTGTTTTTCTTCGTCTGCTTTTCCCCCTTCACTTTCCTTTACAGCCACTTGTTCTTTATTCCTTTGATCATTAAGTTCCACAGTGTCCAACTCACTTTGCAAATTTTCAGTCACATCCATTTGTGTCCATGTTTCCTCCTCTTGTTGTGATTGTATTTCATGTCCATTACACTCTTCCTCTTGATCCTCAGTATCCTTATTCCCTGTTGATTCATTGTTTTGTAGTCCTCTTAATTCCTCCTCTCGCTCTCCATTGTCTCGTTCATGCATCTGCCCATCTACCTGTTGCTCCTCCTCCTCTCTTCCCATCCAACACTCACACTTGTTTAAAACCAAATTACAATCCGGGCACCTTACTGCGTTGCAGTCTCTCGCGAAGTGCCCCCTCTCCTCGCACTTAAAACACTTAAAGTCCGGACAATCCTTTACCACATGGTCCGGGCTCATGCACAGCCGACAGGTCTTCACCTGGTGGCTGTGCATCACCCGGAAATATTGTGGGCCCTCTGCCGTCTCTATTTTTGTGCTGTACGGGAGGGAGGCAACTTCTTTCGGGAAACGTGTTTTTACAAACCTTGTCCCGTCCTCAATACTGGTGCCCGGATACATTCGCCGTTTAATTTTAGAGATGGGGGTTACTCCCCATCCCTCCAGCTTATTTAAAATCTCCTCGTCAGCAGTGTAAACGGGCAGATGCATGAACGAGACAACGTACTCTCTGTTTTGCAGTCTTTTAACTTCACAGTCAATGCCATTTATTTTCAATCCATCCATTAAAAACTCTATGTCATCCTCGTGTTCCAGTGTTACCTCGTATTCCTTCACTCTTTTGGGTCTGACTGCTAAAATCCTTCCTTCTCCAATCTCCTCCGTCAATGCTTTAATGATGTCCACCGCCCTCGCGTCTTTCACATGTCCTACATCCACCGTTACAGTTGCTTCTTTTAAGTATACTCTCCTTCCACCTTCTTTCCTTACATCTTGGTCGATTCCACTGCCATCTCGTTGTCGTTTATCCAGTCCAGTGTCGTTTGCCTTGCGTGTTCCTCCAGCCAGTCCAGCGTCGTTTGCCTTTCGTGTTCCTCCAGCCAGTTCAGTGTCGTTTGCCTTTCGCGATCCTCCAGCCAGTCCAGTGTCATTTGCCGTTAATCCGTCCATTTTACAAAAAAAATTAAATAACCACCTTCCAGCCAGCAAAAAGCTGCTGTTAGGTGGTTGAAAACTGTCAAAAAACAAAAAAAAACTAACTTAAAGTAGGAAAAAACTCAAAAACAAACACAAAAAGAAAACACAAAATGGAGGAGAGCCTTCCTCTCCAACTGCAGCCACCACTTCCTGTTGCTCGCTAGCTCCCTCTAGCGTTCTCAAAGTGGTATGGCCGTAAGCGAAATCTGCTGCCGAAAACGGGCTATTTAAAAGGTTAGAACATTAGTGAAGTAAACTAAAAAGCTTACAGCACCTGGTATTCCCAGGCGGTCTCCCATCCAAGTACTAACCAGGCCCGACTCTGCTTAGCTTCCGAGATCAGACGAGATCGGGCGTTCTCAAAGTGGTATGGCCGTAAGCGAAATCTGCTGCCGAAAACGGGCTATTTAAAAGGTTAGAACATTAGTGAAGTAAACTTAAAAGCTTACAGCACCTGGTATTCCCAGGCGGTCTCCCATCCAAGTACTAACCAGGCCCGACTCTGCTTAGCTTCCGAGATCAGACGAGATCGGGCGTTCTCAAAGTGGTATGGCCGTAAGCGAAATCTGCTGCCGAAAACGGGCTTTTTGAAGAAATTCATAGATTTTTTGAGACTTTCTGAAGAAACTCTGCTGCCAAGACTGGGCTTTTTGAAGAAACTCAGAGACTATTTCAGGTTTTTTGAACAAACTTTTAGACTCTTTTTTTTTTTTTTTTTTTTTTTTGAACCAAAAAAGCTTACAGCACCTGGTATTCCCAGGCGGTCTCCCATCCAAGTACTAACCAGGCCCGACTCTGCTTAGCTTCCGAGATCAGACGAGATCGGGCGTTCTCAAAGTGGTATGGCCGTAAGCGAAATCTGCTGCCGAAAACGGGCTATTTAAAAGGTTAGAACATTAGTGAAGTAAACTACAAAGCTTACAGCACCTGGTATTCCCAGGCGGTCTCCCATCCAAGTACTAACCAGGCCCGACTCTGCTTAGCTTCCGAGATCAGACGAGATCGGGCGTTCTCAAAGTGGTATGGCCGTAAGCGAAATCTGCTGCCGAAAACGGGCTATTTAAAAGGTTAGAACATTAGTGAAGTAAACTAAAAAGCTTACAGCACCTGGTATTCCCAGGCGGTCTCCCATCCAAGTACTAACCAGGCCCGACTCTGCTTAGCTTCCGAGATCAGACGAGATCGGGCGTTCTTTTTTTTTTCTTTTTTTTTTTTTTTTTTTTTTTTTTATTATTTAAAACATGTTAATACATTTTAAAAACAGTCTGCATCACATTCTGGCAACAATACATTAAATCGAAACCATGTCATTTCAATAAATGGGTTATCATGTACAAAAGTTTTGACAAAAACATCTTTCTCTCCATTCATATTACAGTAATCAAACAAAACATTTAAAATAAAACACATCTTCACCTTAAAAAGTTTGCACACAGGTATTTTTGTTTTCTTTTGTTTGACAATATTTCTTCTGCTCCAAATTACAAATCTAGCAACGGTTAATATCAAATTTAAAAAACACACATTCTTAAAATTACCTTTAGAACCAAATAAAAACATTGTTTCCCATTCTTCATCAATACATCTTTGTTCTACCCCCAATTTACTTGTCATTTCTTTTATTTTTTTTATAAAACATTTTAAGCCCGTGCATTTAAAAAAAATATGTATCAATCCTTCATCTTCCCTATTACATACCTTGCATATTGCATCACTTGCCATTCCAATTTTACACAGTCTCATTTCACTTAATAAACAATTATGTCTTAAAATGTAATCAAAGTTTTCTAAAATTGGACTTTTCCACCAAGCTCTTAGATTTTCCCATGTTTTCTTAGTTTCCATGCTTGGGTACAATCTTTGCCAATATCCTTCTGCTCTTGGTGTGATAAAAACATCTTTACATAAACAAGAATAAAACATCTTTAAAATACCATCTTTAAAAGCATGCTGTTTGTCATTACTTTTAAAATCAATCATCATTCCATCATTACACTTTGTTTCTTCTGTACCTTCTATAATATTTATCCATTCTTCCGGTATTACTTCTTTCATTTGTTTGTATTGTTTAAAATTACATACATTTACATTCTTTTTTACATTCAAAATACATTTCATTTACACTTTTCATTATTGTACACAGAAGCACATTCAATCTTTCAGTTAAAGTGCATTCATTTAAAAATACATACAATACACACTGGATGCAAGCCCTTTTTCAAAGACTCAAATTATTTTCTTAGAAACTCTCTACATGTACATTTCAAAATATTTACTTTCTACTTAGTTTATAAACCATCAATTATATCTAGTAAATGTTCCACAATTTCACCATCCACATCACATATTCCCCCTTTTTTCCTTTTCTTTAAGGCATCTCTCCTTAACTTTTGTTTTCTCAACACAAGATTCAGATTAGGTATTGATTTGTACTTTAACACATGACCTCTAATTTTTTTCTGCTTTTTCTTATTAACATTGTCTTTATTACCATTGTTTCTGTCCTCATCCTCCTCCATTTCCTCCTGATTCTCCGCTTTAGTCTCTTTATTCCCTCCATTTTCTTTCTCAGTCTCTCCAGCATTGTCTTTATTACCATTGTCTCTGTCCTCATCCTCCTCCATTTCCTCCTGATTCTCCGCATTAGTCTCTTTGTTCCCTCCATTTTCTTTCTCAGTCTCTCCAGCATTGTCTTTATTACCATTGTCTCTGTCCTCATCCTCCTCCATTTCCTCCTGATTCTCCGCATTAGTCTCTTTGTTCCCTCCATTTTCTTTCTCAGTCTCTCCAGCATTTTCCAGTTCAGTTTCCTTCAAAATTTGCCCCCCTACATCCTCTGACCCTGTATTTTGTATTTCATCCTGATCCTCTATCCAACACTCACATCTTACCATCACTTTTCTACAATCCGGGCACTTCACTGCATGGCAATCCCTCGCAAAATGTCCTTGTTCCTCACACTGGAAGCATTTGAACTCCGGACAATCTTTGAACACGTGTCCCGGATTCATGCACAATCGACAGGTTTTAACCTGACGATCATGCATGATCCGGAAGTATTGTGTTCCTTCCTCTGTTTCAAACTTTGTACTGTATGGGAGGGATATTACTTCTTTTGGGAATTTAACCCTTAGGTATCTTGTACCATCTGCAATTTCT
>NC_139968.1:3903346-3913346 GCF_963993115.1 Abramis brama | reverse complement strand
TCCATTTCTTTAAAAACATTTCTTTCTCTTGGTTTAAAATGTTTTTGTTTAAGAACAGAGGTTGATTTAAAATGTTTTCTCTCCCATGTGGATCATACTCGACTTTGGCTAAAAATTTCCCCCAGGCACTAAAAATTTCTCTATAAAACTCTGGTAAGCATTCTGTCATCCAAATCTTCGTTTTCATCCATAAAATTCCATCCCCCATGTTAAAATTCCCACATTTGTTTAAAAAATATTTCATCGTCTTTATCCACTCTGGTTTTCCCTCATCTTGTAGGTATTTCTTCACTATTTTCACTCTCAAACTATTTTTTCTTTGTTCCACATCCATTAAACCTAACCCCCCCTTGTCTACCGCCCCTAAAATCGTGTTAAAAGCTATTCTTGCTGGTTTCCCCTCCCATAAAAAGTCAAGAAAACATTTCTTCAACCTCTTTTCTGTCCACAATGGCATCTCCGACACATATAAAACATACCATAGCTTAGAAACCATTAAAACATTCAATATTAAAACCTTCCCTTTCAAATTTAATGTTCTCAATTTCCAAAAATTTAACCTTCTCTCTATTTCTGTTACTAGTTGCTCCCACATTTCATCTCTTACTTTCCTCTCATTTTTCCCCATTAAAATTCCTAAAATCCTAATTTCTTCCACTTCCTTGAAATTAAAATAATTCCTTAAAACCATTGCTTTACCAAATCTCATATATACTGTCTTATCCTCATTTACTTTACTCCCAGATCCTTTACAATATTTTTCTACAACCTTCATAACTTCTTTGACGCTCTCCTTTCCTTTTACTATTATTGTAGTGTCATCAGCATATTGAAAAACCTTCCCTTCAGCTTTGTTTTCCTCAATTTCAATTCCAATTATTCCTTCTTTTTGTTTTATAGCTAATCCTAATGGTTCTGATACAAGTGAATATAATAACGCTGAAAGCGGACAACCCTGTCTTATTGATCTTGTGATTTTAAAACAATCTGTTAAAAAACCATTACATTTTATTCTTGTTAAAGCACCCTTATATAAAATCTCAATCCATTTGATAAAATCTCCCCCAAAACCAAAATTCTTTAAAACATCAAATAAATACCCGTGTTCAACCCTATCAAAAGCTTTTTCAAAATCTAAACTAATTACGTATCCATCTTCCTTTTTTTCTTTCATGTACCATATTGTGTCTCTTATGCTCATTGTTATATCCGCTATATCCCTTCCTTTTACTCCGTACGCTTGGTTTGTTTCAATTATACTTGGCATTACTTCTTTTAATCTGTTTGCTAAAACTTTTGCTAAAATCTTAAGATCTGTGTTCAGCATTGTGATTGGCCTGTAGTTTTTTAAATCTACTTTTTCTCCTTTCTTTTTATATATCAGTTTTGTTATCCCCATCCCCATTCTTTCATTAACTTCTTCTTTTTCAAAAATTTCTCTAAAAATTTCCTTTAAAATCTTGGTTAAAATCTCTTTAAAACATATATAAAATTCACTCCCCAAACCATCTATTCCTGGACTTTTCTTTTTATTTAGCTGCTTTATTGCTCTTTCTATCTCTTCTTCTCTGATTTCTTGATTGCATTCTTTTCTATCTTCCTCGCTTATTTTTGCTTTTATCTGATTCAACAATTCCCTTTTTTCATTTTCTTCTACACCCCTTGTACTAAAAAGATCTTCATAAAAAATCCTTATTTCTTCTAAAATTTTTTCATTCCCTTCTACAATTTCCCCATTTTTTCCTCTTATCTCTTTTATCGTTTCAGCTTTCCCTTTCTTTTTTTCCAAATCAAAAAAGAACTTTGTGCATTTTTCTCCCTCCACCATATATTTAGCTTTGCTTCTTAACCTCGCCCCCTCATATTCTTTTTCCTCTATTTCTTTCAGTTTGTCCTCCATTTCCTTTATCTTTTTTATGTCTTTATTCTCATTATTTAATTCTCTTTCTAATGTCTCCTTTATTTCTTTTTCTTTGTGTCTTTTACTTATTTGTAAGATTCTGCAATACTTTATTGAAAACTTTTTTACTAGATATTTAACATTCTCCCACCACATTCTTTTGTCTTCTTCATACATTGCATCATCCTTCTCTTTCTCTATGATTCCTTTTATCTCTGCAACATAATCTTCATTCTTTAAAATCTCTGTATTTAAAATCCAAGTACCCGGTCCCCTTTGCACATTGCTCCAATCAATTTTAAAACGTAAAAACGTATGATCACTAAAACTGGTTTCTTCATAGCTGATTTTTTCAATAAAATTCTCCACATTTCTTGTACATAGCACATAATCAATTCTTGTTTTACATATAAAATGCCCCACTATTTGCTTCCTTGAATAAACCTTTTTCCCCCCATTTCCTTCCCTCCATACATCTATTAAATTATTTTCTCTCATCAATTCGTTTAATTCTTTCCTCCCTGTGTCCGATTTAAAAACCATCCCCTCAGCCATGTCTAGTTTGCTAAAAACTGTGTTAAAATCCCCCATCATTATTATTTCCTTATATTTCTTTATTACACTCCTTAAACAGTTAAAAAATTCTTTCTTTTCTTTCTCTTCTGTTGGTGCATGTACATTCACTAAAATTAATTCACGTCCTTCATAATTTACTTCCACAGCCATGCATTTCCCCATCTTATCTTTGTACACCACTTTGGTTGTATTAAAAACATCTTTTCTCATTAAAAACGCCACCCCTCTTCCAAGCCTACCATCCCCATTATTATATAAAATATCCCCTTCCCATTTCTTTTTGTATTCAATCATCACACTCTCTTTCCAATTTGTTTCTTGTAAAACAATGACATCTTCTCCTCTACACTTTTCTTTCACTCTTTCAAATTTTCTCATGTCCATCAGCCCCCTTGCATTAAAAGTAACACAACTTAAAACCATTAAAAAAAATAAAAATAAATACCTAAAAAACATTATTCTCCATTTTCTCCCTCCAGGCCCTTTAACACTTCATATCTGTTTGCACTTTCATCTTGGCTCCTTGTCATAGTCCTTTTTCTTGCATTTTCCAAATTCGGTGTTACCTTTAATGATCTCCTTCTTATTTGTCCTCTCCCCCCTCTGTCTTTGTCCATATTGTCCATTGTTATTTCTTCTTCACTTTCTGTCTCTTTACGTTGATCCTTCCTTCCTTGTCCATCTTTCTCCACGTCATCCCGATAATTTTTAAAACTGTCCGATGTTTCCATTGCTGTCCATTGCGTGTCTTGCTCCATTGTTTGTTCTTTATCTTTCTCGTTCTCTTGTTCCCTTTCTCCTTCCTCTCTGTTGCTCGTTCCTCCTTCCATTTCTTTTTGTTGTACATTTTCTTCCTCTTGTCCTTCATCGGTTTGTCCTTCCTCCTCGTTGTTTCCTTCATGCACCTGTCCGTCTACCTGATGCTCCCTACCTCCTTCCTCCATCCAACACTCACACTTATTTAAAATTTCCTGACACTCCGGGCACCTGACTGCATTACAGTCTCTTGCGAAGTGTCCCTTTTCTTCACACTTGTAGCACTTAAAATCTGGGCATTCTTTCAGCAGATGATCTGGGCTCATGCACAGCCTACAGGTCTTCACCTGGTGACTGTGCATCACCCTGAAATACTGCTGCCCTTCAGCTGTTTCCAGCCTTGTGCTGTATGGCAATGATGCCACCTCCTTAGGGAACCTTACTTTAAGGAACCTTGTTCCATCCTCGATTTCAGTGCCCGGGTAGCATCTCCTTTTAATTTTTGATATGGGATTAACTCCCCATCCCTCCAATTTCTCTATAATTTCTCTATCATCAAGGTAGACGGGCAGATGCATGAAGGAAACAACATAGTCCCTATTTTGCAGTTTTTTTATTTCACAATTCACCCCTTTTATATTCAGTCCATCAATCAATTCCTCACATGTTTCCTCGTTTTCCATTGTTAGTTCATACTCCTTTCCTTGTCTTGGTCTTAATGCCAGAATTTTCCCATTTCCACATTTATCCACCACTGCCTTGATAATATCCGCAGCTCTCACCTCATTAACATTCTCCACATTCACAATCAGCGTCGCCTCCTTTAAATACTTCCTTCCACCGAGCTTGTCTCGAACGTCTTGATTTTTCCCGTGTCCCGCTCGTTGTCGATAATCCAGTCTCGTGTCGTTTGCCCTGCGTTTCTCTCCAGCCAGTCCAGTGTCGTTTGCCGTGTGTGTTCCTCTAGCCCGTCCAGTGTCGTTTTCCGTGCGTGTTCCTCCTGCCAGTCCAGTGTCGTTTTCCGTGCGTGTTCCTCCTGCCAGTCCAGTGTCGTTTTCCGTGCGTGTTCCTCCTGCCAGTCCAGTGTCGTTTGCCATTAATCCATCCATTATAAATAAAAGAACAAAAACACGCTTAAACTCCCCCCAAACAGCAAAAGCTGCTGGGAGGAAAACTCAAACAAAAAACAAAAAACAAAAAAAAGACTATTATTTTCAAAAAACAAAACTAAATTAAACGGAAAATTGGTGAGCCTGTCTCACCTACTGCAAACTACAAACTGCCACGTCACTTCCTGTGAGCTCAACAGCGCCCTCAAAGTGGTATGGCCGTAAGCGAAATCTGCTGCCGAAAACGGGCTATTTAAAAGGTTAGAACATTAGTGAAGTAAACTAAAAAGCTTACAGCACCTGGTATTCCCAGGCGGTCTCCCATCCAAGTACTAACCAGGCCCGACTCTGCTTAGCTTCCGAGATCAGACGAGATCGGGCGTTCTCAAAGTGGTATGGCCGTAAGCGAAATCTGCTGCCGAAAACGGGCTATTTAAAAGGTTAGAACATTAGTGAAGTAAACTAAAAAGCTTACAGCACCTGGTATTCCCAGGCGGTCTCCCATCCAAGTACTAACCAGGCCCGACTCTGCTTAGCTTCCGAGATCAGACGAGATCGGGCGTTCTTTTTTTTTTTTTTTTTTTTTTTTTTTTTTTTGAAGTAAACTAAAAAGCTTACAGCACCTGGTATTCCCAGGCGGTCTCCCATCCAAGTACTAACCAGGCCCGACTCTGCTTAGCTTCCGAGATCAGACGAGATCGGGCGTTCTTTTTTTTTATTAAGAAATTTCAATCAATAAAATACAATAAGAATAAATACAATAAAAAATACATATTTTCTTCTACAATCATCTCTACATCACATATCTTCCTTTTACATACACAATTTAAAAATCACCTTCACTTCCTGGCAGCTTCCACATTAAGTCTTTTAAAACACAACAAACATTTGGGGTAAAAACACGATAAAAAGCATCCAACATATTTTCACATTTAAAATACATATACAATCTTTCAATATATAGCTCCGTTTTCCTTTTAAACACAGTCCAAACATCCAATACAATTTTTTCTTTTTTAGCCACAGTTCTTCTCTCCCATATTGCACTTTTCATTAACATTACACACAGATTGATAAAACTTTTGTTTTGACACTTCTTTTCCCAACCAAACATCACCACTCTGTTCCATTCCATTACATTTTCATCCCACTCCTCAGTCAAATCTTTAATTAAACATTTACATTTTTCTAAAAATTCCTCCAGTTCTTTACAATATAAAAACAGATGTAAAATCCACTCTTCCTTTTCCTGGCACACTTTACACAGAGCGTTTTCTTCAAAACCTATTTTATTTAAAACAACCTCAGTAAAAACCACTTTATGCCTTATAAAATACTCCAAACATTCCAATTTTGTTTCCACACACCTCCCCCTCATGTTTCTCCATACACACTCTTCTTTTAAATCTTTGAATTTCTGCACCCAGTATCCATTTGCAATCGGCTCTTTAAAAACACCATCTCTAAAAGAACAATAAATCATTTTCACAGTACATTCCTTAAAATCATACAGTTTTCCCCCTAACTTCACATAAATACCTTTCTCTTTTGGCTCTCCTTCCATACTTTCTATTCTTTTAATCCACTTTTCGGGTATTGCACTTTTAATGATTTCATACTTATTTATTATCCCTTGTTCACTGTAATCCTCTTTTGCCTCCTCCATTGCATCCACAATAAATTGTGTCGGTAAAAACCCTTCTTTAAATTCATATAAAACGTCTCTTACTCTTGTTATCCCCACTTCCATCCATTTCTTTAAAAACATTTCTTTCTCTTGGTTTAAAATGTTTTTGTTTAAGAACAGAGGTTGATTTAAAATGTTTTCTCTCCCATGTGGATCATACTCGACTTTGGCTAAAAATTTCCCCCAGGCACTAAAAATTTCTCTATAAAACTCTGGTAAGCATTCTGTCATCCAAATCTTCGTTTTCATCCATAAAATTCCATCCCCCATGTTAAAATTCCCACATTTGTTTAAAAAATATTTCATCGTCTTTATCCACTCTGGTTTTCCCTCATCTTGTAGGTATTTCTTCACTATTTTCACTCTCAAACTATTTTTTCTTTGTTCCACATCCATTAAACCTAACCCCCCCTTGTCTACCGCCCCTAAAATCGTGTTAAAAGCTATTCTTGCTGGTTTCCCCTCCCATAAAAAGTCAAGAAAACATTTCTTCAACCTCTTTTCTGTCCACAATGGCATCTCCGACACATATAAAACATACCATAGCTTAGAAACCATTAAAACATTCAATATTAAAACCTTCCCTTTCAAATTTAATGTTCTCAATTTCCAAAAATTTAACCTTCTCTCTATTTCTGTTACTAGTTGCTCCCACATTTCATCTCTTACTTTCCTCTCATTTTTCCCCATTAAAATTCCTAAAATCCTAATTTCTTCCACTTCCTTGAAATTAAAATAATTCCTTAAAACCATTGCTTTACCAAATCTCATATATACTGTCTTATCCTCATTTACTTTACTCCCAGATCCTTTACAATATTTTTCTACAACCTTCATAACTTCTTTGACGCTCTCCTTTCCTTTTACTATTATTGTAGTGTCATCAGCATATTGAAAAACCTTCCCTTCAGCTTTGTTTTCCTCAATTTCAATTCCAATTATTCCTTCTTTTTGTTTTATAGCTAATCCTAATGGTTCTGATACAAGTGAATATAATAACGCTGAAAGCGGACAACCCTGTCTTATTGATCTTGTGATTTTAAAACAATCTGTTAAAAAACCATTACATTTTATTCTTGTTAAAGCACCCTTATATAAAATCTCAATCCATTTGATAAAATCTCCCCCAAAACCAAAATTCTTTAAAACATCAAATAAATACCCGTGTTCAACCCTATCAAAAGCTTTTTCAAAATCTAAACTAATTACGTATCCATCTTCCTTTTTTTCTTTCATGTACCATATTGTGTCTCTTATGCTCATTGTTATATCCGCTATATCCCTTCCTTTTACTCCGTACGCTTGGTTTGTTTCAATTATACTTGGCATTACTTCTTTTAATCTGTTTGCTAAAACTTTTGCTAAAATCTTAAGATCTGTGTTCAGCATTGTGATTGGCCTGTAGTTTTTTAAATCTACTTTTTCTCCTTTCTTTTTATATATCAGTTTTGTTATCCCCATCCCCATTCTTTCATTAACTTCTTCTTTTTCAAAAATTTCTCTAAAAATTTCCTTTAAAATCTTGGTTAAAATCTCTTTAAAACATATATAAAATTCACTCCCCAAACCATCTATTCCTGGACTTTTCTTTTTATTTAGCTGCTTTATTGCTCTTTCTATCTCTTCTTCTCTGATTTCTTGATTGCATTCTTTTCTATCTTCCTCGCTTATTTTTGCTTTTATCTGATTCAACAATTCCCTTTTTTCATTTTCTTCTACACCCCTTGTACTAAAAAGATCTTCATAAAAAATCCTTATTTCTTCTAAAATTTTTTCATTCCCTTCTACAATTTCCCCATTTTTTCCTCTTATCTCTTTTATCGTTTCAGCTTTCCCTTTCTTTTTTTCCAAATCAAAAAAGAACTTTGTGCATTTTTCTCCCTCCACCATATATTTAGCTTTGCTTCTTAACCTCGCCCCCTCATATTCTTTTTCCTCTATTTCTTTCAGTTTGTCCTCCATTTCCTTTATCTTTTTTATGTCTTTATTCTCATTATTTAATTCTCTTTCTAATGTCTCCTTTATTTCTTTTTCTTTGTGTCTTTTACTTATTTGTAAGATTCTGCAATACTTTATTGAAAACTTTTTTACTAGATATTTAACATTCTCCCACCACATTCTTTTGTCTTCTTCATACATTGCATCATCCTTCTCTTTCTCTATGATTCCTTTTATCTCTGCAACATAATCTTCATTCTTTAAAATCTCTGTATTTAAAATCCAAGTACCCGGTCCCCTTTGCACATTGCTCCAATCAATTTTAAAACGTAAAAACGTATGATCACTAAAACTGGTTTCTTCATAGCTGATTTTTTCAATAAAATTCTCCACATTTCTTGTACATAGCACATAATCAATTCTTGTTTTACATATAAAATGCCCCACTATTTGCTTCCTTGAATAAACCTTTTTCCCCCCATTTCCTTCCCTCCATACATCTATTAAATTATTTTCTCTCATCAATTCGTTTAATTCTTTCCTCCCTGTGTCCGATTTAAAAACCATCCCCTCAGCCATGTCTAGTTTGCTAAAAACTGTGTTAAAATCCCCCATCATTATTATTTCCTTATATTTCTTTATTACACTCCTTAAACAGTTAAAAAATTCTTTCTTTTCTTTCTCTTCTGTTGGTGCATGTACATTCACTAAAATTAATTCACGTCCTTCATAATTTACTTCCACAGCCATGCATTTCCCCATCTTATCTTTGTACACCACTTTGGTTGTATTAAAAACATCTTTTCTCATTAAAAACGCCACCCCTCTTCCAAGCCTACCATCCCCATTATTATATAAAATATCCCCTTCCCATTTCTTTTTGTATTCAATCATCACACTCTCTTTCCAATTTGTTTCTTGTAAAACAATGACATCTTCTCCTCTACACTTTTCTTTCACTCTTTCAAATTTTCTCATGTCCATCAGCCCCCTTGCATTAAAAGTAACACAACTTAAAACCATTAAAAAAAATAAAAATAAATACCTAAAAAACATTATTCTCCATTTTCTCCCTCCAGGCCCTTTAACACTTCATATCTGTTTGCACTTTCATCTTGGCTCCTTGTCATAGTCCTTTTTCTTGCATTTTCCAAATTCGGTGTTACCTTTAATGATCTCCTTCTTATTTGTCCTCTCCCCCCTCTGTCTTTGTCCATATTGTCCATTGTTATTTCTTCTTCACTTTCTGTCTCTTTACGTTGATCCTTCCTTCCTTGTCCATCTTTCTCCACGTCATCCCGATAATTTTTAAAACTGTCCGATGTTTCCATTGCTGTCCATTGCGTGTCTTGCTCCATTGTTTGTTCTTTATCTTTCTCGTTCTCTTGTTCCCTTTCTCCTTCCTCTCTGTTGCTCGTTCCTCCTTCCATTTCTTTTTGTTGTACATTTTCTTCCTCTTGTCCTTCATCGGTTTGTCCTTCCTCCTCGTTGTTTCCTTCATGCACCTGTCCGTCTACCTGATGCTCCCTACCTCCTTCCTCCATCCAACACTCACACTTATTTAAAATTTCCTGACACTCCGGGCACCTGACTGCATTACAGTCTCTTGCGAAGTGTCCCTTTTCTTCACACTTGTAGCACTTAAAATCTGGGCATTCTTTCAGCAGATGATCTGGGCTCATGCACAGCCTACAGGTCTTCACCTGGTGACTGTGCATCACCCTGAAATACTGCTGCCCTTCAGCTGTTTCCAGCCTTGTGCTGTATGGCAATGATGCCACCTCCTTAGGGAACCTTACTTTAAGGAACCTTGTTCCATCCTCGATTTCAGTGCCCGGGTAGCATCTCCTTTTAATTTTTGATATGGGATTAACTCCCCATCCCTCCAATTTCTCTATAATTTCTCTATCATCAAGGTAGACGGGCAGATGCATGAAGGAAACAACATAGTCCCTATTTTGCAGTTTTTTTATTTCACAATTCACCCCTTTTATATTCAGTCCATCAATCAATTCCTCACATGTTTCCTCGTTT
>NC_139968.1:3895846-3898346 GCF_963993115.1 Abramis brama | reverse complement strand
CATGAAATATTTTGTACACCTTTCCCCTTCTAAAACATATTGCGCCCTGCTTCTTATTTTTGCACCTTCACATTTTTCTTTTTCATACACTTCAATTTCTGCTTTTATCTGACAATAATGCTCCTTTGCATATTCAGGATTATTTTCAATTTTCCTTGCTTCTTCTTCCAATAACATATACATATTGTCTAGTTTACATTTTCTCATGTGATTCCTTTGTTTAGAATATCTAATACTAACTTTTTTTAATTCCTTTTTTAAAATACCCCACCACTTACATATATTTTCTTCGTATAAGTAGTTTTCCATTTCATCCTTAATACACTTCTCTATTCTCCTTCTGTACGCATCCTCCTTTAATAAGGCAGAATTTAGACACCACGTACCCCCACCTTTTATTTTTGAGTTTCCCCCTAATCTCACTATCATTATTGCATGGTCACTTATACCTGTAAAATTATAACACACATTCTTTATTTTTTGTAAAATGTCCCTTTTAACCAAACATAGGTCTATTCTACTTTGCTTTAATTCACCCATCACCATTTGCCTCCTTGAAAATTCTCTTTTGAAAGGGTTTTCCTCCCTCCAGGCATCTATCATATCTTTACTCTGCATTAACCTTTTCAAACATTTTCTAGAAGTATCTTCTTTATACACCATGTTTTTAGCCATATCTAATCTTGTACATTTCACATTAAAATCCCCCCCTACTATACAATTCCCAATACATAAAGGCTCCAACATCCTAAAAAACTCTTTTCTTTCAGTTTCCCCATTTGGAGCATACACGTTGACTAGCCTATATTTGTCATTTTGAAATGTAAATTCAATCCCTAATACCCTCCCATCACCATCATTTTGTATTTGTTTTATATTGCACATCCACCCATCTCTAACCAAAACTGCTACTCCACGGGATTTTTGTGTGCCATGATTAACATATATCTCCTTATCCCAAATCCTTTTTATTTCACCCATTATATCATCTGTCCAGTGCGTCTCTTGCAGACATACTACTTGTGCATTCAATACACTTATCACTTGTTTAAACTTGTCCATGTCTCTCAGACCATTACAGTTAAAACATGCAATACTTAATACTTCATTCATTATAAAAATAATAGAAAATAATAACATAATCATAAATATGTCTCATGATTAGATTAATGTCTTACTTTTTGGCATTGCCTTCTCCATCATCCCCTTTTTTCCTCTTAAGCACATTTGTACCCGACTCTTCTGTCTCTGTTGTGTCTATTATGTCCACCAAGCCAGTCTCCTGCACAATCATCTTTTCTTCCCCTTCTCCTTCTCCTGTTCCTCCTTGTACTCCCGCTGATGCTCTTTCTTTTCTTAATCCTCTTTCTCGCTTGTTTTTGCTCTCATCCCTTTTATCTCCCCCACCACCGCTGGTTGACATTTCCTTATCCATCCCAGCTCTTGCGTTATTCCGCTTCCCGCTACTTTTCCCAGATCCTCCTTCTTCCAGAATGCCTCCCAATCCGTACCACTCATCACCTCCGTCCTCGCCACTCGATATTTGGGTCTCTCCCACTTCAGCATACAAATCAATAGAGTCTCCCGCATCCTCCTTGTCCTCATCTTCTGCTCCGTTGCACACACACAGATCATTTTTCTTCCAGCACACAGTACAGTTCCCTTCGTTGCACTCCCGTGCATAATGTCCTTGTCCACCGCACTTGTAGCATTTGAAATTCGGACATTCTTTGACGATATGTCCTGGCTGTATGCACAGGCGACATACCTTAACTTGCCTGTCATGCAATACCCGAAAGTGCTCTGTTCCACCCACAGTTTCAAACTTTGTTGAGTACGGAAGAGATTTTACCTTCTCCGTAAACTTCACTTTTAGAAACCTCGTCCCATCAGCAATTCCAGTCCCAGGCCACATCCTCCTTTTTACTGCAGACGCCGGTGTAACTCCCCAGTCTATTAGCTTCTTTATTATCTCCTCGTCCGTTATGTACGTAGGCAGGTTCAAAAAGGAAACCACAGTCTCACAGTTATTTATCTCCTTTGCCAGTATGCTCCCACTTCGGATCTTTATTCCATCAAGCAACTTCTTCTTCCCTTTCTCTTCATTCATGGTCAACTCGTACTCCTTGGGATTTTTGTATCTACAGCCGATTACTTCACCACACTCTTCTTTTACTTTCCGTAGTAATTCCATCATCGTCACTCTCTCATTCCCAACAATCTCTACCATCACTGTTAGTTTTTTCTCGTAACTCCGACCTGTTTCTTTGTTTCCATCATCCATTCTCCTCACCGATCCTTTGTCTTTCTCTTTGTTTTCCTCCATCTTCCCGCTGCTCCTCGTGTGTAGCTTCACCTCAAGAATCACCCCAAACAGCAGGGCGCTGCTTGGGGAGAGAGCCCACACCAACTTATAAACTCCTTAAATTATATCCCAGACTCAAATCAAAGAAAAATGAATAAAAATAAAATAAAAGAAGGAAAGAGCTTCTCCAAACAA
>NC_139968.1:3888346-3893346 GCF_963993115.1 Abramis brama | reverse complement strand
CTGCTTAGCTTCCGAGATCAGACGAGATCGGGCGTTCTCAAAGTGGTATGGCCGTAAGCGAAATCTGCTGCCGAAAACGGGCTATTTAAAAGGTTAGAACATTAGTGAAGTAAACTAAAAAGCTTACAGCACCTGGTATTCCCAGGCGGTCTCCCATCCAAGTACTAACCAGGCCCGACTCTGCTTAGCTTCCGAGATCAGACGAGATCGGGCGTTCTCAAAGTGGTATGGCCGTAAGCGAAATCTGCTGCCGAAAACGGGCTATTTAAAAGGTTAGAACATTAGTGAAGTAAACTAAAAAGCTTACAGCACCTGGTATTCCCAGGCGGTCTCCCATCCAAGTACTAACCAGGCCCGACTCTGCTTAGCTTCCGAGATCAGATGAGATCGGGCGTTCTTTTTTTTTTTTTTTTTTTTTTTTTTTTTTTGAAGTAAACTAAAAAGCTTACAGCACCTGGTATTCCCAGGCGGTCTCCCATCCAAGTACTAACCATGCCCGACTCTGCTTAGCTTCCGAGATCAGACGAGATCGGGCGTTCTTTTTTTTTTTTTTTTTTTTTTATTAAGAAATTTCAATCAATAAAATACAATAAGAATAAATACAATAAAAAATACATATTTTCTTCTACAATCATCTCTACATCACATATCTTCCTTTTACATACACAATTTAAAAATCACCTTCACTTCCTGGCAGCTTCCACATTAAGTCTTTTAAAACACAACAAACATTTGGGGTAAAAACACGATAAAAAGCATCCAACATATTTTCACATTTAAAATACATATACAATCTTTCAATATATAGCTCCGTTTTCCTTTTAAACACAGTCCAAACATCCAATACAATTTTTTCTTTTTTAGCCACAGTTCTTCTCTCCCATATTGCACTTTTCATTAACATTACACACAGATTGATAAAACTTTTGTTTTGACACTTCTTTTCCCAACCAAACATCACCACTCTGTTCCATTCCATTACATTTTCATCCCACTCCTCAGTCAAATCTTTAATTAAACATTTACATTTTTCTAAAAATTCCTCCAGTTCTTTACAATATAAAAACAGATGTAAAATCCACTCTTCCTTTTCCTGGCACACTTTACACAGAGCGTTTTCTTCAAAACCTATTTTATTTAAAACAACCTCAGTAAAAACCACTTTATGCCTTATAAAATACTCCAAACATTCCAATTTTGTTTCCACACACCTCCCCCTCATGTTTCTCCATACACACTCTTCTTTTAAATCTTTGAATTTCTGCACCCAGTATCCATTTGCAATCGGCTCTTTAAAAACACCATCTCTAAAAGAACAATAAATCATTTTCACAGTACATTCCTTAAAATCATACAGTTTTCCCCCTAACTTCACATAAATACCTTTCTCTTTTGGCTCTCCTTCCATACTTTCTATTCTTTTAATCCACTTTTCGGGTATTGCACTTTTAATGATTTCATACTTATTTATTATCCCTTGTTCACTGTAATCCTCTTTTGCCTCCTCCATTGCATCCACAATAAATTGTGTCGGTAAAAACCCTTCTTTAAATTCATATAAAACGTCTCTTACTCTTGTTATCCCCACTTCCATCCATTTCTTTAAAAACATTTCTTTCTCTTGGTTTAAAATGTTTTTGTTTAAGAACAGAGGTTGATTTAAAATGTTTTCTCTCCCATGTGGATCATACTCGACTTTGGCTAAAAATTTCCCCCAGGCACTAAAAATTTCTCTATAAAACTCTGGTAAGCATTCTGTCATCCAAATCTTCGTTTTCATCCATAAAATTCCATCCCCCATGTTAAAATTCCCACATTTGTTTAAAAAATATTTCATCGTCTTTATCCACTCTGGTTTTCCCTCATCTTGTAGGTATTTCTTCACTATTTTCACTCTCAAACTATTTTTTCTTTGTTCCACATCCATTAAACCTAACCCCCCCTTGTCTACCGCCCCTAAAATCGTGTTAAAAGCTATTCTTGCTGGTTTCCCCTCCCATAAAAAGTCAAGAAAACATTTCTTCAACCTCTTTTCTGTCCACAATGGCATCTCCGACACATATAAAACATACCATAGCTTAGAAACCATTAAAACATTCAATATTAAAACCTTCCCTTTCAAATTTAATGTTCTCAATTTCCAAAAATTTAACCTTCTCTCTATTTCTGTTACTAGTTGCTCCCACATTTCATCTCTTACTTTCCTCTCATTTTTCCCCATTAAAATTCCTAAAATCCTAATTTCTTCCACTTCCTTGAAATTAAAATAATTCCTTAAAACCATTGCTTTACCAAATCTCATATATACTGTCTTATCCTCATTTACTTTACTCCCAGATCCTTTACAATATTTTTCTACAACCTTCATAACTTCTTTGACGCTCTCCTTTCCTTTTACTATTATTGTAGTGTCATCAGCATATTGAAAAACCTTCCCTTCAGCTTTGTTTTCCTCAATTTCAATTCCAATTATTCCTTCTTTTTGTTTTATAGCTAATCCTAATGGTTCTGATACAAGTGAATATAATAACGCTGAAAGCGGACAACCCTGTCTTATTGATCTTGTGATTTTAAAACAATCTGTTAAAAAACCATTACATTTTATTCTTGTTAAAGCACCCTTATATAAAATCTCAATCCATTTGATAAAATCTCCCCCAAAACCAAAATTCTTTAAAACATCAAATAAATACCCGTGTTCAACCCTATCAAAAGCTTTTTCAAAATCTAAACTAATTACGTATCCATCTTCCTTTTTTTCTTTCATGTACCATATTGTGTCTCTTATGCTCATTGTTATATCCGCTATATCCCTTCCTTTTACTCCGTACGCTTGGTTTGTTTCAATTATACTTGGCATTACTTCTTTTAATCTGTTTGCTAAAACTTTTGCTAAAATCTTAAGATCTGTGTTCAGCATTGTGATTGGCCTGTAGTTTTTTAAATCTACTTTTTCTCCTTTCTTTTTATATATCAGTTTTGTTATCCCCATCCCCATTCTTTCATTAACTTCTTCTTTTTCAAAAATTTCTCTAAAAATTTCCTTTAAAATCTTGGTTAAAATCTCTTTAAAACATATATAAAATTCACTCCCCAAACCATCTATTCCTGGACTTTTCTTTTTATTTAGCTGCTTTATTGCTCTTTCTATCTCTTCTTCTCTGATTTCTTGATTGCATTCTTTTCTATCTTCCTCGCTTATTTTTGCTTTTATCTGATTCAACAATTCCCTTTTTTCATTTTCTTCTACACCCCTTGTACTAAAAAGATCTTCATAAAAAATCCTTATTTCTTCTAAAATTTTTTCATTCCCTTCTACAATTTCCCCATTTTTTCCTCTTATCTCTTTTATCGTTTCAGCTTTCCCTTTCTTTTTTTCCAAATCAAAAAAGAACTTTGTGCATTTTTCTCCCTCCACCATATATTTAGCTTTGCTTCTTAACCTCGCCCCCTCATATTCTTTTTCCTCTATTTCTTTCAGTTTGTCCTCCATTTCCTTTATCTTTTTTATGTCTTTATTCTCATTATTTAATTCTCTTTCTAATGTCTCCTTTATTTCTTTTTCTTTGTGTCTTTTACTTATTTGTAAGATTCTGCAATACTTTATTGAAAACTTTTTTACTAGATATTTAACATTCTCCCACCACATTCTTTTGTCTTCTTCATACATTGCATCATCCTTCTCTTTCTCTATGATTCCTTTTATCTCTGCAACATAATCTTCATTCTTTAAAATCTCTGTATTTAAAATCCAAGTACCCGGTCCCCTTTGCACATTGCTCCAATCAATTTTAAAACGTAAAAACGTATGATCACTAAAACTGGTTTCTTCATAGCTGATTTTTTCAATAAAATTCTCCACATTTCTTGTACATAGCACATAATCAATTCTTGTTTTACATATAAAATGCCCCACTATTTGCTTCCTTGAATAAACCTTTTTCCCCCCATTTCCTTCCCTCCATACATCTATTAAATTATTTTCTCTCATCAATTCGTTTAATTCTTTCCTCCCTGTGTCCGATTTAAAAACCATCCCCTCAGCCATGTCTAGTTTGCTAAAAACTGTGTTAAAATCCCCCATCATTATTATTTCCTTATATTTCTTTATTACACTCCTTAAACAGTTAAAAAATTCTTTCTTTTCTTTCTCTTCTGTTGGTGCATGTACATTCACTAAAATTAATTCACGTCCTTCATAATTTACTTCCACAGCCATGCATTTCCCCATCTTATCTTTGTACACCACTTTGGTTGTATTAAAAACATCTTTTCTCATTAAAAACGCCACCCCTCTTCCAAGCCTACCATCCCCATTATTATATAAAATATCCCCTTCCCATTTCTTTTTGTATTCAATCATCACACTCTCTTTCCAATTTGTTTCTTGTAAAACAATGACATCTTCTCCTCTACACTTTTCTTTCACTCTTTCAAATTTTCTCATGTCCATCAGCCCCCTTGCATTAAAAGTAACACAACTTAAAACCATTAAAAAAAATAAAAATAAATACCTAAAAAACATTATTCTCCATTTTCTCCCTCCAGGCCCTTTAACACTTCATATCTGTTTGCACTTTCATCTTGGCTCCTTGTCATAGTCCTTTTTCTTGCATTTTCCAAATTCGGTGTTACCTTTAATGATCTCCTTCTTATTTGTCCTCTCCCCTCTCTGTCTTTGTCCATATTGTCCATTGTTATTTCTTCTTCACTTTCTGTCTCTTTACGTTGATCCTTCCTTCCTTGTCCATCTTTCTCCACGTCATCCCGATAATTTTTAAAACTGTCCGATGTTTCCATTGCTGTCCATTGCGTGTCTTGCTCCATTGTTTGTTCTTTATCTTTCTCGTTCTCTTGTTCCCTTTCTCCTTCCTCTCTGTTGCTCGTTCCTCCTTCCATTTCTTTTTGTTGTACATTTTCTTCCTCTTGTCCTTCATCGGTTTGTCCTTCCTCCTCGTTGTTTCCTTCATGCACCTGTCCGTCTACCTGATGCTCCCTAC
>NC_139968.1:3875846-3883346 GCF_963993115.1 Abramis brama | reverse complement strand
GTCTTTCCACTCTTGTCTGTTATCTTTATTTAAAAATTTCTTCATTATCTTAACCCTCAGACTCTTCATTCTTAAAACAGGATCTAACAAACCTAAACCCCCCTTCTCAACAGGCCCTATCATTGTGTCATATGCTATCTTTGCTGGTTTGCCATCCCATATAAACTTTAAAATACATGTTTTCAACTTCTTATAAACCCAAATTGGTAATGGAGTTACCTCTAAAGCATACCATATTTTTGACAGCATCAGAGCATTCACAATCAAAATTTTCCCTCTCAGATTCAAAAATCTTTGTCTCCAAAATGTCAATCTTCTCTCAATTCCTCCTAGAATCTCATCCCATATTATATCTCTAGTTTTCTTTTCCTCCTTCCCAATTCGAATTCCCAGAATTTTCATGTTTTCTGTCTCCTCTTTAAAATTAAGATAGTCAGGTAATTGTTTTGCCGTTCCTATTCTCATCATTACAGTTTTATCTATATTTACTTTTGCTCCTGAACCCTTACAATATTTTTGTATTTTCCCCATAGCTCCTTCAATGCTCATAATATCCTTTAAAATTAAAGTTGTGTCGTCCGCGTATTGGTAAATGTTTTGTTCTTTTCTCATTCCACCAAAGCCAACTCCTTTAATACTTTCATCTTCTGCAACTGCTAAACCTAAAGGTTCTGCTACAATACTATATAATAATGCAGATAAAGGGCAACCCTGTCTTATTGACCTTGTTATGCTAAAAACATCTGTCATAAAACCATTACACTTCACAAAACTAATTGCATCTTTATATAAGGATCTAATCCATTTTACAAACTTATCTCCAAAACCAAATTTCTCTAAAAGTTCAAATAAAAAATCATGTTCTACCCTATCGAAGGCTTTTTCTAAGTCTATACTAACCATGTATCCCTCCTTTTTACTTTCTATCATATAACTTATTTTATCCCTTATATTACATACTGTATCTGTAATTTCCCTCCCTATAATTGAATATGCTTGATTCGTTGTTATTATTTCTGGTAAAACCTTCTTTAATCGATTAGCCAAAACTTTGGCCAATATTTTAAAATCTGTATTTAACATTGATATAGGCCTATAGTTCTTTAAATCTGCTGAGTCACCTCTTTTCTTGAAAATTAATTTCACCATTCCTACTCTCATCAATTGACTTGCTTCCCCTTTATCATATATTTCCTTATATATTTCTTTTAAAAACGGTGTTAATGTTTTCTTGAAAGCCTTATAAAATTCACTGGTCAATCCGTCTGCTCCTGGACTTTTGCCATTATTCAACTGTGATATTGCTACCTCTATTTCTTCATCTAAAAGATCCGTATCACACCTTTCTTTATCTTCTTTAGTTACTTTTGTTTTTATCTTACTTAACAGAAACTGCTTTTCTTCTTCTTGTGTCCCTTCGCTTTTAAAAAGGTGTGCATAGAACTCTTTTACACTTCCCAATAGCTCTTTGATTTCCTTTGTTCTACTTCCATCCTGTTTTAATACCTCATTTATTGTATCAGCCTTTTGTCTATTTTCCTCTAAGCTAAAAAAGAATTTTGTGCACCTTTCTCCTTCTATTACATGTTTTGCTCTACTCCTTATCATAGCACCTCTACATTTTTCTTCTTCAATCTCCTTTAGTCTGCTCTCATATACTAAAATCATTTCTACATCCCCATTCTCCTTTTGTAATTCTTCTTTCAAAACATTTCTTACTGTTAGTTCTTCTTTCCTCTTGGTATTTTGTATCAAACTACTGTACCTTATTGAATATTTCTTTATCTCATACTTTACATTATCCCACCATACCCTCTTATCTTCTTCATACATTCTATTCCCTCTCTCATTCGTTATAATTTCTTCTATCTTCATTTTATACCCTTCATCTTTTAAAAGTTCATTATTTAAACACCATATCCCCTTTCCTCTCTCCACCCCCGTTTCATTCAAATGTACCATTAACATTCCATGGTCGCTTAAAGAAGTCATCTTATAATATATCTTATCAATCTTTCTTTTCATATTCCTTTTAATCAACATAAAATCTATTCTACTTTGTTTCATTTGATCTTTTACCAGCTGTCGTCTTGAGAAGTCTTTTATACCCTCATTCATCTCTCTCCATATGTCTATTAAATCATATTTA
Organism: Abramis brama; assembly: GCF_963993115.1. Taxonomy (NCBI): domain Eukaryota; kingdom Metazoa; phylum Chordata; class Actinopteri; order Cypriniformes; family Leuciscidae; genus Abramis; species Abramis brama. Next base: position 3,881,197 of record NC_139968.1, on the reverse strand, counting down.
TCCATTAATTTAAGCAATTCTTCTCTCCCACTATCTCTTTTATAAACCATGTCATTTGTTATATCCATTCTACTGAAAACTGTATTGAAATCACCCATTAGAATAACCCTCTCCCATTTTTCTATCAGGCCATTCAAATGATTAAAAAACATTTTCTTTTCTGCCTCTGCATTTGGTGCATGTACATTACACAGAAAAAAATGTTTCCCCTCCTATAGCCATTTTCACAATAATGCATTTTCCTTCTTTATCCTTGTATATGATTTCAACATCATCACTCATGTTTCTTTTACATAAAACAGCAACTCCTTTCCCTATCCCCCCTTCTCCGTTATTATAATAAATTCCTCCTTTCCATTTTGTTTTAAAGCTGTCCATCATTTCATCTTTCCAAAATGTTTCCTGCAGTAATATTACATCAGCTTTTTTACATAACTCTTTCAGTTTCACAAATTTATCCACATTAGTTAATCCTCTAACATTGATTGAAACAATACATAGAGTCATTAAAAACAACACATTCATGTTTCATTCTTTTCTCCCCCCTTCTCCATTAAATCTTCATCTTCTTTTGCACTTAAGCTTATTCTCCTTCTCTGTCCTTTTTCTCTACTTTCTTCTACATTTTGTTTATTCAATATTCCTCTTTTCATTCCCCTCCTTAGCTCCTCCAAATTAACTTCTATGCATTCCTCAACTTGCACCTTCTCATTTTTATCCCCCCTCCTCTCTTTTATTGTAACATCCACTGGGCCCACAATACCTTCTTCCATAATTCCCTCCATCTCATCCCGCTCTCCTCTCCCTGACTCCTTGTCTCCACCCTTTTCTTGCACATGCCCTTTACTATCTTCATTGTCTACTACAGTCACATCCTCCTTTTCTCCATTATTGACAGTGTCCATCATTTCCATAGCATCCTCATATTCGCCATTTTCCGTTTCCTCAATCTCTTCTTCATGTTCACTTTCACAATCACATCTCATAAATGCTTTCTTACAATCAGGACATTTATCAGCTCTACAGTCTTTCGCAAAATGTCCTTGTTCATAGCATTCGAAGCATTTAAAGTCAGGACAGTCCCTTATGATATGTCCAGGTTGCATACACAAGCGACACAGTTTTTCCTGTCCATCGTGAATCACCCTAAAGTACTGTGTGCCATCTGCAGTTTCAAATTTTGCACTATATGGCAGTGAAGTTACTTCTTTAGGAAATTTGACTTTCACATACCTCGTTCCGTCCGCAATATTAGTTCCTGGATATACTCTTCTCCTTATTTTCATTAGTGGAGTAACTCCCCAAAATTTCAATTTGTCCTCAATCACTTCATCCTCTAAATATGCCGGCAGGTGAAGAAAAGATACCATGTGCTCTTTTACCTCCAACCTCCTTACTTCGAAGAATTGGCCCTTTATTTCCATTCCGTCCACCAACACGTCGCAAACACCCACACCTTCCAATGTCAGCTCATATTCCCTGCCATGCCTTGGTCTCACAGCCAACAGTTTGCCAAATCCAATCTTCTGTGTTACTGCTTTAATGATATCTTCAGCTTTTACCTCCATGTTGTCTCTCAAATCAATCACCACTGTCGCTTCTTTCAGGTAATCCACTCTCCTCTTTACGTTCCGTTGTCCCTCATGATCCATATTAACTCTATTCATCTCTCTTGAACCTTTGTTTACTTCATTTCGCACAATCCGTTGTTCCAGTCCTCTTTCCATTCCTAGGTCGTTGCCATGTGGTCCGTCCATTGTTCAAACAAAACAAAGATCGCTTCCAAGCAGATCAACTGCTTGGAGCTTAAACGTGTGCCTTATAAACAAAAAATTAAATCTTCTTCCAAGATATAAACAAAGAAACAAAAATTTGATAATAAAGCTTAAGAAGAGCCTTTCTCTCCAACTGCAGTCAAACACACTTCCTGCTTGCTCTAGGGCGTTCTCAAAGTGGTATGGCCGTAAGCGAAATCTGCTGCCGAAAACGGGCTTTTTGAAGAAATTCATAGATTTTTTGAGACTTTCTGAAGAAACTCTGCTGCCAAGACTGGGCTTTTTGAAGAAACTCAGAGACTATTTCAGGTTTTTTGAACAAACTTTTAGACTCTTTTTTTTTTTTTTTTTTTTTTTTTTGAACCAAAAAAGCTTACAGCACCTGGTATTCCCAGGCGGTCTCCCATCCAAGTACTAACCAGGCCCGACTCTGCTTAGCTTCCGAGATCAGACGAGATCGGGCGTTCTCAAAGTGGTATGGCCGTAAGCGAAATCTGCTGCCGAAAACGGGCTATTTAAAAGGTTAGAACATTAGTGAAGTAAACTAAAAAGCTTACAGCACCTGGTATTCCCAGGCGGTCTCCCATCCAAGTACTAACCAGGCCCGACTCTGCTTAGCTTCCGAGATCAGACGAGATCGGGCGTTCTCAAAGTGGTATGGCCGTAAGCGAAATCTGCTGCCGAAAACGGGCTATTTAAAAGGTTAGAACATTAGTGAAGTAAACTAAAAAGCTTACAGCACCTGGTATTCCCAGGCGGTCTCCCATCCAAGTACTAACCAGGCCCGACTCTGCTTAGCTTCCGAGATCAGACGAGATCGGGCGTTCTCAAAGTGGTATGGCCGTAAGCGAAATCTGCTGCCGAAAACGGGCTATTTAAAAGGTTAGAACATTAGTGAAGTAAACTAAAAAGCTTACAGCACCTGGTATTCCCAGGCGGTCTCCCATCCAAGTACTAACCAGGCCCGACTCTGCTTAGCTTCCGAGATCAGACGAGATCGGGCGTTCTCAAAGTGGTATGGCCGTAAGCGAAATCTGCTGCCGAAAACGGGCTATTTAAAAGGTTAGAACATTAGTGAAGTAAACTAAAAAGCTTACAGCACCTGGTATTCCCAGGCGGTCTCCCATCCAAGTACTAACCAGGCCCGACTCTGCTTAGCTTCCGAGATCAGACGAGATCGGGCGTTCTCAAAGTGGTATGGCCGTAAGCGAAATCTGCTGCCGAAACCGGGCTATTTAAAAGGTTAGAACATTAGTGAAGTAAACTAAAAAGCTTACAGCACCTGGTATTCCCAGGCGGTCTCCCATCCAAGTACTAACCAGGCCCGACTCTGCTTAGCTTCCGAGATCAGACGAGATCGGGCGTTCTTTTTTTTTTTTCTTTTTTTTTTTTATTAAAACCAGAAGTTTTACATTAAAAACAAAATAATGTACATTTTTTACATTCCCTTTTCAATGTAGAAAACATGCAATTAACATTTGTACATAATAATTGTCACATAAGTTTTACATTTACATTCTTCATTTATCATTCCTATAACATTCATTTACAATTTTACTCTCAGAAAAACATGTAATTTTCCCAAAAAATACACAACTACACTAAACAAAAAACCAAACACAAAAAACAAAAAAACAAACAACAAAAAAAAACAGTCTACATATATCTTAATTTAATTCTCAAAATCGGATACCACTCTAAATATAACTCTTTTTTAATTTAACATTTCCTGTTATTTTATCCTTCCAAAACAAATAATTCAAATATATGCATCCATTCTTTTTAACTCCTTTGAGAACACACCATTTAATCACTCAATCTAAATAATGCTCAATAACTTTTCTCTTTTTTTCTAAATTCGTTCTCCTTAACTTCTGTTTTTTTAACACAAGCTTTAAATTTGGAATTTTCTTATATTTTAACACATGTCCTCCTATACTCTGGTTTTTCAGTTTACTTTTGACAACATTTTCTCTTCCTTTGCTTCTGGATCTTATAGTAGAACCATCTACTACCTTCAATTGGTCGAAATCAACATCAAAAAATGTGTTCTCTCCATGATCTTTACTGCATATTTGCTCAGTTTCATGCATTATTTCCATACTCAGTTCATGTGTCATTTTTTCATTCATTTCAGGTTTACCATTCATTTCCTTCAATGTTCCTTGTGTTATTTCCAATGATGTCTCTATTCCTTCTTCCCTTTGTCCTTCCTCTTCATCCTCCTCCATTTCCTCCTGATTCTCCACATTAGTCTCTTTGTTCCCTCCATTTTCTTTCTCAGTCTCTCCAGCATTTTCCAGTTCAGTTTCCTTCAACATTTGTCCCCCTACATCATCTGACCCTGTATTTTGTATTTCATTCTGATCCTCTATCCAGCACTCACATCTTACCATCACCTTTCTACAATCCGGGCACTTCACTGCATCGCAATCCCTCGCAAAATGTCCTTGTTCCTCACACTGGAAGCATTTGAACTCCGGACAATCTTTGAACACGTGTCCCGGATTCATGCACAATCGACAGGTTTTAACCTGACGATCATGCATGATCCGGAAGTATTGTGTTCCTTCCTCAGTTTCAAACTTTGTGCTGTATGGGAGGGATATTACTTCTTTAGGGAATTTAACCCTTAGGTATCTTGTACCATCTGCAATTTTTGTGCCCGGATACATTCTTCTCCTGATGTCAGATGCTGGTGCTACTCCCCATTTTGTTAATTGTTCTACAATATCTGAGTCATTGATGTAAGCAGGCAAATGTATAAATGAAACCACACATTCTCTTACTTGTAGTTGTCTTATTCCACACCATTTTCCTTTTATCGTCAGTCCTTCATCCAAGTTCCCGCACTCATCTTTGTTGGTCAATGTTATTTCATATTCCTTCCCCTGTCTCGGTCTCACCGCCAGAATCTTTCCTTCTCCGATCCTTTCATTCACCGCTTTAATGATGTCTTCCGCTCTTGCATCTCTCAAATCCGCCATATCCACAATCACCGTCGCCTCTCTAGAATAAATCTTCGTATAATCCATTCGTCCGTGTCCAGCTCGTTGTCTTTTTTCCACTCCATTATCCGTTAGCCTTCGTCCTTCTCCTGCCGTGTCCATATCCTTGCCTTTTAATCCATCCATTGTCCAAATCAAAATCAAAATACTCCCCAGACAGCAAACTGCTGCTGGGAAGTGTATAAACTCAGCAAAACAAACTCAAAAAATCAAATAAACAAACAAAAATCACTAAAACAAAGCACATGGAAGAGCCTCTCTCTCCCTACTGCCAGCTCACTTCCTGGATCGTACCACTATCGGGCGTTCTCAAAGTGGTATGGCCGTAAGCGAAATCTGCTGCCGAAAACGGGCTATTTAAAAGGTTAGAACATTAGTGAAGTAAACTAAAAAGCTTACAGCACCTGGTATTCCCAGGCGGTCTCCCATCCAAGTACTAACCAGGCCCGACTCTGCTTAGCTTCCGAGATCAGACGAGATCGGGCGTTCTCAAAGTGGTATGGCCGTAAGCGAAATCTGCTGCCGAAAACGGGCTATTTAAAAGGTTAGAACATTAGTGAAGTAAACT
>NC_139968.1:3830846-3835846 GCF_963993115.1 Abramis brama | reverse complement strand
TCTCAAAGTGGTATGGCCGTAAGCGAAATCTGCTGCCGAAAACGGGCTATTTAAAAGGTTAGAACATTAGTGAAGTAAACTAAAAAGCTTACAGCACCTGGTATTCCCAGGCGGTCTCCCATCCAAGTACTAACCAGGCCCGACTCTGCTTAGCTTCCGAGATCAGACGAGATCGGGCGTTCTCAAAGTGGTATGGCCGTAAGCGAAATCTGCTGCCGAAAACGGGCTTTTTGAAGAAATTCATAGATTTTTTGAGACTTTCTGAAAAAACTCTCCTGCCAAGACTGGGCTTTTTGAAGAAACTCAGAGACTATTTCAGGTTTTTTGAACAAACTTTTAGACTCTTTTTTTTTTTTTTGAACCAAAAAAGCTTACAGCACCTGGTATTCCCAGGCGGTCTCCCATCCAAGTACTAACCAGGCCCGACTCTGCTTAGCTTCCGAGATCAGACGAGATCGGGCGTTCTTTTTTTTTATTTTTTTTTTTTTATTAAGAAATTTCAATCAATAAAATACAATAAGAATAAATACAATAAAAAATACATATTTTCTTCTACAATCATCTCTACATCACATATCTTCCTTTTACATACACAATTTAAAAATCACCTTCACTTCCTGGCAGCTTCCACATTAAGTCTTTTAAAACACAACAAACATTTGGGGTAAAAACACGATAAAAAGCATCCAACATATTTTCACATTTAAAATACATATACAATCTTTCAATATATAGCTCCGTTTTCCTTTTAAACACAGTCCAAACATCCAATACAATTTTTTCTTTTTTAGCCACAGTTCTTCTCTCCCATATTGCACTTTTCATTAACATTACACACAGATTGATAAAACTTTTGTTTTGACACTTCTTTTCCCAACCAAACATCACCACTCTGTTCCATTCCATTACATTTTCATCCCACTCCTCAGTCAAATCTTTAATTAAACATTTACATTTTTCTAAAAATTCCTCCAGTTCTTTACAATATAAAAACAGATGTAAAATCCACTCTTCCTTTTCCTGGCACACTTTACACAGAGCGTTTTCTTCAAAACCTATTTTATTTAAAACAACCTCAGTAAAAACCACTTTATGCCTTATAAAATACTCCAAACATTCCAATTTTGTTTCCACACACCTCCCCCTCATGTTTCTCCATACACACTCTTCTTTTAAATCTTTGAATTTCTGCACCCAGTATCCATTTGCAATCGGCTCTTTAAAAACACCATCTCTAAAAGAACAATAAATCATTTTCACAGTACATTCCTTAAAATCATACAGTTTTCCCCCTAACTTCACATAAATACCTTTCTCTTTTGGCTCTCCTTCCATACTTTCTATTCTTTTAATCCACTTTTCGGGTATTGCACTTTTAATGATTTCATACTTATTTATTATCCCTTGTTCACTGTAATCCTCTTTTGCCTCCTCCATTGCATCCACAATAAATTGTGTCGGTAAAAACCCTTCTTTAAATTCATATAAAACGTCTCTTACTCTTGTTATCCCCACTTCCATCCATTTCTTTAAAAACATTTCTTTCTCTTGGTTTAAAATGTTTTTGTTTAAGAACAGAGGTTGATTTAAAATGTTTTCTCTCCCATGTGGATCATACTCGACTTTGGCTAAAAATTTCCCCCAGGCACTAAAAATTTCTCTATAAAACTCTGGTAAGCATTCTGTCATCCAAATCTTCGTTTTCATCCATAAAATTCCATCCCCCATGTTAAAATTCCCACATTTGTTTAAAAAATATTTCATCGTCTTTATCCACTCTGGTTTTCCCTCATCTTGTAGGTATTTCTTCACTATTTTCACTCTCAAACTATTTTTTCTTTGTTCCACATCCATTAAACCTAACCCCCCCTTGTCTACCGCCCCTAAAATCGTGTTAAAAGCTATTCTTGCTGGTTTCCCCTCCCATAAAAAGTCAAGAAAACATTTCTTCAACCTCTTTTCTGTCCACAATGGCATCTCCGACACATATAAAACATACCATAGCTTAGAAACCATTAAAACATTCAATATTAAAACCTTCCCTTTCAAATTTAATGTTCTCAATTTCCAAAAATTTAACCTTCTCTCTATTTCTGTTACTAGTTGCTCCCACATTTCATCTCTTACTTTCCTCTCATTTTTCCCCATTAAAATTCCTAAAATCCTAATTTCTTCCACTTCCTTGAAATTAAAATAATTCCTTAAAACCATTGCTTTACCAAATCTCATATATACTGTCTTATCCTCATTTACTTTACTCCCAGATCCTTTACAATATTTTTCTACAACCTTCATAACTTCTTTGACGCTCTCCTTTCCTTTTACTATTATTGTAGTGTCATCAGCATATTGAAAAACCTTCCCTTCAGCTTTGTTTTCCTCAATTTCAATTCCAATTATTCCTTCTTTTTGTTTTATAGCTAATCCTAATGGTTCTGATACAAGTGAATATAATAACGCTGAAAGCGGACAACCCTGTCTTATTGATCTTGTGATTTTAAAACAATCTGTTAAAAAACCATTACATTTTATTCTTGTTAAAGCACCCTTATATAAAATCTCAATCCATTTGATAAAATCTCCCCCAAAACCAAAATTCTTTAAAACATCAAATAAATACCCGTGTTCAACCCTATCAAAAGCTTTTTCAAAATCTAAACTAATTACGTATCCATCTTCCTTTTTTTCTTTCATGTACCATATTGTGTCTCTTATGCTCATTGTTATATCCGCTATATCCCTTCCTTTTACTCCGTACGCTTGGTTTGTTTCAATTATACTTGGCATTACTTCTTTTAATCTGTTTGCTAAAACTTTTGCTAAAATCTTAAGATCTGTGTTCAGCATTGTGATTGGCCTGTAGTTTTTTAAATCTACTTTTTCTCCTTTCTTTTTATATATCAGTTTTGTTATCCCCATCCCCATTCTTTCATTAACTTCTTCTTTTTCAAAAATTTCTCTAAAAATTTCCTTTAAAATCTTGGTTAAAATCTCTTTAAAACATATATAAAATTCACTCCCCAAACCATCTATTCCTGGACTTTTCTTTTTATTTAGCTGCTTTATTGCTCTTTCTATCTCTTCTTCTCTGATTTCTTGATTGCATTCTTTTCTATCTTCCTCGCTTATTTTTGCTTTTATCTGATTCAACAATTCCCTTTTTTCATTTTCTTCTACACCCCTTGTACTAAAAAGATCTTCATAAAAAATCCTTATTTCTTCTAAAATTTTTTCATTCCCTTCTACAATTTCCCCATTTTTTCCTCTTATCTCTTTTATCGTTTCAGCTTTCCCTTTCTTTTTTTCCAAATCAAAAAAGAACTTTGTGCATTTTTCTCCCTCCACCATATATTTAGCTTTGCTTCTTAACCTCGCCCCCTCATATTCTTTTTCCTCTATTTCTTTCAGTTTGTCCTCCATTTCCTTTATCTTTTTTATGTCTTTATTCTCATTATTTAATTCTCTTTCTAATGTCTCCTTTATTTCTTTTTCTTTGTGTCTTTTACTTATTTGTAAGATTCTGCAATACTTTATTGAAAACTTTTTTACTAGATATTTAACATTCTCCCACCACATTCTTTTGTCTTCTTCATACATTGCATCATCCTTCTCTTTCTCTATGATTCCTTTTATCTCTGCAACATAATCTTCATTCTTTAAAATCTCTGTATTTAAAATCCAAGTACCCGGTCCCCTTTGCACATTGCTCCAATCAATTTTAAAACGTAAAAACGTATGATCACTAAAACTGGTTTCTTCATAGCTGATTTTTTCAATAAAATTCTCCACATTTCTTGTACATAGCACATAATCAATTCTTGTTTTACATATAAAATGCCCCACTATTTGCTTCCTTGAATAAACCTTTTTCCCCCCATTTCCTTCCCTCCATACATCTATTAAATTATTTTCTCTCATCAATTCGTTTAATTCTTTCCTCCCTGTGTCCGATTTAAAAACCATCCCCTCAGCCATGTCTAGTTTGCTAAAAACTGTGTTAAAATCCCCCATCATTATTATTTCCTTATATTTCTTTATTACACTCCTTAAACAGTTAAAAAATTCTTTCTTTTCTTTCTCTTCTGTTGGTGCATGTACATTCACTAAAATTAATTCACGTCCTTCATAATTTACTTCCACAGCCATGCATTTCCCCATCTTATCTTTGTACACCACTTTGGTTGTATTAAAAACATCTTTTCTCATTAAAAACGCCACCCCTCTTCCAAGCCTACCATCCCCATTATTATATAAAATATCCCCTTCCCATTTCTTTTTGTATTCAATCATCACACTCTCTTTCCAATTTGTTTCTTGTAAAACAATGACATCTTCTCCTCTACACTTTTCTTTCACTCTTTCAAATTTTCTCATGTCCATCAGCCCCCTTGCATTAAAAGTAACACAACTTAAAACCATTAAAAAAAATAAAAATAAATACCTAAAAAACATTATTCTCCATTTTCTCCCTCCAGGCCCTTTAACACTTCATATCTGTTTGCACTTTCATCTTGGCTCCTTGTCATAGTCCTTTTTCTTGCATTTTCCAAATTCGGTGTTACCTTTAATGATCTCCTTCTTATTTGTCCTCTCCCCCCTCTGTCTTTGTCCATATTGTCCATTGTTATTTCTTCTTCACTTTCTGTCTCTTTACGTTGATCCTTCCTTCCTTGTCCATCTTTCTCCACGTCATCCCGATAATTTTTAAAACTGTCCGATGTTTCCATTGCTGTCCATTGCGTGTCTTGCTCCATTGTTTGTTCTTTATCTTTCTCGTTCTCTTGTTCCCTTTCTCCTTCCTCTCTGTTGCTCGTTCCTCCTTCCATTTCTTTTTGTTGTACATTTTCTTCCTCTTGTCCTTCATCGGTTTGTCCTTCCTCCTCGTTGTTTCCTTCATGCACCTGTCCGTCTACCTGATGCTCCCTACCTCCTTCCTCCATCCAACACTCACACTTATTTAAAATTTCCTGACACTCCGGGCACCTGACTGCATTACAGTC
>NC_139968.1:3735846-3740846 GCF_963993115.1 Abramis brama | reverse complement strand
CTTTAAATTCATATAAAACGTCTCTTACTCTTGTTATCCCCACTTCCATCCATTTCTTTAAAAACATTTCTTTCTCTTGGTTTAAAATGTTTTTGTTTAAGAACAGAGGTTGATTTAAAATGTTTTCTCTCCCATGTGGATCATACTCGACTTTGGCTAAAAATTTCCCCCAGGCACTAAAAATTTCTCTATAAAACTCTGGTAAGCATTCTGTCATCCAAATCTTCGTTTTCATCCATAAAATTCCATCCCCCATGTTAAAATTCCCACATTTGTTTAAAAAATATTTCATCGTCTTTATCCACTCTGGTTTTCCCTCATCTTGTAGGTATTTCTTCACTATTTTCACTCTCAAACTATTTTTTCTTTGTTCCACATCCATTAAACCTAACCCCCCCTTGTCTACCGCCCCTAAAATCGTGTTAAAAGCTATTCTTGCTGGTTTCCCCTCCCATAAAAAGTCAAGAAAACATTTCTTCAACCTCTTTTCTGTCCACAATGGCATCTCCGACACATATAAAACATACCATAGCTTAGAAACCATTAAAACATTCAATATTAAAACCTTCCCTTTCAAATTTAATGTTCTCAATTTCCAAAAATTTAACCTTCTCTCTATTTCTGTTACTAGTTGCTCCCACATTTCATCTCTTACTTTCCTCTCATTTTTCCCCATTAAAATTCCTAAAATCCTAATTTCTTCCACTTCCTTGAAATTAAAATAATTCCTTAAAACCATTGCTTTACCAAATCTCATATATACTGTCTTATCCTCATTTACTTTACTCCCAGATCCTTTACAATATTTTTCTACAACCTTCATAACTTCTTTGACGCTCTCCTTTCCTTTTACTATTATTGTAGTGTCATCAGCATATTGAAAAACCTTCCCTTCAGCTTTGTTTTCCTCAATTTCAATTCCAATTATTCCTTCTTTTTGTTTTATAGCTAATCCTAATGGTTCTGATACAAGTGAATATAATAACGCTGAAAGCGGACAACCCTGTCTTATTGATCTTGTGATTTTAAAACAATCTGTTAAAAAACCATTACATTTTATTCTTGTTAAAGCACCCTTATATAAAATCTCAATCCATTTGATAAAATCTCCCCCAAAACCAAAATTCTTTAAAACATCAAATAAATACCCGTGTTCAACCCTATCAAAAGCTTTTTCAAAATCTAAACTAATTACGTATCCATCTTCCTTTTTTTCTTTCATGTACCATATTGTGTCTCTTATGCTCATTGTTATATCCGCTATATCCCTTCCTTTTACTCCGTACGCTTGGTTTGTTTCAATTATACTTGGCATTACTTCTTTTAATCTGTTTGCTAAAACTTTTGCTAAAATCTTAAGATCTGTGTTCAGCATTGTGATTGGCCTGTAGTTTTTTAAATCTACTTTTTCTCCTTTCTTTTTATATATCAGTTTTGTTATCCCCATCCCCATTCTTTCATTAACTTCTTCCTTTTCAAAAATTTCTCTAAAAATTTCCTTTAAAATCTTGGTTAAAATCTCTTTAAAACATATATAAAATTCACTCCCCAAACCATCTATTCCTGGACTTTTCTTTTTATTTAGCTGCTTTATTGCTCTTTCTATCTCTTCTTCTCTGATTTCTTGATTGCATTCTTTTCTATCTTCCTCGCTTATTTTTGCTTTTATCTGATTCAACAATTCCCTTTTTTCATTTTCTTCTACACCCCTTGTACTAAAAAGATCTTCATAAAAAATCCTTATTTCTTCTAAAATTTTTTCATTCCCTTCTACAATTTCCCCATTTTTTCCTCTTATCTCTTTTATCGTTTCAGCTTTCCCTTTCTTTTTTTCCAAATCAAAAAAGAACTTTGTGCATTTTTCTCCCTCCACCATATATTTAGCTTTGCTTCTTAACCTCGCCCCCTCATATTCTTTTTCCTCTATTTCTTTCAGTTTGTCCTCCATTTCCTTTATCTTTTTTATGTCTTTATTCTCATTATTTAATTCTCTTTCTAATGTCTCCTTTATTTCTTTTTCTTTGTGTCTTTTACTTATTTGTAAGATTCTGCAATACTTTATTGAAAACTTTTTTACTAGATATTTAACATTCTCCCACCACATTCTTTTGTCTTCTTCATACATTGCATCATCCTTCTCTTTCTCTATGATTCCTTTTATCTCTGCAACATAATCTTCATTCTTTAAAATCTCTGTATTTAAAATCCAAGTACCCGGTCCCCTTTGCACATTGCTCCAATCAATTTTAAAACGTAAAAACGTATGATCACTAAAACTGGTTTCTTCATAGCTGATTTTTTCAATAAAATTCTCCACATTTCTTGTACATAGCACATAATCAATTCTTGTTTTACATATAAAATGCCCCACTATTTGCTTCCTTGAATAAACCTTTTTCCCCCCATTTCCTTCCCTCCATACATCTATTAAATTATTTTCTCTCATCAATTCGTTTAATTCTTTCCTCCCTGTGTCCGATTTAAAAACCATCCCCTCAGCCATGTCTAGTTTGCTAAAAACTGTGTTAAAATCCCCCATCATTATTATTTCCTTATATTTCTTTATTACACTCCTTAAACAGTTAAAAAATTCTTTCTTTTCTTTCTCTTCTGTTGGTGCATGTACATTCACTAAAATTAAATCACGTCCTTCATAATTTACTTCCACAGCCATGCATTTCCCCATCTTATCTTTGTACACCACTTTGGTTGTATTAAAAACATCTTTTCTCATTAAAAACGCCACCCCTCTTCCAAGCCTACCATCCCCATTATTATATAAAATATCCCCTTCCCATTTCTTTTTGTATTCAATCATCACACTCTCTTTCCAATTTGTTTCTTGTAAAACAATGACATCTTCTCCTCTACACTTTTCTTTCACTCTTTCAAATTTTCTCATGTCCATCAGCCCCCTTGCATTAAAAGTAACACAACTTAAAACCATTAAAAAAAATAAAAATAAATACCTAAAAAACATTATTCTCCATTTTCTCCCTCCAGGCCCTTTAACACTTCATATCTGTTTGCACTTTCATCTTGGCTCCTTGTCATAGTCCTTTTTCTTGCATTTTCCAAATTCGGTGTTACCTTTAATGATCTCCTTCTTATTTGTCCTCTCCCCTCTCTGTCTTTGTCCATATTGTCCATTGTTATTTCTTCTTCACTTTCTGTCTCTTTACGTTGATCCTTCCTTCCTTGTCCATCTTTCTCCACGTCATCCCGATAATTTTTAAAACTGTCCGATGTTTCCATTGCTGTCCATTGCGTGTCTTGCTCCATTGTTTGTTCTTTATCTTTCTCGTTCTCTTGTTCCCTTTCTCCTTCCTCTCTGTTGCTCGTTCCTCCTTCCATTTCTTTTTGTTGTACATTTTCTTCCTCTTGTCCTTCATCGGTTTGTCCTTCCTCCTCGTTGTTTCCTTCATGCACCTGTCCGTCTACCTGATGCTCCCTACCTCCTTCCTCCATCCAACACTCACACTTATTTAAAATTTCCTGACACTCCGGGCACCTGACTGCATTACAGTCTCTTGCGAAGTGTCCCTTTTCTTCACACTTGTAGCACTTAAAATCTGGGCATTCTTTCAGCAGATGATCTGGGCTCATGCACAGCCTACAGGTCTTCACCTGGTGACTGTGCATCACCCTGAAATACTGCTGCCCTTCAGCTGTTTCCAGCCTTGTGCTGTATGGCAATGATGCCACCTCCTTAGGGAACCTTACTTTAAGGAACCTTGTTCCATCCTCGATTTCAGTGCCCGGGTAGCATCTCCTTTTAATTTTTGATATGGGATTAACTCCCCATCCCTCCAATTTCTCTATAATTTCTCTATCATCAAGGTAGACGGGCAGATGCATGAAGGAAACAACATAGTCCCTATTTTGCAGTTTTTTTATTTCACAATTCACCCCTTTTATATTCAGTCCATCAATCAATTCCTCACATGTTTCCTCGTTTTCCATTGTTAGTTCATACTCCTTTCCTTGTCTTGGTCTTAATGCCAGAATTTTCCCATTTCCACATTTATCCACCACTGCCTTGATAATATCCGCAGCTCTCACCTCATTAACATTCTCCACATTCACAATCAGCGTCGCCTCCTTTAAATACTTCCTTCCACCGAGCTTGTCTCGAACGTCTTGATTTTTCCCGTGTCCCGCTCGTTGTCGATAATCCAGTCTCGTGTCGTTTGCCCTGCGTTTCTCTCCAGCCAGTCCAGTGTCGTTTGCCGTGTGTGTTCCTCTAGCCCGTCCAGTGTCGTTTTCCGTGCGTGTTCCTCCTGCCAGTCCAGTGTCGTTTTCCGTGCGTGTTCCTCCTGCCAGTCCAGTGTCGTTTTCCGTGCGTGTTCCTCCTGCCAGTCCAGTGTCGTTTGCCATTAATCCATCCATTATAAATAAAAGAACAAAAACACGCTTAAACTCCCCCCAAACAGCAAAAGCTGCTGGGAGGAAAACTCAAACAAAAAACAAAAAACAAAAAAAAGACTATTATTTTCAAAAAACAAAACTAAATTAAACGGAAAATTGGTGAGCCTGTCTCACCTACTGCAAACTACAAACTGCCACGTCACTTCCTGTGAGCTCAACAGCGCCCTCAAAGTGGTATGGCCGTAAACGAAATCTGCTGCCGAAAACGGGCTATTTAAAAGATTAGAACATTAGTGAAGTAAACTAAAAAGCTTACAGCACCTGGTATTCCCAGGCGGTCTCCCATCCAAGTACTAACCAGGCCCGACTCTGCTTAGCTTCCGAGATCAGACGAGATCGGGCGTTCTCAAAGTGGTATGGCCGTAAGCGAAATCTGCTGCCGAAAACGGGCTTTTTGAAGAAATTCATAGATTTTTTGAGACTTTCTGAAGAAACTCTCCTGCCAAGACTGGGCTTTTTGAAGAAACTCAGAGACTATTTCAGGTTTTTTGAACACACTTTTAGACTCTTTTTTTTTTTTTTTTTTTTTTTTTAACCAAAAAAGCTTACAGCACCTGGTATTCCCAGGCGGT
>NC_139968.1:3535846-3540846 GCF_963993115.1 Abramis brama | reverse complement strand
ATTTACATAACTCATATTACATTCTTTACACCTTTCAAATCCATAACATTTTAAATCAATTTAGCATATACAGCATGTTCTTTAAATTTAAACCACTTTACATCACTCAAACGAAAACAAACATAAATAAAAATAAACCAAACTTAACTTTTCAAAAATTTAAACTTAACCCTTCATTTGTACATATAAATCCACTTTCTTCTACAAACGCACTTTCAAAGTCATCTTTGCTTAGGTATTTCCACATTAAATACACATTCTTTCTTACAATACTCTTAAACATTTCCACCACATTTACTTTCCTTTTCTCATAATATGCTGTGTTCCTTCTCACCCATATTGCGTACCTAGCATTGCTCAAAATTAAATTCCAGAAGTTCACCTTCCTATCCTTATAATTTGTACCTTCACCAAACAAAAACAGTTTTTTCCACTCATTCCCCTCAACCTCTTTTCCCATCCCATCTTTTATCAATTTTCTCATTTTTCCATGGAACTCCTCCAGCTCCTTGCACTCAAAAAAAATATGCATTAATGTTTCAGGCTCAGTCCCACATACATCACATTCCCTACTCACATTTCTATTCATCTGATGGATTACCACCTTTGTATAAATCCTGTTATGTCTTAACTTAAAATCCAAGTTTTCACAGTCCAATCCATTATACTTCACACTTAAATTTTTCCATATTGTTTTTACATTTAAGTCAGGAAAAACTCTTGGCCATACTGCCTCTGATGCAGGCGCCTTGATCTCTTTTCTGACCATCATTTTATATACAGTTTTCACATTTATTTCCCACAAAAACTTCTTCCTCTCATTTTCCACAATATATATTTCAGGTATTCCCCAATCTCCCACTTTAACAGTTTCCCTTTCAATCCTTTCTACCCACTTTTCAGGCAGGCTTTTTTTAATGTTTTCACATTCACCATCCACTTTTGCTTTTCCAATTTCATCATCCCACCCCACCACACAATCATATACTGCCCTATTCGGTAAAAACCCTTTCACATATTCATATGCCAAGTCTTTAACTTTTCTCACCCCTGCTCTCATAAACAATTTGTTATATAACATGTTCCCTCCCCTCCTTATTCTCGGGTTTAGGAAAATTGGCTGATTAAGAATTTGATTTATATTTTCACATTCATACTTCACATTAGTTAAAAACTCACCCCATGCAGTAAACACTTCTTGATAAAATAAAGGCAACTTTTCAAACATTGGTTTTTTTAACACCATGAACAGTCCTTCTTCTCCACACCCTCCTCCATCATTTAAATATTTTCTCATATACCCCTTCCATCCATACTCTATTTTACCACATAAATACTTTTTTATTGTCTTTACTCTTATTGCCTTCCTTTTCACATCCAAATCTACCAATTTCAAACCTCCCTCACTGTAATCTGCTATTAGTGTTTTTGCTGATATTTTTACACCTTTTCCACCCCACACAAAGATATTCACAGCCTCTTTTATTCCGTTTAGTGCCCAGTCCGGTAAATCGATTGCTCCTATTACATAATTGCATTTTGTTAACATTAGTGAATTAACCACCACCACTTTTCCTCTTAATCTTAATTCCCTTTGTTTCCAGAACTGTAATACCTGCTTGATTTTATTTAGCACTCCCGACCATGTTGCATCTCTTGCCTCTTTTGCATTCTCACCTATATTTACCCCTAATATTTTTATAAAATCTTTCGTTATTTTAAAAGGAATATCTGACCCTTCCAACCTTACTCCTCCTATACTCATTATTTCTGATTTATCCACATTTATTTTGGCACCTGACGCTTTCCCATATTTATCCATCTGTATTCTGATTTTGTTTATACTGTCTGTATTCCTAACTGTGAAAGTTGTGTCATCTGCGTACTGGTGTATTATGCTCAATCCCCCATTTGGTATTTGTATACCTATTATTTCTTTATCCTTTTTAATGAGTGTTGCTAGAGGCTCCGCTGTTATTGAGTACAATATTGCCGATAACGGGCACCCTTGCCTCACTGACCTCTCTAGCTGGAAAGGTT
Organism: Abramis brama; assembly: GCF_963993115.1. Taxonomy (NCBI): domain Eukaryota; kingdom Metazoa; phylum Chordata; class Actinopteri; order Cypriniformes; family Leuciscidae; genus Abramis; species Abramis brama. The sequence goes on along the minus strand of NC_139968.1, from coordinate 3,538,806 downwards.
CTGTTAAAACCCCATTGACTTTTACACAACTTCTCGCGTTTGCATATATTAACTTTATCCATTTCAGCATTCTCTCCCCAAACCCAAATCTCTCCATTGTCTGCTCTATGAAGCTGTGCTCCACCCTGTCAAAAGCCTTATTCAAATCAATAGATAAAAGCAATCCTCCTTTCCCATCTTTCCCCAACCCTTCTACTACGTCCCTTATAGTGCAAATTGTATCTGAAATATCCCTACCCTTTATACTGTATGCTTGACTTGGTGATATGATTGAACCTACTACCTCTTTTATCCTGTTAGCCATTACTTTTGTCAGTATTTTGTAATCGGTATTTAAAAGACTCAGTGGTCTGTAATTCTCTAATTTTAGTGGACTTCCTTTATTTTTATATAATATTGTGATTACCCCCAATCCCATTGACTCTGGCATTTCCCCTCTCTCTTCCATATTTCTAAAAACCCTCCATAAAATTGGTGCTACAATCTCTTCAAAGGTCTTATAAAATTCATGCGTTAAGCCATCTGAGCCCGGACTTTTATTCTTCTTAGTCTGTTTTATTGCTTCTTTTATCTCTACAATACCTATATCACCTTCACATATATTTTTCTCACTTTCACTTAACCTCGCACTCACAGAACTCAACACTTCCTCCACATACTCCTGTTTTACCCCTTCTTTCTTAAACAAATTCTTATAAAATATTTCTACTTGTCTTATTATTTCCACATAATCCGTGATCTTATCCCCTTTTTCATTTTCCAGCTCTGTTATATACTTTTTCCTTTGCTTTTTCTTTTCTAGGTTTAGAAAAAACTTCGTGCTTCTTTCCCCCTCTAACGCATACTGCGCTCTACTCCTTATTATAGCACCTTTACTTTTTTCTCTTTCATATTCCTCTATTTCTGCTCTTATCTGTAGAAAACGTTCTTTGTCTTGCTCGGGATTACTTTCTATTTTTTCTGCTTCCCTCTTCAACTCATTTTCCATTGCCTCAAACTTACACCTTCTCTTAAAATCCCTTTGCTTTGCATATCTAATGCTTCTTTTTTTAATTATCCCTTTCATTTTTTCCCACCACACACATACATTTTCATCAAATAAAACATTTTCCATTTCATAAACAATACATTTTCTAATGTTTTCTTTGTATGCCTTTTCTTTTAGCAAGTCTGCGTTCAAAGCCCACATTCCTCCCCCTCTCACCTCCTCATTTACACCCATCTTTACCATCATCATCGCATGATCACTTACTCCCACAAACTTATATTTCACATTTTTTACATATTTTAACATTTCTCTTTTAGCTAAACATAAATCAATACGACTTTGTTTTAAAACACCCATCACCAATTGCCTTCTCGAAAAGTCTTTTTTGTAGGGATTCTCATCCCTCCATACATCCACAATGTCCTCATTCTGCATCCATTCAATCAAATACTTTCTGGATGCATCAGACTTAAAGTTCGCACTACTAGACGCATCCAGCCTTGTGCACCATACATTAAAATCACCAACAACTATGAAGTTTCCTTTACACAATGTCTTGATTTCTCTGAAAACTTCCTTTCTTTCAATTTCAATGTTGGGAGCATAAACGTTTATCAGCCTGAAGAGTTCATTTTGAAACACAAATTCAGTCACTAACAGTCTCCCATTACCATCCTTATATATTTGCTTCACATTTTTTAGTCCATCTCCTTTTATCAAGGTTGCCACTCCACAGGATTTTACAGTCCCATGATTCACTATAATAACACCTTCCCACCTCTTTTTTATATTGTCCATCATTTCATCAGACCAATGAGTTTCTTGCAAACACAGTATATCTGCTTTTAAAAACCCTTTCACTTTCTCAAACTTGTTCATATCTCTTAATCCATTGCTGTTTAGACAGGCAATGTTCAGGATGCCCCACATAACAAGTATCAAAATTTTGAGCATAGGCAAACTCATTTTGGTAAATCCAAACACTTACTTTCTGCCGTATGCTCCTTCAGATCTTTCTTCTTCCTCTTCTTCTGCACCTTTTTCCCTTCACTTGTGTCCATATCCTCTTCATCAATTGACACTATACTCTCTGGCACCTCTCCACACTCCTCCGCCTGTAGATTTTCACTTTGCCTTTTCGCACCGCCAGCCTCCTGACTCTCTCCATCACCATTCGCTGTCTCCGCTTCTCCATCCTCACGCCTCGAGCCCCTCATCGCCATCTCCTTTCCAGGTTCCGCTCTCCTCACTTTCTTTTTCCTTTCTCTTTCTCTCTGCTTTAGCCCCGGAGCCTCCTCCTCCTTACCGCTCACATTCTCCGATGCTCTCCGCTCCGCTTTTTCTTCTTCTCCACTCCATGCATCTCTTGCAGTCACTTCACCTTCCTCTCCTTCAATCTCCACTTCTTCAATCACCTCATACAAATCCGAGTCCTCCTCATTGCTGTTTTCCTCTTCCATCTCCGACGGTGTTTCACACTCACACAATCCAGGTCTCATGTTACATATCACGCAGTTCGCCTCCTTACACTCTCTGGCGTAGTGTCCTTGCTCACCACATTTAAAACATCTAAAACTTGGACAGTCTCTCACGATGTGTCCAGGCTTAATGCATAGACGGCAGACTTTTACTTGCCTGTCATGGATCACTCTGAAATGCTCCGTCCCTCCAAGTGTCTCAAACTTAGTAGAATATGGCAGCGACTTCACCACATCATTAAATTTTACTTTTAAAAATCTGGTCCCGTCCGCAATGTCTGTCCCCGGCCACATCCTCCTTTTTACCTTTGAAACAGCTTTCACTCCCCATTCCGTCAGCTTATTTAAAATCTCCTCATCCTGAATGTACGTCGGCAGTCCTAAAAACGAGACTACCATCTCCAAACAGTCCACCTCCTTCGCCATCACCCGACTGTTTTTTATCTTTATCCCGTCCAGCAGCTTCTCCTTTCCTTTTTCCTCTTCCATAGTCA
>NC_139968.1:3518346-3520846 GCF_963993115.1 Abramis brama | reverse complement strand
ACATACCACATCTTTGCCAGTACTAATGAATTAAAAGCCAATACCTTCCCTTTTAATGTTAGTGCTCTTAATTTCCAATAATTTAAAATCCTTTCCATTTTCCCAACCACCTCTTCCCACATCAAATCTCTCCCTACTTTTTCATTCTTCCCAATCCAAACCCCTAAAATTTTCAAATTGTCTTCTTCTTTAAAAGAATAAAAACTTTGTACTTTCTCTCCAACCTCTCCTACACTCATAAAAAACGTTTTTTGTATATTCACTTTAGCTCCAGATCCCTTACAATACCTTTCAATTATATTCATTGATTTTCTTACATCATCCACATCTCTTACTATTAAGGTCGTATCATCTGCATATTGATAAACTTTCTGTAATTCTTCCATTCCTTCTATTTCTATTCCCTTAATTCCCTTTTCCTCTTTTAAAGCCAACCCCAATGCTTCTGCAACTAAGCTATACAACAATGCGGATAGTGGACACCCTTGTCTTATCGATCGTGTTAATTTAAAAGTGTCCGTCACAAATCCATTACATTTAATCTGACTTCTTACATCTTTGTATAAAATCTTTATCCATTTAATAAAATTTTCCCCAAATCCATACTGTTTCAAGACCCCAAATAAAAATTGATGCTCAACTCTATCAAACGCCTTCTCCAGATCCAAGCTAATCACATACCCTCTTTTCTTTTCTGCTATCATAAAACTAACCACATCTCTTATACTACTAATAGTATCCGTTATATCTCTTCCCCTTATTGCATATGCTTGGTTTGTCTGAATTATGTTTGGTAAAATCAATTTTAATCTATTAGCTAAAATCTTTGCCAAAATTTTAAAATCACTATTCAACATTGTTATTGGCCTATAATTTCTTAGATCTTTAATGTCTCCTCTCTTTTTATAAATTAATTTAATCAACCCTATCCCCATAAAATTACTCATTTCATCTCTTTTAAAAATGTCCTCATAAACTTCTTTTAAAATCGGTATCAATACTTTGCTAAAAACCTTATAAAATTCATTTGGTATCCCATCTCTTCCTGGACTCTTCCCATTACTCAGCTGCATAATTGCCTCTTCTATTTCCTCTTTTCCAATTTCTTTCTCAGCTAGCTTTTTGTCATCATCATCAACTCTTGCTTTAATTCGTTCTTCAAAAAAATGTTTATGTTCTAGATCCAGTCGCTCACTTCTAAATAATTCTTCGTAAAAATCTTTTATTTCCTTTAATATATCTTGTGTTTCTGTCACTTTTTCTCCATCCTTACTTCTTAACTCTTTTATCATTCCTGATCGTTGCCTATTTTTCTCCATGTTAAAAAAGAATTTTGTACATTTTTCCCCTTCCACTATATACTTTGCTCTACTTCTTACCATTGCTCCTTTACATTTCCTTTCCTCTATTTCTTTTATTTTTTCTTCCAAATGTATAATTCTTTGTGAATCTTTTCCATCCTTACTTTGCTCTTCCTTTAGTTCCCTTCTTATTCTATATTCTTCCCCTTTTTTGGCTTTTTGTATCAACCTACTATGTTCCTTAGTGCATTTACTTATTTCATATTTCATATTATCCCACCATATCCTTTTATCTTCATTGTATAATTGATCTTCCATCTCTCTTTTCATCAATTCTTCTAATTCCATACAAAATTCTTCTGTTTTTAAAATCTCAGTATTTAGCATCCATAACCCTGGTCCCCTTTTTATTCCACTCATATCAATTTCAGCCCATAAAATCTTATGGTCACTTAAAAAAGTTTCTTTATAATATATACCGTCTATAAATTCAACTAAATCCCTTTTACTTAAAATAAAATCAATTCTACTTCTACACATGAAATCCATCACCAGCTGTTGTCTTGAAAATTCTCTTATCCCTTCATTTCTTTCTCGCCATACTTCCACCAAATCATTATCTTCCATCATACCTTTTAATTCTTTTCTCCCACTATCAGATTTAAAAACCATTCCTTCAGTAATATCCATTTTACTAAAAATCGTATTAAAATCACCCATTATAACAAAATTCCCCAAACTAGCAACAATTCCTTTAATTTTCCTAAAAAATAAAACTTTTTCTTTTTCAATTACTGGTGCGTGTATATTAAATATAGTCAGACATTCCTCTCCTTCTATTTTCACCGCTATACATTTCCCCTCCTTATCATCATACACTACTTTTATTTTTTCTCCCACTCCTCTTTTGATTAAAATCGCTACCCCTCTTCCTCTTCTCCCATCACCATTATTATAAAAAATATCTCCACTCCATTTCTTTTTTAAACCCTCCATTATCTCTTCTCTCCAATTCGTTTCCTGTAATAATATTACATTTGCTTTTTTACATGTTTCCTTCAACCTTTCAAATTTTTCATTTTTCACTACACCTCTAACATTCAATACTGCTATTTTTAGCAGCATTAAATGCATTAAAGTCCATAATGTCCACTTCATTTATTTTCTTCTTCTTCCAAATCCACCAAAACCCCAAAGCT
>NC_139968.1:3477359-3483146 GCF_963993115.1 Abramis brama | reverse complement strand
TTTATGAATTTCTTCAAAAAGCCCGTTTTCGGCAGCAGATTTCGCTTACGGCCATACCACTTTGAGAACGCCCGATCTCGTCTGATCTCGGAAGCTAAGCAGAGTCGGGCCTGGTTAGTACTTGGATGGGAGACCGCCTGGGAATACCAGGTGCTGTAAGCTTTTTAGTTTACTTCACTAATGTTCTAACCTTTTAAATAGCCCGTTTTCGGCAGCAGATTTCGTTTTCGGCAGCAGATTTCGCTTACGGCCATACCACTTTGAGGGCGCTGTTGAGCTCACAGGAAGTGACGTGGCAGTTTGTAGTTTGCAGTAGGTGAGACAGGCTCACCAATTTTCCGTTTAATTTAGTTTTGTTTTTTGAAAATAATAGTCTTTTTTTTGTTTTTTGTTTTTTGTTTGAGTTTTCCTCCCAGCAGCTTTTGCTGTTTGGGGGGAGTTTAAGCGTGTTTTGGTTCTTTTATTTATAATGGATGGATTAATGGCAAACGACACTGGACTGGCAGGAGGAACACGCACGGAAAACGACACTGGACTGGCAGGAGGAACACGCACGGAAAACGACACTGGACTGGCAGGAGGAACACGCACGGAAAACGACACTGGACTGGCAGGAGGAACACGCACGGCAAACGACATTGGACTGGCTGGAGAGAAACGCAGGGCAAACGACACGAGACTGGATTATCGACAACGAGCGGGACACGGGAAAAATCAAGACGTTCGAGACAAGCTCGGTGGAAGGAAGTATTTAAAGGAGGCGACGCTGATTGTGAATGTGGAGAATGTTAATGAGGTGAGAGCTGCGGATATTATCAAGGCAGTGGTGGATAAATGTGGAAATGGGAAAATTCTGGCATTAAGACCAAGACAAGGAAAGGAGTATGAACTAACAATGGAAAACGAGGAAACATGTGAGGAATTGATTGATGGACTGAATATAAAAGGGGTGAATTGTGAAATAAAAAAACTGCAAAATAGGGACTATGTTGTTTCCTTCATGCATCTGCCCGTCTACCTTGATGATAGAGAAATTATAGAGAAATTGGAGGGATGGGGAGTTAATCCCATATCAAAAATTAAAAGGAGATGCTACCCGGGCACTGAAATCGAGGATGGAACAAGGTTCCTTAAAGTAAGGTTCCCTAAGGAGGTGGCATCATTGCCATACAGCACAAGGCTGGAAACAGCTGAAGGGCAGCAGTATTTCAGGGTGATGCACAGTCACCAGGTGAAGACCTGTAGGCTGTGCATGAGCCCAGATCATCTGCTGAAAGAATGCCCAGATTTTAAGTGCTACAAGTGTGAAGAAAAGGGACACTTCGCAAGAGACTGTAATGCAGTCAGGTGCCCGGAGTGTCAGGAAATTTTAAATAAGTGTGAGTGTTGGATGGAGGAAGGAGGTAGGGAGCATCAGGTAGACGGACAGGTGCATGAAGGAAACAACGAGGAGGAAGGACAAACCGATGAAGGACAAGAGGAAGAAAATGTACAACAAAAAGAAATGGAAGGAGGAACGAGCAACAGAGAGGAAGGAGAAAGGGAACAAGAGAACGAGAAAGATAAAGAACAAACAATGGAGCAAGACACGCAATGGACAGCAATGGAAACATCGGACAGTTTTAAAAATTATCGGGATGACGTGGAGAAAGATGGACAAGGAAGGAAGGATCAACGTAAAGAGACAGAAAGTGAAGAAGAAATAACAATGGACAATATGGACAAAGACAGAGGGGGGAGAGGACAAATAAGAAGGAGATCATTAAAGGTAACACCGAATTTGGAAAATGCAAGAAAAAGGACTATGACAAGGAGCCAAGATGAAAGTGCAAACAGATATGAAGTGTTAAAGGGCCTGGAGGGAGAAAATGGAGAATAATGTTTTTTAGGTATTTATTTTTATTTTTTTTAATGGTTTTAAGTTGTGTTACTTTTAATGCAAGGGGGCTGATGGACATGAGAAAATTTGAAAGAGTGAAAGAAAAGTGTAGAGGAGAAGATGTCATTGTTTTACAAGAAACAAATTGGAAAGAGAGTGTGATGATGGAATACAAAAAGAAATGGGAAGGGGATATTTTATATAATAATGGGGATGGTAGGCTTGGAAGAGGGGTGGCGTTTTTAATGAGAAAAGATGTTTTTAATACAACCAAAGTGGTGTACAAAGATAAGATGGGGAAATGCATGGCTGTGGAAGTAAATTATGAAGGACGTGAATTAATTTTAGTGAATGTACATGCACCAACAGAAGAGAAAGAAAAGAAAGAATTTTTTAACTGTTTAAGGAGTGTAATAAAGAAATATGAGGAAATAATAATGATGGGGGATTTTAACACAGTTTTTAGCAAACTAGACATGGCTGAGGGGATGGTTTTTAAATCGGACACAGGGAGGAAAGAATGAAACGAATTGATGAGAGAAAATAATTTAATAGATGTATGGAGGGAAAGAAATGGGGGGAAAAAGGTTTATTCAAGGAAGCTAATAGTGGGGCATTTTATATGTAAAACAAGAATTGATTATGTGCTATGTACAAGAAATGTGGAGAATTTTATTGAAAAAATCAGCTATGAAGAAACCAGTTTTAGTGATCATACGTTTTTACGTTTTAAAATTGATTGGAGCAATGTGCAAAGGGGACCGGGTACTTGGATTTTAAATACGGAGATTTTAAAGAATGAAGATTATGTTGCAGAGATAAAAGGAATCATAGAGAAAGAGAAGGATGATGCAATGTATGAAGAAGACAAAAGAATGTGGTGGGAGAATGTTAAATATCTAGTAAAAAAGTTTTCAATAAAGTATTGCAGAATCTTACAAATAAGTAAAAGACACAAAGAAAAAGAAATAAAGGAGACGTTAGAAAGAGAATTAAATAATGAGAATAAAGACATACAAAAGATAAAAGAAATAGAGGAGAAACTGAAAGAAATAGAAGAAAAAGAATATGAGGGGGCAAGATTAAGAAGTAAGTCCAAATATATGGTGGAGGGGGAGAAATGTACAAAGTTTTTTTTTGACTTGGAGAAAAAAAGGGCGAAAGTTGGAATAATAAAAGAAATAAAAGGGAGAAGTGGAGAGATTGTGGAGGGGAATGAAAAAGTGCTAGAAGAGATAAAGTTTTTTTATGAGGATCTTTTTAAAACAAGAGGGGTGGAAGAAGAGGAAAAAAGGAAACTGTTAAAGTATATTGAAACAAATTTAAGTGAAGAGGATAAAAAAGAATGTGATGGGGAAATCAAGAACGAGGAGATCGAAAGAGCGATAGATCAACTAAATAAAAGGAAAAGCCCAGGGATAGATGGTTTGGGAAGTGAATTTTATATATGTTTTAAGGACATTTTAATAGAGATTTTAAAGGAGGTTTTTAAGGAAATTTTTAAAGAGGAAGAGATGAATGAAAGAATGGGAATGGGGCTGATGAAGTTAATATATAAAAGGAAAGGTGAACAAACTGATTTAAAAAACTACAGGCCAATAACAATGTTAAATACTGATTTAAAGATATTAGCAAAGATTTTAGCAAATAGGTTAAAAGAAGTGATGCCACAAATAATAAAAACAAATCAAGCATATGCAGTAAAAGGAAGAGACATAGCAGACATAACGATGAGTATAAGGGACACAATACAATACATAAAAGAAAAGAATGATGACGGATATTTAATCAGCTTAGACTTCGAAAAGGCTTTTGATAGAGTTGAGCATGAATATTTGTTTGGGGTTTTAAATAGGTTTGGGTTTGGTGAGAATTTTATGAAATGGATAAAGATTTTATATAAGGGGGCTCTAACAAAAATAAAATGTAACAGGTTTTTAACGGAATGTTTTAAAATAACTAGATCAATTAGACAAGGATGTCCACTCTCAGCTTTATTATACTCTCTTGTAGCAGAACCTTTAGGCCTAGCAATACGAAAAGAAGAGAAAATAAAAGGAATACAAATACAGGAAAGCAAAGCAGAAGGGACAATTTTTCAGTATGCGGATGACACAACAATAATAGTTAAAGAGAAAGAGAGTGTAAAACAAGTAATGAAGAATGTACAAGAATTTTGCAAAGGATCAGGAAGTAAAATTAATGAGGACAAGACAGTGTATATGAAGTTTGGGGCAACGTCAGTTTTAACGGAATGTTTTAATTTTAAGGAAGTTGAAGAAATTAGGATTTTAGGGATTTTAATGGGAAAGGATGGGAGACAAGTAAGAGAAAAAATGTGGGAGGAATTGATAACAGGAATAGAGCGAAGGTTAAATTTTTGGAGAATGAGGGCGTTAAATTTGAAAGGGAAGGTTTTAGTATTGAATGTTTTAATGGTTTCAAAGCTGTGGTACGTTTTATATGTGACAGAAATGCCTTTGTGGGTAGAAGGGAGGTTGAAGAAATGTTTTCTCTGTTTTTTGTGGGAGGGTAAACCATCGAGAATAGCATACAACACTTTATTAGGACCATTAGAAGAGGGTGGGTTGGGGTTAATGGATATTAAACAAAGGAAAAACTGCTTAAGAGTTAAAATAGTCAAAAAATTGTTGCAGGAAGAAAATGAAACAGAATGGAAGAAAGTAATGAAATATTTTTTAAACAAATGTGGGAATTTTAATTTGGGGGAGGATATTTTATGGATGAAAACAAAAAACTGGATGGCGGAAGGATTACCTGACTTTTATAAAGAAATTTTAAGTGCTTGGGGGGATTTCTTAACTGTAATAGATTATAATCTGAAAGGAAGAGAAAACATTTTAAACCAACCTCTGTTCTTAAACAAAAGTATTTTAAGAGATGGGAAAGAGATATTTTTCAAAAAATGGATGGAGGTGGGAATAACAAGGGTAAGAGATGTTTTGTATGAATTTCAAGAAGGGTTTTTACCATCACAATTTATAATGGATGCAATGGAGGAAGCAAAAGAGGAATGCAACATACGAGAAATAGAAAATGAATACGAAATTGTCAAAAACGCAATACCGAAGGAATGGATTAAAAGAATAGAAAACATGGAGGAATGGAAGGAAGAGAAGGAAATTTATGTCAGATTGAAAGGGAAACTATGTAATTTTAAGGAGTGTAATGTTAAACGGTTTTATTGTTATTTTAGAGATGGTGTTTTTAAAGAACCAGTTGCTAACAATTTTTGGGTACAGAGAATTAAAGATCTGAAAAAAGAAAGTATATGGAGGAATATGAGGGGAAAGATAGTGGAAACCAAGCTGGAATGTTTAGAGTATTTTATAAGGCACAAAGCAATTTTTACCGATTGTATTTTAACTAAGATTGGAATGGAACAGAATGCAACATGTAAAGTATGCAAAGACGAAGACGAAGGAATTTTACACTTGTTTTTATACTGTAAAGAGTTGGAGGGTTTTTACAGGAAATGCAAAAAGATGATAAAAGAATTAATTGAGGACTGGGACGAAGAGGTAATAGAATGGAAGAGGATAGTGATGTTTGGATGGGAGGAAAATTGTCAAAGTAAAAAGTTTGTGAACCTGTTAATAATGTTGATAAAAAATGCAGTATGGGAAAGAAGAAATGTGGCCAAAAAAGGAAAAGTGGTGCTTGATGTTTGGAATGTTCTTAAAAGGAAAACAGAAAGATATATTGAAGGACTGTATTTGTATTTTAAGTATGAAAACATGTTGCAAAGCTTTTATGTTGTTTTTACTCCAAGGGTTTCTAAAGTTTTAAAAGATTTAGCATGGAATGTACCGGGAAGTGATTTGTTTTTTTAGGTTTTACTTTTACTTTATTTGTATTTTATTTTTTATTTTTTTAACAGTTTTTAA
>NC_139968.1:3469859-3472359 GCF_963993115.1 Abramis brama | reverse complement strand
AGTGGAGAAATAGTAGAAACGAATGAGGAAATATTAAAAGAAATAAAAATGTATTATGAAAAGTTATTCAATAAGGAAGGGGTAAAAGAGGAAGAAAAGCGAGAACTTTTGAAGCAAATAAAAACAAAAATAGGAGAAGAGGATAAAAAAGAGTGTGATCAAGACATAAGAGAGGAAGAGATAAAAAGAGCAATAAGTGAATTAAATAAAAAGAAAAGTCCAGGTATAGATGGTTTGGGGAGTGAATTTTATATTGTTTTTAAAGAATTTCTGACCAACATTTTAAAAGAAGTATATGAAGAGGTTTTTAGAAAAGGGGAGATTAATCAAAGAATGGGATTGGGTTTAATGAAATTGATATATAAAAGAAAAGGAGAAAAAGTAGATTTAAAGAATTACAGACCAATTACAATGCTCAACACTGACTTGAAGATTTTAACAAAGATTTTAGCAAACAGATTAAAAGAAATAATGCCGAGTATAATTAAAACAAATCAAGTGTATGGGGTTAAAGGAAAAGATATCGCAGATACAACAATTGGCATAAAAGATATGATAAGGTACATGCATGAAAAGAACAGAAAAGGGTATATAATTAGTTTAGATTTTGAAAAAGCGTTTGACAGAGTGGAACATAAATTTTTATTTGGTGTTTTAAAGAGTTTTGGTTTTGGAGAGAATTTTATTAAATGGATTAGAATTTTATACAAAGGAGCGATAACGAAAATTAAATGTAATGGGTTTTTAACACAATGTTTCAAAATTACTAGATCGATAAGGCAAGGATGTCCACTGTCAGCTCTTTTATATTCTTTAGTTTCGGAGCCACTAGGTCTGGCCATAAAACAAGAAGAGGGAATAAAAGGAATAGGTGTCGAGGGAGAAGAGAACAAAATATTTCAATATGCGGATGATACTACAGTGATGGTGAAGGATCTAGAGAGTGTTAAAAATGCAATTAGAATAGTAGAGATGTTTTGTAAAGGATCAGGAGCCAAAGTAAATGGAGAAAAAACAGTATATATGAAATTTGGAGGGGCGGCCGATTTAACAAACATTTTTGCTTTTAAGGAAACAAAAGAAATAAAGATTTTGGGTGTTTTAATGGGAATGGATGAAAAGAAGGTAGGAGAAACAATGTGGGAAGAAATATTAGGGGGTATCGAAAGGAGGATGAATTTTTGGAAACTGAGAACTTTAACTTTGAAAGGGAAGGTTTTAATTCTAAATGTTTTAATGGTTTCAAAATTATGGTATGTCTTATATGTGTCTTCTATGCCGTTGTGGGCAGAAAAAAGGCTGAAAAAGTGTTTTTTAGATTTTTTATGGGAAGGGAAGCCTGCAAGAATTGCATACAACACTTTAATAGGAGCAGTGGGGAAGGGAGGACTGGGATTAATGGATTTTGAACAAAGAAAGAATAGTTTAAGAGTGAAAATAATACAAAAGTACTTAGACGAAGAAAACAAAGCGGCATGGAAAAAAACAATGGAATATTTTTTAAGTAAATGTGGGAATTTTAATCTAGGAGATAATATACTGTGGATGAGAGCAAAGAAATGGATGACGGATGAGTTGCCAGATTTTTATAAGGAACTGATGAGCGCCTGGGGTAAATTTTTAACAAATGTACATTTTAATCCACAAGGTAGAGAGAACATTTTAAATCAGCCTTTATTCTTAAACAACAGCTTTTTAAATCAAGGAAAGGAGATCTTTTTTAAGAAATGGTGGGAGCTGGGAATTACAAGAGTAAGGGATGTTTTATATGAGTTCAAAGAGGGATTTTTACCAGTGCAGTATATTGTAGATGTAATGGAGGAGGCAAAGGAGGATTTTAGCAGACAGCAGATAATAAATTATTATGAGATAATCAAAAAGGCAATACCCAAAGACTGGATAAAAAGAATTGAAAGTATGGAAGAGGGGAAAAATGGAAAAGAAGTGTATGTGAAGTTGGGAGAAAAATTGTATGATTTTAAAACATGTACGGTGAAGATGTTTTATGTCTTTTTTAGAGATGGTGTTTTTAAAGAGCCGATTGTAAATGGATACTGGGTGCAGAAATTTAAAGATTTAAAAACAGAGTGCATATGGAGAAACATGGGGGGAAGGTGTGTGGAAACAAAATTGGGATGTTTGGAGTATTTTATAAGGCATAAAGTGGTTTTTACTGATGCTATTTTAAAGAAAATAGGAATTGAACAAAACGCTCTGTGTAAAGTGTGCCAGGAAAAGGAAGAGTGGATTTTACATATGTTTTTATATTGTAAAGAACTGGAGGAATTTTTAAAGAAATGTAAATGTTTAATTAAAGATTTGACTGAGGAGTGGGATGAAAATGTAATGGAATGGAACAGAGTGGTGATGTTTGGTTGGGAAAAGAAGTGTCAAAACAAAAGATTTATTAATCTGTGTGTAATGTTAATGAAAAGTGCAATATGGGAGAGAAGAACTGTGGCTAAAAAGGAAAAAAAAGTGTTGGATGTTTGGACTGTGT
>NC_139968.1:3462359-3464859 GCF_963993115.1 Abramis brama | reverse complement strand
AACGAGACAACGAAGAGCGAGAGGAGGAATTAAGAGGACTACAAAACAATGAATCAACAGGGAATAAGGATACTGAGGATCAAGAGGAAGCGTGTAATGGGCATGAAATACAATCACAACAAGAGGAGGAAACATGGACACAAATGGATGTGACTGAAAATTTGCAAAGTGAGTTGGACACTGTGGAACTTAATGATCAAAGGAATAAAGAACAAGTGGCTGTAAAGGAAAGTGAAGGGGGAAAAGCAGACGAAGAGAAACAACTGAAGTCAACTAAAAGAAGAAGACCAATCAAGGTAACGCCCAATTTAGAGACTGCTAGAAAAAAAGTGCTTAAAGAGGACTCAATTGAGACTGGGAATAAGTATGATGTGTTACAGGATCTGCAGGAGAATGAACTGATATGATGGGTTTTATCAATGTTTTTATATGTTTCATGCTTTTAAGAACTGTTACTTTTAATGCTAGAGGACTTTTAGACATAAGAAAATTTGAAAAAGTGAAAGAAATGTGTAAAGGAGAGGATGTGATTTTTTTACAAGAAACTAACTGGAGAGAAGGGTTTATAAGTGAAATAAGGAAAAGATGGAATGGGGAAATTTTATTTAACAACGGGGATGGTAGAATGGGCAGAGGAGTGGCAGTTTTAATAAAAGAAAACAGAGGTGTAACATGTAAAACAGTGTATAAGGATAAAGATGGGAAATGCATAGCGGTGGAAATGGAGTATGAAGGGAAGAAAGTAATTGTAGTAAATGTACACGCTCCAACAGAAGAGAAAGAAAAGAAAGAGTATTTTAATGGATTGAGGGATTTTTTTAAAAAGTACAAAGAAGTTATTATGATGGGTGATTTTAACACGGTTTTTAGTAAATTAGATATGACAGAGGGAATGGTGTTTAAAACAGATCAAGGAAGGAAAGAGTTGAAAGTGCTAATGGAAGAAAACAATATGGTTGATGTATGGAGAGAGAGAAATGAAAAGAAAAAAGAATATTCAAGGAGACAATTGGTTGGGAATTTTATGCGTAAAACAAGAATAGATTTTATTTTATGTACCAGGAATATAGAAGGTTTTATAGGAAAAATAAAACATGAAGAAACAAGCTTAAGTGATCATAAGCCAATTTTTATAGAAATAGATTGGAGTACAATGAAAAGAGGACCAGGAGTATGGGTTTTAAACACAGAGGTTTTAAAGAATGAAGATTATGTTTTAAGTGTTAAGGAAATCATTGAAAAGGAAAAAGAAAATGGAATGTACAAGGAAGACAAAAGAATATGGTGGGAAAATGTGAAGTATTTAGTGAAAAAGCATACAATAAAGTACTGTGGGTTAATACAGAAATGCAGGAGAAGTAAGGAAAGAGAAATAAGAGAAAATTTAAAAAAAGAGTTAAATGAGAAAGGAACAGATATACAAAAAATAAAAGAAATAGAGGGAAGTTTGAAGGAAATGGAAGAAAAGAAATACAAAGGGGCAATGTTAAGAAGTAAGGCCAAGTATGTAGTAGAAGGAGAAAAGTGCACAAAGTTTTTCTTTGATCTTGAAAGAAGAAAAGGAAAAGCTGAAATGATAAAAGGAATAAGGGGAGGAAGTGGAGAAATAGTAGAAACGAATGAGGAAATATTAAAAGAAATAAAAATGTATTATGAAAAGTTATTCAATAAGGAAGGGGTAAAAGAGGAAGAAAAGCGAGAACTTTTGAAGCAAATAAAAACAAAAATAGGAGAAGAGGATAAAAAAGAGTGTGATCAAGACATAAGAGAGGAAGAGATAAAAAGAGCAATAAGTGAATTAAATAAAAAGAAAAGTCCAGGTATAGATGGTTTGGGGAGTGAATTTTATATTGTTTTTAAAGAATTTCTGACCAACATTTTAAAAGAAGTATATGAAGAGGTTTTTAGAAAAGGGGAGATTAATCAAAGAATGGGATTGGGTTTAATGAAATTGATATATAAAAGAAAAGGAGAAAAAGTAGATTTAAAGAATTACAGACCAATTACAATGCTCAACACTGACTTGAAGATTTTAACAAAGATTTTAGCAAACAGATTAAAAGAAATAATGCCGAGTATAATTAAAACAAATCAAGTGTATGGGGTTAAAGGAAAAGATATCGCAGATACAACAATTGGCATAAAAGATATGATAAGGTACATGCATGAAAAGAACAGAAAAGGGTATATAATTAGTTTAGATTTTGAAAAAGCGTTTGACAGAGTGGAACATAAATTTTTATTTGGTGTTTTAAAGAGTTTTGGTTTTGGAGAGAATTTTATTAAATGGATTAGAATTTTATACAAAGGAGCGATAACGAAAATTAAATGTAATGGGTTTTTAACACAATGTTTCAAAATTACTAGATCGATAAGGCAAGGATGTCCACTGTCAGCTCTTTTATATTCTTTAGTTTCGGAGCCACTAGGTCTGGCCATAAAACAAGAAGAGGGAATAAAAGGAATAGGTGTCGAGGGAGAAGAGAACAAAATATTTCAA